>NC_073302.1:205200563-205509521 GCF_027595985.1 Sorex araneus | reverse complement strand
TATCTCATATGGCCTCCTGAGCTCTATCAGGAGTGATTCCTTAGAGCAAATCCAGGAGTAAACCCTTGAGCACCTCCAGATATGCCCCCCTCATCAAAATAAATAAATAGATAAATAAATAAATAAATACTATCCACAAATTGAATAATGTTCCATTTGCCTCAAGTTTTTTGCAACCTTTCACCCTATCATGAGCCTCAAACTGAAACTACTACATCCTCAGGTCTGCCATTTTCCTTCCTAGCAAAGAGATGTAAATGTGTGCTTCTAGCTTTATAAGCTCCAACAGGCACTGGGAGAACATCAGGGTTTTAATTAAAATAGCACACATGTAATTACTTAACCTGATGCTGAAACTGTGCAGCTTTTCATTGTGTTCAAAGCAATAGTCTGATATAACAAGTAGCATCCTTAAGATAATATCAACTTCCTAGTTTTATTCTTTTTTTTATTCAAAGTACTTGTCACACATATAACAGAATTAATCAAAGGTAAGAAAACTAATACTTGCAAAACCATTAAACAATGTACATTTCTTAGCAGAACTTGCTCCTTTAACTATTGGACCAGCATCAAACAGATTATCCCATAAATCTGTAGGTACAATTTTGTCTTGCATATTGATTCTCTAGTCAGTACAGATTATCTTCCTGCATGAACCTGTCATAGAAAGCCAAGCTGAAGAATATTTTTTCTTGTGTACTGTAAGACTGACCATTATTCTGATTATCTGTGCTTTGTTCACATTTTCACTTCCTTGAGAACGTAGGACTTTGAAATACCCAATTACTATGTCCGTGGATGTCACAGGGCGAATGCATTGAGGCGTTGAGATAGTAGATGGTAGCCCAAAGACCTGCTCTGGGTCCTCTCAATTATTACATACTGGCATGGAGCCTGCTCTTTCCAGAGGAAAATATTACTATGCACTTAATTACCAAGGAGGCTAGGGATACATCTCTGTGGTAGAACAAATGTTTTTACAAGAGACCTTGAGTTCAACTCCCCAATAGCATTTCCTCCCAAAAATATTATGCAGAAACTTGAAAAATTTAAACTGTCATCTTACTTGGAAGCTTCATGTTTCTTGGCCCCCAAAGGGCTCAAAATATTGACTTCTTTTTCATAAGATAGTCTCAATTTCCAAGATCTAAATTATGAAAAGGAAACAGTTTTCTTGAGTTCTGCTAAATACTCTGCTGTATTAATAGAAACGGTTGCTGGTCATTAGCATTAGCATTTATTCCAATCTACTGCTTACTTTATATAGTTAATAGAACAGCTGATTATTCTCATAAAGGGTCTGCACTTGTCCACAGTCTGTACAGACAAATATTGTACAGGAATCTGATTTATTTTATAGAAACATATATTGGTTGGGTATGGCCAAGAGTTAAGCAACACAAAATTAGTGTAAGAGAAACACATATATTGGAAGCCCTTGTCTGATTTCCATATGCAACCCTCTCCACAGAATACTGACATCTGCCTCAAGCTTCCTTCATGATTTTACATATGTTAAACTGCAAATTGATCTGCTACCTTCCAGGCCCCCAGTAAGGAAGAAGGGCTGAGTGGTTCTTATAATGTTATGCTGTAGCTTCAGCTTTCAGAAGCAACAGCTTTCATAGAACATGAGGTTATAAAAACAAATTAGAAAATGACTGACTGAAGGTCTGGGACTCCATGTTCCTCTGAGTTGTATTTAAAGACTCCTAGGGCCCAAGAAATAATACGATAGGTAAGACACTTGCTTTATCTGAAGCCAGTCCCAGTTTGATCCCTGCCATTGTGTATGGTTCCCTGAGTACTGCCAATAGTGATTCAATACAGAGGAGTAACCTCGGGGTACCGCTGGGTGTGGCCAAAATAGCACTGTAGCACTGTCATTCATCATCGATTTGGTCGAGCTAACGTCTCCATTGTGAGACTTGTTGTTACTGTTTTATGCATAATAATAATAATAATAATAATAATAATAATAAAATTGTTGTAGTAACTTGTATAGATGTAGTAACCTTGTATAGATGCTATTCTAAAAATCCCAGTTAGCCAGCCTCCTGAAATCCTTTCATAAGTTCTGTATTACCACACTCCATTAAGGAACTTAGAGAAGTTCCTTTTGGCTTGGGTAATATGACAATCAGTTGTGAAGTACTTACTTTGACTAATAGAATGCAAATGCAATTAATTGATAGGGGCAAATTCTTATTCTTGTATAATCTGATAAAAATGTCTTCAAGTAGCATCTATTTAGCAGTAGATAATTTTTAAACAAGAACTCTGAGAAAGATTCCAATTAATTATATACCTCATTTGAGACATATTTGACAAAAGAAAAATATTCAAATATTCCTGCCTCTGAATTGCATTTAGTCATTATGCATTTTAAATCTCTCATGATTTTTAATTTAATTGTGAAGGCTTTTTGTTTTTTGAAAAAAAAATTTTACCAAATTATCATGAGATACACTGTTATGAAGTTGTTCATGATTGAGTTTCATTCATACAGTGTTTAAACATCAGTCCCTTCACCAATATTTTCACCACAAATGCCTGGAATTTCCCTCCTGCCACCCCTCGCCTCAGCCTACCTTTATGACAGGGATTTTTCCACTCCTATCTCTCTCTTTCTCTCTCTGTTTCTGTCTTTCTTTCTCCCTTCCTCCCTCCCTCTCCCTCTCTCTTTCCTTTCAGGGATTATGGTTTACAATATAAGTATCGAGAGGTTATTATGTATATTCCTTTGTCTCCTTTTAGCACTTAGTTCTTGTCCAGAGTGATCATTTCCAACTATTATTGTCATAGTGATCCCTCTCTATCCTAACTGCCCCCCATGACCCACATTTGTGGTAAGCTTACAACAATTGGCCAGTATTCCTTGTCCTGGTTTCTACTGTCCTTGTATATTAGTCTCATACAACAATAGCGAGATATCAGCTCACAGCACAGAGACTAATACACATCAAAAATATCAAGAACAACCAGTTCTGGCACAGATGTGGTAAAACAGGATACTTCTTCAGTGTTGGTGAGAATGCTGACTGGTCCAGCCTTTTTGAAGAACAATATGTATATTCCTCAAAAAACCCCAAAAGTTGAGTTTTCAAACAACCCAGCAATTTCACTTCTGGAACTACACCCATGGGGGCCCAAAAACACACAGCAAAAATGCCAACTGCACTTCTGTATTCTTTGCAGCACTATTTCCCAATCTGGAAACAACTGCAAGTGCTTGAGAACAGATGACTTGATAAGGACACTATGGTACATCTACACAATGGAATAATATGCAGCCACCTGGAAAAATAATGTCATCAAATTTTCTTTTAAAGGGATGAAGATGGAGAGTATTATACAAAGTGAAATATGTCAGAAGTAGAGCAACGAACATAGGATGATAGCACTCAGTTGTGCAATATAAAAAAATCAGTGTGCATTTTATATTTTAAGTAATAAAAATACATCAAGTCTAGGAAACAGGTTTAAATTCCACCATATAGAGAAATCATATTCACAGATTACTTAGAACTAGAACCAGGGAGGTTTGTACTTCTACCTTTTCTCTTAGCAAACAGATAGAGATAATATAAGTATTTCTATAAAAATAAGTTATTATATAAAGGTTAATAAATTAATTTATTAATTAAATCAGTATAAAATCTCAATATTCTGTTCATTTTTGGACTGAAGTATTATGAGTAATTGTTAAATAGTTTACTTGTACAAGTCAATTTCATAATAGTATTCAAGAAAAACATTTGTTCAGATAAACACAAGTGCTAGTGATCTGATAAATATGTATAACTTATAAAATTCATATATAGGAAGGTTTATCAGTACTTTGTGTATTAATAACTTAGAAAATTTAAATTAATTTTAGTTGTGTAACAATAATAGCCTACTGGCTAAAGAAAAGGCTGAATCAGTCGTTATTCTCACCAACAGTGAAGGAGAGTCCCCTTCTCTCCACATCCACAACAACACTGGTGGCTTTTGTTCTTTTGGATGTGTGCCAGATCTGTAGTTTGAGATGAAATCTCATTGTTTTGATCTGCATCTCCCTGATGATTAGTGAGGAAGAGCATTTTTTCATATGCCTTTTGGCCACTCGGATTTCTTCTTTGAGAAAGTTTCTGTTCATTTCATTGCCCCATTTCCTGAATGGGTTGGATGTTTTCTTCTTGTAGAGTTCAACCAGTGCCTTGTATGTATATGCTTGATATTAACCCCTCATCAGAAGGGTATCACTGTATCACTGTCATTACGTTGCTTATCGATTTGTTCGAGTGGGCACTAGTAATGTCTCTCATTGAGAGACTTATTATTGCTTTCTTTGGCATATCCAATACACATGGGTAGCTTGCCAGGCTCTGCCGTGCGGGCTTGATACTCTTGGTAGCTTGCCAGGCTCTCCGAGAGGGGCGGAGGAATCAAACTTGGCTGCGTGAAAGGAGAAAACCCAACCACTGTGCTATCACTGCAGCCCATCAGAAGGGTAATTGGTGAATATGCTTTCCCATTCTGTCTTTGTATTATAGCCACTGTTTCTCTTGAGTTGCAGAAGCTTCTTAGTTTAAGATAGTTCCATTTGTTTATCTCTAGTTCCAGTTGCTTGGTCAGTGGCATTTTTGTCTTTGAAGATACCTTTAGCTTCAATGTCAAGGAGGGTTTTCCTCAATATAGCTTATGGATTCTGGTCTGATTTTGAGGCTTTTCATCCATTTTGATCTGTCTTTTGTGCATGGTAGAGGTCTGGGCCCCCCCCTTTTTTTTTTTTTTTTGCATGTAGCTATCCAGTTTTCCCAGCACCATTTGTTAAAGAGGCTTTTCTTGCTCCCCTATCAAAGATTAGATGATCATATATTGTAGCACTATTTACAATAGCCAGAATCTGGAAGAAACCCAAGTGCCTGAGTAACCCCGCAGGATAACAGAGATAATGGCCAAGAGGATTGTTTCACAGCTTCAAAGCCGGCCTCACATGCTGGGGGAAAAGGCACTGGGATAGAGAAGGGACCACTAAATGAATGAGGCTAGAGGGCTCTCTCAGGATGGGAGATGCGTGCTGAAATTAAACTATAGGCCAAACATGATGGTCACTTAGTACCTGTATTGCCAAACATGATGGTCACTTAGTACCTGTATGTGGAAATTGAAACCATAGCACCCAAAATGAGAGAGAGAGTAAAAGGGAATGCGCCTGCCACAGAGGTGAGGATAAGGTGGGGTGGGGTGGGGGTGTGGCTGGAGAGATATTATGAACATTGTTGGTGGAAGGATGGGTACCCGATCATTGTATGACTGAAAAGTGATTATGAAAGTTTGTAAGTCTGTAACTGTATCTCATGGTGATTCATCAAAAAATATTTAAAAAATTTAATTAAAAATATAACTTTAAAAAATGATCTGTAAGTTTTGGGGGTTTTGTTTGGGACTATTTGTGGTGCTCAGGTAATAGTGACTCTGTGCTCAGGGACACTTCTAGTAGAACTCAGGAGTGACTGTGATGGTGCCCGGGGTCTAACGGGGATCTGCCACATGCAAGGCAAATGCCTTATCCCCAAACAGGATAGTGTACTGTACTATCTCTCCAGCCACCAAGTTAGAAACTTTTATCAAAACAGTAATAATAAAATGATTCTATATTTTAAAAAATTACATCTATACTATATATTTATCACAATTAATATACTTTCACATAGCAGGAAAAACCAATTACTACTGAAGAAAGGACAATCAGTTAAGCTGTTCAGAGATTGTGTAGGCAAAACACCTGGATGACTGGATTTTATTTTCCACCATTTGTTTTGACTGTGTACCAAAGCCTCACTTGTCATTTTAGAAGCACGGACGTTAGAAAGCCCAAGAAAAGAAGATGTAGATACCAGTAATTAAGGTGCTTAATTTTTCCATTAGGACCACCATTTGATCCCCTTGCCTCATGATTTTCCAACCCAGAATGAGTTAGAAATCTCAAAGTATCACTTAACTTTGAGGAGGGCGGTGTGACTGTTTGTGGTAGAGATGACTTGGTGGTCTAATTGGTGAGTGGTCTCTGGCAAATGTCCAAGAAATCCAGCTGTTAAGAAAGATCACCAATTATAAAAAACAAGGATATTTCACAACCTTATAATAAGAGGAATGCAGAAAAAATAACACAGACAATGACTATCCAGTCATCTAAAGGGTAATCTCAAATCAATTTGCACATCATAGTATTCAAGACTCAAGACATGTACCAATATGGAAATTGAAACTATAAACCGAACTAAAAATCAAAATTTTCTGAGGTATTAGTTTAAATCCAAGGATGTGGTGGACTCAAATTTCTTTTGAGAAAGACAGTGAGCACATAGGCATGCGTATAGACACTGACTGTACTTTCCTTTTGGTTTATGCCTTTTAAAATTTTTCTTTGCTTATCTTAACCTAGAATGACCTGGGTCTACATTTTCTAGGAACAGTGAAAGATATGTGAAACAGTGAAAGAAACATATCATGTTGCAAATATTAAGTAAATAAGAAATCCTATCTGCCTGACTTGAAATGGCACACCAAATAAAATATTGCTATATTAATTAATTGCATTGGCTTATCATTTTATTGCCTTAAATGAAAATATGTGAGATAAAAATATGCTGTAATAACTTTTTTGGTAAAAGTTATATCACTGTCACTGTACCACTGTCATCCCGTTGCTCATCGATTTCCTTGTCCGGACACCAGTAACATCTCCATTTTCAGACTTGTTGCTACTGTTTTTGCTATATTGAATACACCACAGGTAGCTTGTCAGGCTCTGCCATGCAGGAAAGATACTCTTGGTAGCTTGCCAAGGCTCTCCGAGAGGGGCGGAGGAATCGAACCTGGGTCGACCCCATGCAAGGCAAATGCCCTAATGCTGTGCCATCGTTCCAGCCACAAATGTGTATATAAAATACATAAGTTATAAACTACACAGCCATAGATAATGAGCGATGAAGTCGAGTTATCAGAATATGCTTCTGTAGCATCGTTTGCTGCTTCTAAGATGGCAAGGAGGCACAGAAAATAATTATAGATTGTTTAGGGAGAGAATGTTTCCTTCTCTAATAAAAAGAATTTCTCATATATAAATAATACACATTTATGTATGAAATTTTATTTCATACTAAGGAAGGATTCTAATTTTTGTGACACCAAATTAAAAAGTATTCAGTTTTTATATTTTTCAACAAAAAAAGGCAAGAAAAAAATGTTGGGTTTGTAGATTAGAAAAGCATGTTCATTTAGGCAGCCTGCTCATTTCAAAATTACCTATCTCTGACATTCCTTCTATACTTCTGCTACAATCTTAGGCACTTTTTCTCACACAGTGAATTTATTTATGTCCTACTTTTGAGGAAAAAGGAAGTGCAAATTGTCTTGCATAGACTGTTTCTTGGTGACTTGAGTTGCAAATAATCATCACAGTAATCAACAACAAAGTATGTAGTGATAGGCTACTTGGGTGGCCTGCTCTAAATTCCATTAGCAGACAAAGAAATAATCCTAGTATATGGATTAAGGTCTGCCCTTTAATGCTGGAATGGAACCTTGCTTTTATGCAAGGTATTATGTATGACTAAAGGGGCTGATCAAAGTCTACTGCTGTTCCATTACCTACAGTGAGAACAGGGTATGGACCACAGCCTCCTCACACTCCCTCCGGTCACCACCCGCTACCACCACCCAAAGTTAGCATGATTTGTCTCTGCTACCTAACTCTTAGATATTCTGGGGGAGTCATTTAATTTCATAGTGTACAGAATGGGAATATTAATGTTCTTTTGATGCATAAGCATACATGACATATGTTAGCTATATGACAATAATCTTGGTGCCTCATCTGTACCCTTCAGTCTTCATCTTCATTTTTAAGATCCATGCTTCGCTGAGACAATGAATGAAAATGAAAACTGAGCTTGTGGTGGTGTTGGAACATTGGATGCATGAAACTTAATCATTGAGAGTATTGTAAATCATGATGACTAAAATATTGGAAAAGAAATAATAAATCCACCTTTCCTTGAATCCACGCATGCCCTGTAACACAGCATTGATGCACTTATTATGTCTTTATGGTCACCTCCTGGGTCAGCCACTTGCAAGGCAAACAGCCTACCCGGGTTTGAGTCCTCCGTTCCTCTCAAAGAGCCCAGCAAGCTACGGAGAGTATCCCACCACACAGCGGAGCCTGACAAGCTACCCGTGGCGTATTCAAGATGCCAAAAACAGTAACAACAAGTCTCACAATTGGAGATGTTACTGGTGCCTGCTCAAGCAAATTGATGAACAACAGGACTACAGTGTGTGTGACAGTGTGACAGTATCCTCCTACTAGAATATAAGCAAGACCACTGATCAGTACCCTCTAATGTGTTCAGTGATTCACAAGCAACATCTAGAACAGTGCTTACCTTAGAGTAACCACTCATTAATTTTTCAATGCATGAATACATTTGTAGGTATAGAAATTAGTTCAAATATTCTGCATGATGTCATAAATTTTTGTTGGAGACTTTAATTTCTAAAACTAATTCGGTAGTGCATCTTCCTTCATTAAATTTGCCAACGAACTCTCATGAAATATATTGCCTATCTCTCTTCTGAAAATTCTGGTCCTATGTTTTTGTCTTCCAGGAGCTGATATTGAAAACTGAGGATTAAAGCAAACCCTTTAAGTTACCACCTGTTTTAGCTGTACTACACTTTATTTCCAAACTAAACTGCCTAAAGCCAAATTCTTTAAAAAAATCCTTATGAAAGTGCTTTTTTTGAGATAATCAGAGGATTACTGTTTACCTAAAAATTTATATTTATAGGAATACTTGGCTGGAGCTATGGCACAGTGGGTAGGACATTTGCCTTGCACGAGGCTGACCTGGGTTTGATTCCTCCATCCCTCTTAGAGAGCCTGGCAAGCTACCAAGAGTATCTCGCCCATACGGCAGACTCTGGCAAGCTACCTGTGGTGTATTCTATATGCCTAAAACAGTAACAAGCCTCACATTGGAGACGTTACTGGTACCCACTCGAGCAAATCAATAAGCAAGGGGACAACAGTGCTACAGGAATATTTGAGTTATTAGATTGTGTTTTACTCTTAGCATTACTGAAAAAAAAGGCATCCATTTACACTTTCTTCTTAATTTTCTTTATTCTGATTTGGATGAAGGAAGGTAGATCTTTGCCTTTGCTTTTTTCAGGTGCTGTCTCAAAAAGAGAAATTTTCTTATAAACCATCTTTCCTCTATATATTGTGAAAACCTAGGCTTATTGCTACACTTATTCCAGTTGTTCTTAAGGAAGTAAAGGAGTGGATTCCCCTGGGTGAGGAAAGACTTGGGGTGTGTGGATTGTAGGATCTCACTTGTCATTGAAAGGACTTTAGCTCTTACTTTGTGCATAAAAGTGACATGTTTGAACTTATTTAAAACACTATAGTTCTGTTTTGTCTCAAGAAGGCAAAAAATTTAGTGGGAGAGCAGTAAAATCTCCCATAATTATCTTGGCAAAGAATAGCGGTAGCTGAAGGCACAAAAGGAGCTCTGGGCTTGGTGATAAATTGTCAGCCCTTCAGAGCACAGACCATGCTTTGTTGTTGCTGCTGTCAGTGTGCTACACGCTGTTGCCCTCAGAGGCTCTTCTTGGTGCAGTCCTTGTGGGTTTCTCCCAGTAGTGTTCAGAAATCATGCCCGAGGATTGTGTCTCCTGTATGCAACACATGTGCTCAACTTCTTGTCTTCAGCCCAACTTTTTTCTCTTTCTTTTAGAGAAAATTTAGAATTAATGGGTTTTTGCCCATCTAAACCCTCTGTGGTCAGGACCTCTTCCCTGTGTATTCATGGAACTTGAGGAATTTCGGTGTACTTTGAGGATGTGAACGGAGCAAAACTACCTGTCCTACTGAGCAATGAACCATTACGCTGAGCTCATTAGCTTTTGCCCTACTCAGTTTAACTAACTGTAGGCCAAGATCTTCAATTCCACAGAAAATTCCATTTCTAGTTATTCATACAAAATCCTTTCAGAATCTCTGCCTTTGTTATTGAAACAGTATGAAATGGCTATAACATGGATTTACAAAATAAAGCAAAGTTAATAGAGTTCTGCCAATAGAACAGCAAAGCCTACCTATACTAATTATGAACAGATGTAGCTATTTAAAAAATCTAATTTTCAAAATATCCATTTCTATATTTTTATTGAAAATAATGAAAAATTTCTGAATTTCTCACTTTGACACAAGGAATCAATTCACCTTCTGGGCACACAATTGTATGTTCAAACCAGCGTGTACAAAGTTTTAAAAAAAGAAGAAAAAAGGGAGAAACATATAATATAGTTCAAACACTAATAAGAGATGGAGATAACTACCTCTTGAATAATAATTCTTATACCTTTCTTCACCCAAGGCACAATGTTCCTTCACAGGAGAATAGTCATATGGGGAACATGCCAATTATAAGGCAATTGGTTTGTTTTTCTAGCAGATTTGCTTTATTAGGAGTCCCCCTAATGTGTCACACATTCTGTTACAAAGTGTGACAATTTATAGCACATTCTAGGGATTTTAGAAAAGGGAAAGATCTTGCAAATTATTATCTGTGACAGAATTATAATTTTACAAATGATTAATCTCAATCATCCATCTCTTTTTCCTCTTGGGTTAAGCAGGAAAATTATATCCTGCAAAATTAGCTGTCAAAATGTGAGCCTGTGGTTTTCGAGTATTCTTACATCAGAAAAACGAAAAGATCTTTATTAATGAGATGGATTAAGTAAATAAAAAGGTTATTGTAGGAGACATGCTGTTCTGTTGCTACAATATGCCTCATGATTTCTCAGTAGTTGGATAGTATTTACCAAATTGGATCAGCATTCAATATGTCTATTACTTGTTTCCAGGAATAGCCTACTACCAAAGTATGATATTTTTACCTGTGCCTGGGTACAAATGGTAACAAATGTCATTTCCCTTTGTTATTAAATTATAATGATTAGAGATAAATATTTTGATGACATAAGCATTTAGAGGAAATCTCAGAGTGGGAAACATCTCACATATATCACTAGTCAGAGCTGAATTTGAGAAAAGTTCATGAAAGAAGAGAAAACTTAAAGAGAAAATTTAAAAAATCAAGAACCATGAAAACCAGGTAATTTTGAAATTAGATATTTTGTAACTTCAGTTCAATCAACTTCAAATTATAATACTTCTGTTGTTGTTTTATTTTGTTTGGGGGCCACACCCAGCAATTCTCAGGGCTTACTCCTGGCTTTCAGGGATCACTTTTGTCAGGCTCAGGGGATCATATGTGAAGTCAGAGATCAAACCAGGGCTGGCTTCATGCATAATAAACACTCCCTACTCACTGCACTATCTCTCTGGCCCAAAGTTATCATTCTGATATAAGTCAACTTATACTATGACTTCTGATTACATATGCATGTGTCACTATCTTTCAGGCTAGGATATAAATTAAGTTTAAATATAGATGCTTAATAATTTTTTAAGTATTTAAATTTTTTTGATGTTTTTGTTTTGGATGGCCATACCCAGTTGTGTTCAAGTGTTACTCTTGACTTTGTACTCGGGGGTCACACCTAAACTTGCTCACCAACAGATGACTGGATAAAAAAGTTGTCACACACACACACACACACACTAACACATGCACAGTGGAATATTACTTTGCTTTTAACAGAATAGAGTTGGAGCTGGAAAAAAGGCAGGAGCTGGAATGACAGTACATTGGGTGGAATATTTGCTTTGTATATGGGGCACCCAGGTTCTATCCCTGGCATCCCATATAGTTCCTGAGCACTGCCAGGAGTAACTCCTGACTACAGAGCAAGGAGTAACCCCTGAGCATCTTTGGGTGTGTCCTCAGAACAGAACAAAACAAAATTTAAGGCCACACCAAGTGGTGTTCAGGAATCAATAACTCCTTGCAGAAAGCAGGGGGTCATATGCAGTACCTAGGATAGAGCCAGGGTTGACTGCTTGTAAGGCAAGCAGTCTTTCCACTTGCTGTATTCTCTTTCTGGCCCCAAATTTGCTATTGCAAAAGATGACACTGTACCTTCTAAGGCTAAAGAAAGTATCTTGAGGTGATTGTGTTACTTGAAAGAAAAAGTGAAAGACTGGTGCTGGAGTTATAGTATAGCAGGTACATCATTTGTCTTTCATGTCAGACATCTGGTCACCGGAACCTACCAGAGAGATCCCTGAAGAAAGTGCCAGGAGTCAACCTTGAGCACCACTGGGTATGGCCCCGATTAAAAAAATAATTTTTTATTAGAGGGCTGGAGCAATAGCACAGTGGTAGGGCATTCACCTTTCACACCGCCGACCCATGTTTGATTTCTCTGCCCCTTTCAGATAGTCCGGCAAGCTACCGAGAGTATCACGCCCCCACAGCAGAGCCTGGCAAGCTACCCGTGGCGTATATGATATGCCAAAAACAGTAACAATAAGTCTCACAATGTGAGATGTTACTGGTGCCCATTCGAACAAATTGATGAGCAACGGGATGACAGTGATAGTGACAGTGACACTGACTTACAGACTTACAAACTTTCATTCTTGTGTTTCAGTCATACAATGATCAAGTACCCATCCTCCACCAGTGTCCATTCTCCACCACCAATGATCCCAGTATCTCTCCCACCACCCCTACTCCATTCCCTCAACCCCACCCACCTCTGTGGCAGGGCATTCCCTTTTGTTTTCGCTCTTTTTGGGTGTTGTGGTTTTCAATAGAGGCATTGAGTGGCCTTCGTATTTGGTCTATAATCTACTTTCAGCATGCATCTCCCATCCCAAGCGGGTTCTTCAAACACCCTTTGCTTGGTGTTCCCTTCTCTATCTTAACTGCCTTTTCCCCCAGCATGTGAGGCCAGCTTCCAAGCCGTGGAACAAACCTCCAGGTACTTATCTCTACTATCCTTGGGTGTTAGTCTCTCATTCTGTTACTTTATATTCCACAGATGAGTACATTCTTTCTATGTCTGTCCCTCTCTTCCTGACTACTTTCCATGTTGATCCACTTATATGCACGTTTCATGACTTCATATTTTCTAACAGCTGCATAGTATTCCATTGTGTAGATGTACCAAAGTTTCTTTAACCAATCATCTGTTCTCAGGCACTCAGCTTTTTTCCAGATTCTGGCTATTGTAAACCGTGCTGCAATGAACATATAAGTGCAGATATCATTTCGACTATAGTGTTTTTTATCTCTGGGATATATTCCCAGAAGAAATTGAGCTCCCATTTGACCTGGTCCCATTTTTTTAAGTGAAATACTTTCACTGATACATGGCCTATGCATCACTAAAGCAAACAAACTGGTAAAAAACAACAACATAATTAAAAAAACAACAACATAATTAACTCTTAAACACAAAACTGTGGTAGCCAACATAAGGGGATAGAAGGGAATTAGGCAGAATGGGCTGAAGGTTACTTTTTTGTTTTGTTTGTTTTTATTTGTGTCTTGTCTTTTCTTTCTTTCTATCTATCTTTTATTTTGGTGTTGGGTTAGCACTGAAACTTTAGTGATAGATGTAGTGACAATTATGCACATATAGAGGCATGAAGGACTGACACCTTATAATACTGTAAACCAATAATGAGTCCATGAAAAAATTATAAAAAATAAATATAAATTAAATAAATATAAATTTATAAATATAAACAAAATATCTTGAAAAAAGTAGATAAGTAAAAAGAGCAATGACTTAAAAGTCGGAGCATACAGATATTCAGTCTTATGATTAATGTGAAAGCAATCCACCTCACAATACATCCTTTAATCTGGAAGAACCAGGGAATGTAAATCCTCCAGGCAAGAGAAACATAGCACAAAACTGAGCTACAAGACTGATGATGCTCAGGTCTGTATCAAATGAAATAATTCAGTTACAGAAGTTCTATTTCGTCCAGCAATGACTGATTTCAGAAAACAGAACATAGGTATCTGCACTGCACCTTTGATCTGTTGATCTTTAACTCACCAGAATTCTCCACCATGGTAGATCTTAGAAGAATGTTTTAGAGTTTTCTGACTTTGAGGTTGAGTCAGAGCAGAGTATGGAGGTCTGCTCCCAGTGTTTCTGAGAAAGGTCTTGATTCCTTTTGTTCTTTTTTCACTTTTGTTTCAATCAGGATCTGAACTTGAAGATAAAACATGGCACAGGGAAATAAGAATCGCATCTACTAGCACCGAAGCTCACAGATGAGTTGACTCATGTCCATATCCACATCAATCTGAACTATGATCCTTTCCCTGCTTCTTGCCTTCCCCCACCCCACCTCTTCCTCTCATTAGCTCTTGCTCTAAAACTCCGTGCACCTGGCCAGAGTGATAGCACAGCGGAAAGGGCACTTGCCTTGTGTACGACTGATCGGGGTTCCATCTGCAGTGTCTCCTGAGCACCTCCAGGAGTCATTTCTGAGTGCAGAACCAGGAATAACCCCTGAGTATTGTCTGGTGTGGCCTAAAAAACAAAGAAAAATAAAAATAAAACTCCCTACATCTAAGTCATATCTGATTTTCTCCCTATGCTCTATGAAAAGCTTCATAAAACCATTTTTTATATTTGGACTATGACAGTCTCTATGTCTTCTTTGCTGTTCTCCCAGCTTCTATGTCTGCCCAATCCCCAAAAGCATCCCAAATTCTTACTGTAAGGACCTGCCATATTCAACTCCCACATTAAATTGCTTCATTCCTGAAGGAATTTGTCTCTGTTCATCTTTTCACAAAAGATCACATCTTATTTGACTGGCTAAATGCCTTCAGGTCAAGAGTCACCTTCAATACATTCACATGAGACTGGGGGTGGGAGATCACATTGGTCAAAATATGTGCTTCAAAACAATCTCTTTAGGGAGAGTATATAGACCTGGTATCTTAAAAATTACTAACTTCTTAAACTGTGGGACATGACCTCATAGTGGGTTATATAACTTAATGTGTGGGTCACAAAAATTTGTCAAGACTAGAATGTTTCTGAGCATGCAGTGAGCAAAAATTAATCCAAAATCAATGACATAATGAATCTGAGTTTTTCCTGACAGCATTTGTCCATCTTGGATCTCTCTGGTAGAAAAGAGTTGGGAATGGAAAAAATATAAAGTCTTATCTATTATAGAGCTGGTCTCACAGGTACTGTTTTAGAATAACTTGAAAATATTTATACCCATATTTATACTCACCTTCTAATTTATGCACTCATGGGAAACTGACATATTTTTCATACCAATAAATATTGTGCTACTATGTAAAATATATTAAGCTGTAGCACTGTTGCACTGTTATCCTGTTCTTCATTGATTTGCTCAAGCGGACACCTGTAATGTCTTCATTGTGAGACTTGTTGTTACTTTTTTTGGCATATTGAATACACCATGAGTAGCTTGCCAGGCTCTGCCATGCGGGCAGGATACTCTCGGTAGCTTGCCAGGCTCTCTGAGAGGGACGGAGGAATCGAACCCGGGTCGGCCACATGAAAGGCAAATGCCCTACCCACTGTGCTATTGTTCCAGTTCATATTAAACTACTACATTTAAATATATATTTATACAAATACATGCACACATATCTATATCTATCTATCTATCTATCCTTTCTTTTGGTGGGTGGTTTGTGAGCCATATCCAATAGTGCTCAGGGCTTACTCACCTCTGTGGTTAGGGATCACTCCTGGCAGTTCTCAGGAGCCATATGTAATGACTAGAATTGAACCAGGACTGGCCACATTTACGGCAAGAAACTGCACTATCTCTCTGGATACTTAAATACATATGTACATATTTAAATACTATATTAAATACTAATGAAGCTGATATATATATGTATATGAATATTACATAATTTAAATACCACTAATCTGGTTCAATAGCACAGCGGGTAGGACGTTTGCCTTGCACGCGGCTGACCTGGGTTCAATTCCTCTGTCCCTCTCGAGAGCCTGGCAAGCTACTGAGAGTATCCCGCCTGCACTGTAGAGCCTGACAAGGTACCTGTGACATACTTGACATGCCAAAAACAGTAACAAGTCTCACAATGGAGACTTTACTGGTGACTGCTCGAGCAAATCGATGAACAACGGGACAACAGTGCTACAATGCTAATCTGGTATTCATTAGTTTATTAACAATGGTATCTAAACTTTGTTTTCTTTGCCCAATATGTATTTGTTGCATTTATAAAAATATATGCATATACAAGTATATATATATGTGTATATGTATATCACTTGTATCACTTGTAGTTCCGTTGATCTTCGATTTGCTCGAGCGGGCGCCAGTAACATCTCCATTTGTCCCTGTCTCGAGCTAATGTAGCCCAATGATACCTGCTCACTCCAGGAACAGAAAGAGCCTCAAATCATTCACTCAGAGATTTGACGAAGAAATCTGACCATCTAGTTGGTGGGCAGCCACGAGGCCTTCTGACGTCCCGTGGAATCCAGTCTGTAACAGCTCTAGTCCAGGGGTCATCTCTGAATCGCATTACATGACCGGCCCATCTGATTTTTGATGCCTTGGCAAACGAGACAGCATCCTTGATTTTTGACCATCGATGGAGGTCAGAACTCCGGATTCCTTCTCTCACTTAAGTGAGACATGATATTCCCCGCATAGCTCTTTCGATTCTTCTTTGGGATACCCTAATAGCATTCTCATCCTGTTTGCGTAGGGCCCAGGTCTCTGAGGCATATGTTAGTGCAGGAAGAATGGTGGAATCGAAATGATGTGCCTGGACTCGGAGGTTCTTCGTTCTCTTAACCACCTCTTCGATGCTCTTGAAGGCATTCCATGCTGCTCTCTTCCTCCTGCACAGTTCTGGCACCAAGTCGTTCCTCATGTTGATTTCTCGACCCAGGTACACATAGCTGCTGCATTCAGAGATGTTCATTCCATTGAGAGCAAATAGAGCTTCAGGGACCAGTTCGTTTTTCTTTCATGAACATCATCTTGTTGAGATTCAGCTGCAAACCGACCTTTCCACACTCGTGGTCGAAGTCGGCCAGCATTTGTGCCGCTTGGCTAATATTTGGCATTATGAGAACAATGTCATCGGCGATGACATCGTGATGTCATCACTCCCATTCCTTCCCATTCCAGTTGTCACATGATTTTCTCAAGGGCGGCACTGAAGAGTTTCGGTGAAATGGTATCGCCCTGCCTAACCCCTCTCTTTACATCAATGATCACTTCCTTGTAGAATGGTGAGATCCTGGTGGTGAATCCACAATACAGCTCTCGGAGGATTTTGATATACTGAGTTTGAATGCCCTATTTGACCAAGGCTTCGATGACTGCCTCAGTCTCAACAGAATCGATGGCCTTCTTTAAGTCGGTGAATGTTAGACAGAGACGCATCTTGGACTCTCGCGAAACTTCAATGAGTTTGGTCACTGTGTGGATATAGTCTATTGTGCTGAATCCTCTTTGGAACCCAGCTTGCTCGCATGGTTGTCCTTCATCTAGTGTTCTGCCTATTCTATTCAGGATGACATGAGTGAACAACTTGTAGACGACAGACAACAGGCAGATTAGGCGATAGTTGCCGATGTCATGGATGTCTCCCTTCTTGTACAACAGAACAGTCCTACTGGTTTTCCACTGGGATGGAACCTTGCATTCAGACAGGTAGCGTTTGAAGAGTCGGGCCAGTGTATTGATGAGTACTGGCGGCAGATTCTTCAGGTGTTTGGGTCTGACCTTGTCCGGTGCTGTTCGAGTCTTTACCAGCAAAATGGCGTGTCAGATTTCAGAAGGGAGAACCTTGGGAACGACATATCCATCCTGTAGAATTTGGTGTGTGGGCAGGTGGACATGGCTGTCAAAGAGATCCGAGTAGAAGTCGTGAATAATCCTCTCCATTACCTTTCTGGAGGATGTGATAGATCCATCGGGACATCGGAGGGCCGTCCTCTTGGTCTTGTAGTTGGCGAAGGACAGGCGAGCATTGCGAATACTTTTCCCAGCATCTGCTACACTAGCCAACACTGCTGCTCTTCTCTCTTTGAGGTCTTCCTTTATTGCATCTCTGCACAGCTTTGTGATCTCGGACGTTAGCTTGTGGTTGCCTGAGGCTCGCGCCAAACCACATTGGTGAATGAGCTCGAGAGTTCCTGAAGACAGGCGATCTATCTATCTATCTATCTATCTATCTATCTATCTATCTATCTATCTATCTATCTATCTATCTATCTATCTATCTATCTACCTTTCTCCTAGTTCTTTGCTTTTCATTTTTTCTCTTTTCTCTCTCTGTACTTTCTTCTCCTTTTACTCCTTTTCTCTTTTATTCTACGATATATTGGAATATACTATGTCAAGGACTATGCTAGGTGGTCTAATGTTAAAATTGAAGAGATAGGCGCCTTCCGCCCAGAGATGAACCAAGAGCCGCGGCACGAGAAGCAGAGCCTCCCGCCTACTGACTGTGATCCTGAGGTCTCCTAACCCATTTTGGCACCAGAGCAGATTCTTGCAGCCATGCATTTTGACTGTGAACTGAACTACAACCTCGTGCAGCCCGGGGAGGGATTTTTTTCCCTCTTCACCCCATTTTTCTGAACGAAAATGGCGGCAGCGGCAGCAGCCACGCGGTGAGAGCCACCCTCTAAGACCCCTCCACCAGGAGGTAGGACTCTCTTTAGTGACGTAGCCTGTAGGTGATCCTGGGAGGGGAGGTGTTCCCGGCGCGCCTTCCGCCCAGAGATGAACCAAGAGCCGCGGCACGAGAAGCAGAGCCTCCGCGCCTACTGACGGTGATCCTGAGGTCTCCTAACCCATTTTGGCACCAGAGCAGATTCTTTCAGCCATCCATTTTGACTGTGAACTGAGCTAAAATATTAGAAACCCAAAACCGTGCGGCCGCTATTGCGGCCGCGCGGACTCAAAGTCTTCACTTTTACCAAGGAAGAGAAATTATTAGATGATGCTTATTCAGCAGGCCTGATTGTTGGGGAAAATTTCCAATCAACAATAGTGAGTTCTGTATGGAAATATGAAATGTACTCAATATATAGAGAGAATAATGGGAATATCATTAGCTACTTAGATGGGGGGTGGGGTGGGAGGGGGGTGTATTGGGGTTCTTGGTGGTGGAACAGGTGCACTGGTGAAGGGATGGTGGTTTAATCAGTATTTGACTGTGACTTAAACCTGAAAGCTTTGTATTTTTTTTCTTGTTTTCACGGTGGTTCAATAAAATATTTCTTTAAATAAAAAAAAAGAGCTAAAAGGACAGATAAACTTCAGATCATGTGGCACTGATTATGTCATTCATGAATGGTGGATATGGTTATCCTCCACTGATTAAGAGAGATTAAATTATGTAGCAATTAGAGCAATTACTCATCACAGATTTACTTTTATTGATTTACTTTCTGATAGTTCTACTTGCAATTCTCTTAAGTTCTTTGGACCAAGTAATATGAAATAAATTTATTATATGCCAAAAAAAATTGAAGAGATAGTTGCTCTCACCAAGATGCTCACACTTTAGTGAGGGACAGCTATTTAATGGGGGATGTTATACTAAAGCAACATGTGATAGTGCTCCTGATATTTTCCCTTCCTCTGCCTCATATAGCTTACTCATTCTTTATAACGTCATTTCTTTGGGGATTTTTCCAGGGCAGAACACTAGAGAACAGATGTCAATGTTTCTTCTTTAGTGAATGCCTACACTCATGGAAGGGATGTTGTATGTGTCCCAGAGGAGAAATTGAGAGAGTGTGGTCCTTTGAGAAAACAAAAAAGAGGAAGAATGTTTCCTACAGCTGGGAGGAAGTGTGCTTGGGGGTGTATGGTCCCAGCAGGGGTGGCAATCATGCCCTCTCTTGGCAGCATGCCAGAGGGATAGTGGATCCCATAACAAAGAGTTTGATGCTGTATCCACAGGACACTTCTGGCCCCACCAACAGCATGTGAAGAGGAGAGTTAGCGCCAGCAGTAGACATTTACACTGGGACAATAAGCAAAATGGAAGTAACCTGGGTCCAGAGAATCTGGTTTACGTCCTCTGCAGACTATCAGACACAAGACCGTTGGATAGCAATAGGCAAAGAGGATTTTTCATGAAAGAGTGGAATAGTACGTCCCACAGGATGAGCAAAAGAAACTGCTTAGGCACATATAAAGAAAAATAGACTAAATTATTTGCCACAAGTATAAGTTTGGGAAGTTCATTATATCTGCCAATATCTGGCTGTTAAAAATTAAATTTCATGACAATTATGACATACTCTGGAATCATAAAAGGATGAGTGATTAAGTCTAAATTATGAAAATATTTGGTCCTACTTACCATGAACTTGTGGAGTATACCTCTGAATTGAAGTTAAAATTAAAACTATATCCAGGAAATAAACCACAGTTCTTCATACTCTGGGGTGACACCACACTGCCCATCATTATCAAATTCTGGCAACCAGACATCAGTGCTCTTTAATGACTGTCTGCATTTTTAACCAGAAGAAAATTCTCTGTTTCTTTTTCTCCAAAGTATCTTGCTGTTTTGCCAATCATCTAACCTCTTAAAAAATCTCATTTAGCTTCCACTTGTGAGAAATGAAGGATTTTTATAAAGATATTTGGGACAAATTGAATTTGTATATAGAAAATCACTTGTCATCTTTAAAGTACCTTAAAAAGTGGCATATTATAAATATTCAATTTGATTTTACATCAAAAAAACAAAACTTTTTTAACACATCAAAAACATAATCCGCTTAAGTATTTATCTCATTTACATATACTCATTAATAAACATGGAACTGGGGCCTACTTATGTGTTTGTACACTTGGTGAGATCAGAAAAGCCAACTATTACCAAAGTTTGCAAAATTATAGCACCAAGATCAAGATGAGGGCTTTAAAGAAAGAATCAGAGTGATCACCTATTTAAATTAAGCATGAGTCCAGGAGATTCTTATCAGAAAGTGAGGGCTGAGCTTAATCCTGAAAGACAGAAAGAGAAAGAGATACAGAGAGAGCCAGAGAGAGAGAGAGAGAGAGAGAGAGAGAGAGAGAGAGGAGAGAAACAGAGAGAGAGAGAAAGAGAAGAGAGACAGAGAGAAAGAAGAGAAGAGAGAGCCAGAGAGAGAAGAGAGAGGGAGAGAGAGAGAGAAGAGAGAGAGAGGAGAGAAAGAGAGAGAGAGATTGGAGATAGTTTTCCAGATATGGTAAAAATATATTAGGCAAGGATATCCTCAGTGCCCTAAAATAGCACAGACATGTGTTCCTGCTTCTTAAATGCCTCTCTTGTTGAGTCATTTCTGAGAGCAAGAGCATTTTAAGAAGTTTCTCAGTGGTATTCAAAACATGGCTGCATTAATACTTTCAAGTAATAACAAGGGACATGTGACATAAAGGGTTCTCATCACGTTGAGCATGAACTTGGAGTCTCTGACTCACATGAATTAGCATGTAATCATGCCTCTGAATTAACGTGGATTAACTCTAAAATTTTGCATATCCTGTCAGTGAGAAACAGCATTATATTATGATTTGTACCCCAATATAGATTATTTTTGGTAAGTGAAAATTAGTTATATCTTTGATAATATAAATTTTAACATCAAAAAACATCTTACCATCTACATTTCTATTCCTTTTCCACTCATAATAACTAAAGCTTTGCCATTGTTCATAAGATCTATTTCTTACACTTGACTAGCTCACTTTTCTTAACAATTTAAGTACAGAACTGTACATTTTTATTTTAGTGACTTTATTGTCACAATGATTAAATGTTATTGATTCTCACTTTAGAACTATGAATGATAGAAAAATCAGAATTTATGTCATGTTCTGCTGTGCTAATATTTCTGATCCATTTAGATAGATGTTATCTCCACAGCAGTGTAATCAAAAACACAAACACATCATCAGTTGACCCAAAGTCTTTTTCCCAAGTGATTAGGCACAGCCAAGCAGAATCAACTCTTTTTATACGTTTCATTATATAAAATATCATACTTTATATTATCTTCGTTAAAGTAGCTAACCACCATGAAATTCCACTCTTGTTCTTATCTGTACCTATTTGTATAGTCTTCTGACTACCCTGACTGGCAATTTCTTTTCTAGAATTTTGCTTGAATTTTCTTTTCACTCAGCTTCAGTAATTGAAATCACTAAAACAACTCTATGAAATACAGATTTAATATTTCTGGCAATTGGTATGAGTTCACACTATTTTCTAAATAGACAGACTAGAGCAATTTGAGCAATAAAAAAGTGTAGTATTAGGTTAGAACCCAGTGCTAGAAATTTAATTCAGCGGTAGAGTATATACTTCACAAGAGTGAGGCCCTCATTCAATTCCCCACACTCCTCAACAATTATAACTTAGCATTGTAGCACTGTTATCCCGTCGTTCATCCATTTGCTCGAGTGGGCACCAGTAACGTCTCCATTGTGAGACTTGTTGTTACTGTTTTTGGTATATCGAATACTCCACGGGTAGCTTGCCAGGCTCTGCCGTGCAGGCGGGATACTCTCGGTAGCTTACTGGGCTCTCCAGGAGGGATGGAGGAATCAAACCGAGGCCGTAAGTAGAATATATGTATATGTATGCATATGTGAGTTCAGAGTGACATCAACTGTTTCATAAATAGATAAATGTGGAGTAAGGATCAAACTTTAGAGAACATTTCTAAAGATTGTTTTTTAAATCTCCAAATTATGGAGGTTAATTCTCCTTACATTTGATATAGACCTCTTAGCTAGCCTCCCCAAAGTCAAATTGAAAGGGAAAAATAGTCACTTATGCTATTCAAGAGAAACAGAAAGATAGCACCTTAATGAAAAATTCTGTAATAAGATCACCAGCTAGAAGTCATACTGTTATCAGGAACCTCCTGATCTATCATGAAGAGAGAGACACCTCACACTATTATATTATTATTAATAATAATAATAAACAATTAATAATAATAATAAACCAATGACCCTGTTTCAATCATGAGAAAGAACAAATTTTGAAGCACCTATAAAATAAAGGTAGATTCAGGAGACCAAAATTATCTACACTGTCAACATCTTGAAGAACCAGAAAGACATATATATACATATATATATATATATCTCACATATATATATCAGTCTTTCTGATATGTATCCCAAAAGAGTCTGGGGAGGGGCTGGAGAGATAACACAGCGGGTAGGGCGTTTGCCAGCCAACCCGGGTTCAAATCCCAGCATCCCATATGGTCCCCTGAGCACGGCCAGGGGTAATTCCTGAGTGCAGAGCCAGGAGTAACCCCTGTGCATTGCCAGGTGTGACCCCCCCCAAAAAAAAGAGTCTGGGGAGACATATTGACTAAGTGTATGGTGATATTCTGCTAAGGATCCTGGAATAGGAGGAAGAGGGGTGGGGAGAGGGAGCATTTGTGGTGTCTGGAGTTCAGTTAATAGTAATGCTTCAGTGTTGATATTCTAGCTTCGACAGATGTATCACAATTATGCAAGAAGCTAGCATAAGGAAAACATAGCAGAAACATTCGAGGAAATGCTGGAATATATTACAAAATTTTTATGTCATTATTCAAAAATATTTAGTTTAAAACTGTTTTTAAAATCTAGAAACAAGGTAATGTTAACAACACATTTTGATTGTTCATATTCTGCAAGCACTGTGTTATGCCTTTATGAAACAATTCCTAATCCTAAAAACATATGTAAAAGGTAAATACTCTGATTACTTCTTCCTTATAGATAAGAAAACACTTAGATCCACAGCTGATAAGTACTGAAAAGCTTTCATCAACTTTAGAATCAATGCATGTGTGAGCACAGACAAACACACACACACAGGGCAAATACAGACAGTTTTTTCAGTGCAATTTCATATTAAATGTTGAAATTCTTTATATTTCATTAAACAACTATTTAATTCATTGAACATTTTCACACTTTTTGATAAACAGATATTCAGTGATCCACTTTCTAAATTGTATTTGTGTATACTTTCACAAGTGTATGGACCTGTGCAAACATGATGATATACAGCTAAGTGTATTGTGCCTCTAATTTTTCTCATTTTCCCGCCATCGGATACTTACTTTCTAAGGGCAGGATTGTGGCTACTGTAGTTCCCATAAGTAATTCAGTCCCGTATGCAGACATGACGCTCTTTTCTACACAAAAGGGGGTTCATTATAGAGCTTTGCCTTACTAAATATTCTATTCCAATTAGATGGGTCCAATGCAATCATTTCCTGGTATTGAAAATTGACATTTAGGAAAAGGCTGTTACTAACTACCATAAACATCTTATCAAAAGAAGCAAAACCCAGTGAAATGTCCAGTTTTATTGCTGTTGTGATAGTGGTGAAGCGGGTAAGGCTGGTAGGGCATTTGCCTTGCATGCAGCCGGCCTGGGTTTGATGATTCCTCCTTCCCTCTTGGAGAGCCCCTCAACCTACTGAAAGTATTTTGCCCACACGGCAGAACCTGGCAAGCTACCCATGGCGTATTCGATATGCCAAAAACAGTATCAACAAGTTTCACAATGAAGACGTTACTGGTGCCTGCTCAAGCAAATCGATGAACAATGGGATGACAGTGATACAGTGCTATGATAGTGGTGGTTAGTTTTGTTACTAGAAACTAGTCAATGTAAGCATTTTCATCCTGAGCTGATGCAATTGATTATCTTTGTTTTCTCTGTGTAAGAAGCTCTAGAGAAGAAACAGCATAAAATTGGAAGTTTAATAAAATAGAAGTATGAGAGGTGTGCGTGTGTGTGAGAAAGAGAGAGAGAGAAAGAGAGATAAAGAGAGAGAGAGAAAGACAGAGAGAAAGAGAGACAGAGGACAGAGGGGGAGGGATGAGAATATGATTGAATAATGGGAGAATAAATAAAACTATATTCACATTTAACATATTCCTTCCAAATTTTTCACAAAGTCACATTTTTGGTTACACAACTTCTGAATATGGTCAATGAGTGCTTTGGGCAGACTGGAGACAAATTTAAGGATATTTTAAACATGTCCTACTTACCTTATCCATCCTAAGCATCTATTTACATCACATGTAGATAAATAGAAAACTTTAACTTTACAGTAATAAAAGGATTGTTTTCAGTAGCCATATTGTCATATTTCTAATAATCTGTAAAGGCCAGAAAGTTAAGGAAAGATACTGCAAAGAGAGTATGGTTTGTTTAATAAAACACTTTCCCTAGGAATTAAAAATGCCTCTGCATGTGGGATGCAGCAGCTTATCACTAATTCAGAATCTCCCTTCAACCCCAGACTCTGCCTTTCTTCTTCCTAGTAGCTGCACTTTCAAGAGTGATGGCTTGCTTTGTAGTCTTCCCTGCTCTACACGGGAGCTCAGAGGAAATGGCGCGAGAGAGTTCATTAAGGATATTTCAGTCACTCGGATCCCCAGGTCTGTGTCTCATCTTCCCAGATCACACTGTTCAGAGAGTCTTTCTGTATTTGTTACTTATCCTTGTACTGCCGGAAGCCTACAAAGCCCGTGGCTCCTGCCTTTTTCCATTCACATCAGCGGAATGTGAGCACAGTTCAAAGTATGTCCTGAGCCAGTGTGTGTATTCAATAATTGCAAATCAGTATATTATATTTTTTTAAATTCCACATTTTCTTGAAAATGTTTTATTTGAAAAGGAGAATCTTATCCTAACAGGGGCATGTTTCACAAAGAAAAGAAAATGAGATAAGAGACAAAGCACAAAGAGGAAAAGAACAAAGAAAACAAAGACAAATGGACAAAAAAGACGAAGAGAGTGACCAGGTAGAATTATGGTTTTGAAACTGATCTAGGAAACTCAAGTTTTGTTTAAGGATTTTGTTTACTTTGATATTTTTCTCCCAGAAACCTCAAAGTCAATCAGCATTCCTGATATATTGGTGCTTTTTCAGCCCTGAAAAGTCAAACTGAGCCAACATTATTAGCACTCCGCAGAATCAAAAGAGTTAGAACCATTTTCCATGTAACAGTCCCTTTTCTCTCAAAGCTGTCTGGATGTGGGCTCTTGATTACAGCACATTCTCCTAATTATAAGCTCTACTTTGAACTCATTCCTTTATTCCTAGAAAGTCAGTGCCCATTAATGATATCGTTGCAATCCATGGTTACCAGTGGGCATTTGCAGTTTTAACATGAGCTGTCTTTTAAAAAATAACGTGCTTGATATTATTTAATAGGGTCTATACATTTTTATGTCTCCATAAAGGAATTCATTTTGTACTGATGAGATAAAACTGCAAGCTCCAAAGAACACTAGGATAAAAAATGGGTTAAATTCTTCTATCAAAAATTCCTATATCCTACTTTCTACCCAGACTTAGTACTTATTTAAATTAAATATATTTAAATCTAACCCACACCAGTCCCAAACTGATCATTAGAGCAGGAAGACTGGCCTAGTCATATAATTGTTAGCTGAATAAACCTTCCTCCATGAAAAGGACAACTTTCTAATTATGAGCGCCCCTCTTAAATTCCATTTCTTTGAGTGGTTATTACCTCTATAATTACATTTTTCATCAATATATTTCATCAGTTTATGTAGATACTACCTTGCATTCGGAAATAGAAACATGTACAAGTGATCTCAACGTTTAGAATATACGATGCATTATCAAAACAACTGCACGATGTTGGAGAATTTTCACTTTTTCTAGTCCAGTAAGATTATCTAAAGCATTTTTCCATTGACCTCTACTTCTCTTGGTTGCATCAATTCAAAAAATATATGTATTGTGAGTCTATTAAAGTTGTATTATATAGCTTTAGGGAGCAACATCAAAACAATATGAATAATGCCCTCAGATTCAGATAGATGGGTACTAATGCCAACTATGTATAGAGGGTTATGGTAGGTACAATAGGAAAAAGCAGTACTTAACTTTGAATTGTTTATACTCTAAATGGGGGAGACATGCCACATGAACACATAAAATAAAACAAAAATTTAGAGCTCGGTTACAGTATATAAAAGTATACTTTATTTCAAAGAACATTGAAGAGGTTATTGTGAAATGTTTGCATAAACAATGGATATTAGGAATTCAGATCAATAACATGAGCACAAATTAAACATTATACATCAGAAACAGGAAAACAATCTTCAGTTCTAAGCAATGTAACTATTTTCCTTGGGAGTAAAGCACCACCTGGTCACTTGGGAACACTAGTGGCAAATATTGATGTCACACTTCAGTTTTAATATGCCGGGCCATCTTCATTTCATCTCTGCTGTTATTCTGTAATATTCTTCTTTCTTTTTACTCACTTGTATTTTGAAAGCCTGCTTTTAGACACTGAGCTTTAATATTCTTCATTTCCAATTCTGTTAGTTTTCTCTGGAGCCAAATGTGTTTACATGCTAGTTCAACCAGTATTAATAAAAAGGATGTTTGCACAGCAGGGAAGCATAAGCTCATCTATCTTGAACCAGAAATGTGAAGAATTGAATGGCCTGATGGTCATTATCTTAACCCTATGTGACTGCGAATATTTTGAGGTAGCAAAGGAGACAACTGAACCACAAAGTAAAAGTGTGCTTCTGTTAGCTCTAGATTTCAGATTGAGGCCTCAGTCACATGGAAGACTGTGATTTTTGTTCTTGTTACTTTTTGGATTTTGGCAGTGAATAACTATAAGATCATTTTGTATTTGACACAAAAAAAGGGTGTGTGTATATGTGTGTGTAGGGGAAGGGGTTGCACCTAGCTTGAAAGACTTCAAAACCCCTGACTTTAGAGTTCAGAGGGGAAGTTACTTGGTACATCATTCCCTGAAACTCCTCCCACCCTATTAAAGACAAACATGAAAGGTCTGGATAGTGTGCTCCTATTGAGTTCCTCTAGCCACCCTGTGGTAGGCAAAAGACTAGAAATATGTTTCCATTATTTTAGGAATGGTGAGATTTATATCCAACTCTATGTTTAAATTACATTTAAACATAGTGAAAAAAGTAGATGCATGTGTCTGTCCCCTCAGAGGAAATATGAACAATTTTCCTTTTGGAATTCTCTCTTTTCAGTAGGGAAATTTCTGACAGAACTTGACCAGGTACAGGCTAAGAGGTCATGGGGCCCCATCTAGTGTTGCTTGGGGGCCACCAGGATTATATTTCTTATGTACTCAGGGGTGCATACTGCACTTAGGATCAAACTCAGGGTCTTTCACATGCCTGGAATGAAAGCTTCCACTTGAGCTATTCTAGCTATTATTTAAGCAAATTATAGCCAACAAAGCACAATACCAGAGAATCTTTTCAGTGAGTGCTCTCTCTAATAATTCGTTCTTCATTTATTGAAGAACTTTTCATTGTTTGAAAAGACACTAAATTTTAGTTAATAAATAGGAAATTCCCTGTAAGTAGTGAATTCCTCATAAAACAATTCAGCAATGTGTTTTTCTTAGATAACAGTAACAACACAAAATACGAAAGAGACAACTTGGCTGATAGACTTGAGAAACAACTGAGTAATATTTTAAAAGTTCATACAGCGGTAAGACCTGGAAGATAGAATAGGAGTTAATGGTGCTCCCCTTGCCTGCAGCCAACCATGGCACCTCATCTAGTACCTCTACAAACCACCAGGGGTCACTCCTGAGCACAAATCCAAGAATAGCCCCCAGGTATGTCCCCCTCTCCCCCCAAAGTGGATATAGAAACTTAATAGTAAATGATGCATAAAGTATGAAGTAGTGTCAATCAACTAGGAGGTTATTAAGCAATCCGGCCAAGAAATGGGAAGGATCAGGAAATGGCACTATCAAAGGGTGATTTTTCATTGAGGTAAGATAGTCTGAGCAGAGCTTTGCAGGATAGTCCTAGAGACATCATTGAGGACTTGAGTTAAAGTCCCATAACAGCAATCTCTCTAGATGACTTTCTTCCAGATATACCAAATATTCAACAAGCTTCCAGGATGATTGAGAGATAACCATCATGGGGGAGAAGTTACAGGCTTTTCTGGTCTCACCTTTTTAATTAGGAATCTACTTTCAGGAGCATGAACCCCTTGCCTTTGAGTCTCGGTAGTGAATGGGACTCATTCCAGTCCCCTTAAACTCCAATAGCATGTTTCCTTCCTGATGTTCTCTGCTCTACAGTCCATCTGCAGAGAACTGAGTAATCCAGTAAAAAATTCTTGAGGTTCTACGTCAGGGCAAAGAGTGAAAGGAAGACTATGAGAGAGAAGTAAGTACCTAACAAGGAGAAGTGTGTAAAAAAGTAAAGTATCAAAAATGTGCATGATTAACCTGGATATGAGGGAGGTGGAGACATAAACACAGGGATAAAGGCACTTACTTTGCACGTGGCTGACCTCATTTGAATGTGCGATAGCACATATCATCTCCAAAGCACCACCAGGAGTGACTCTTGAGCACAGAGCCACAAGAAAACCCGAAACAATGCTGGCTCTGCCCCCAAAACCAAAACAAACGGGGTCTGAGATTCCAAAAGCTGCCACCTTACCCAGTCACACATGGAGATCCTGTCTATGCAGTGGAGTTTGATGGAACACCAACCACTAACTCTGGCTTAACATCTACTTTTCTGCATTTACCCTTGCTGTTCAGAGAACTAAGTTCACAGCAGGACATGTGCTATGTAGATCCACTGTGAGGGTGGTTTCCAATATCTAGGAGTCACTCTAGTCGTCTCAGGCTCGAACAGCCACCTGCCAGCAACCCTGATGTGAGGTGCTTAAGGATAAAAGAGTGTTGTGAAAGGGTTAGCTCTTTACACACACACACACACACACACACACACACACACACACACACACACACACACAATCTGGGGAAATGAAGAAGCGAAAAAACATGTGGACTGACTGGTTATCTGAGGTCCAAGACAAACGCCTGTCTCTGGTGGTTCAGATTAGCTTTGATATCCCTTTTATGTTAGCACTTGGATTGAACCACAGAGAAGCACAGCAGAAGCAATGGCAGATGCTGTTCCCAGGAGATTTTTAGAATCTTCCAGGACAGGATTCACCTCGGCAGCCGGGAATTTGGACATCTCACAACTGTGAGCTTGACACTGGAACTTTGTTCCACTGGACCCCACCCTGGCCTGAGGTCCGCAGCCTGCTGAGAGCCATTTCTCACACTGCCTCTTCGTTGCTCAGCCTTCCTCCTGGAAGCTGAGGACATTTGCTCACGATTAGGAAGGCAGGGGCTTTGGACTGTGCTTCTCCCCGCAGTGAAAGGGAGCCCTGAGTCCTGGCCCCACCCAGTGTGCCTAGGAAAATGAACTTCCTCTTTTCCACCCTCTGTGAAAAATGGGGCAGATTCACAGACGAGGCAAAGAAAACAAACAACCTCGGCCAATTTGCTGCCAGGTCTTCAAACGCTGCAGAGTGAAAACTGTGGCTGTCCTCCAGAAGGTGAAGGTGAAGGGAGCAGGTGATGTTATTTTAGGCAGATCGAAGTTCCAAGTCCAGTGATGTCTGTTAGTAAGCCAGTCCATGCTGTTTTTCACTGGATGATCCATAATTCACACAATGGAGAAATGCGATTTTTTTTTCTGGAAAAAAAGTGATTTATTAAAAGTGGGCTGGAGCGATGGCACAGCAGGTAGAGCCTTTGCCTTGCATGCTGCCGACCCAAGTTTGAGTCCTCCATCCCTCTCAGCAAGTTACTGAGAGTATCCTGTCCTCACAACAGAGCCTGGCAAGCAACCCATGGCATAGTAAATATGCCAAAAACAGTAACAATAAGTCTCATGATGGAGACTGTTACTGGTGGTGTCCGCTCAAGCAAATAAATGAATAATGGGATGACAGTGTTACAGTGCCATTAAAAGTGAAATTTCAGGAGCTAGAGAGATAGACTACACCGGTTCAACTTCTTGTCTTATATCTCTGACAAGGGAAATTCCTTACACTGCATATGATCTGCAAAGCATGAATAGGGATCACTTCTGAGCAGAGAGCCAGAAAAAATATCCCTGAACCACGGCTCAGACACTAAACCCCTTCCCCCAAAATAATCTCCACAAATTTCAAATAATTTTGGTGAGAAAATAAATTTTATTGGAAATTTTTTCACATTATTATGTATTTTATTTTAAATGTACATTTATTTTACTAAAGATTTTTTAAATGTAAATGGTCATGTTATTTTCTTTAAAAGTGTCCTCAGCCTAGTTATTTTTATCTAGACAATAATGAAGCCAATAGACAGTTAACACGTGTGCTGTGGATATTGGAATGACTCAAGTGTTCAAAATGTAAAGGCTTTCCTCTAGCTGCTTCTTGGCTGATGCTGCTCCCCATTTTAAGAGGAAGGGTAATAAAGAGCCTCTCTCTTCACCATAGGAACTTTTATGGGATTGGGTTGGCAACTCAGCTCAATTTAGCTAAGTGCTGTATTTCTCCTGCAAGTTGGGTGGGGCGCACACGAGTTACAGATGGAATGAGGAAGCCCTGGCTTGCTTAACTCTAGCACTCAACCCTTGGCAGAGCTCTGTCCTTAAGCTGAGAGGCGGCACTGTGGGCAGTGAGGGGTGAGGGAGTCTGGCTTTCAGGAGTTCAGCCTGGCTGTGGCAATGACAGGACTATTTTTGTCTGCTTGACCTGTTTTAAGGCCCGGTAAAGAGAGAAAAGCTGGTGATACCCAACGGCATGTTGACTGCAGCCTGATAATGAAGGATTTGTTTTTCCACTGATGGCCCCAAAGAGGAACATGGGATTGCAGAGATCCAAATAAGAACTTCAGAAAATATTTGAAATAGTAGTGTCTATGCTACTTAAAGAATATGAATGTCTTCAGACTAACATGACAGGAACGTTCTCTGAAAATTCAGATTTGATAATGATAGGTCAGGTGATATAGCTCTACATGCTACAGCACTTGTCTCATTTTTGGGGTGGTGAAGGAAGACACAACTGGCTGTGCTCAGGGATCACTCCATGCTCTTTATTTAGGGCTCACTGCTGGTGAGGCTTATGAAGCCACACAGTGTCAAGGATCAAACCCTCAATTAGCCGTTTTCAAGGCAAGTATCCTGCCCCCATACTATCTCTTTGGCCCTAGAGCAATCATCTTGTTTTTATGAACACGAGCCCTGGGTCCAATCTCGAAGAACAAGAAGGAAGATTTTATAATGACTGTTGTGTCTTGAGTTGCTTGACTTTGCATACTCAGTTGGAATACTTTCTTGGAATTCAAGTTAGTAATAAATAAATAAATATGACATTAAACAAGGTGTGTTTTGATACAATAGAGAATAGCATTAAGATACTCATGAAATCTCAGAAAACTGCCTTCTGAAGAACCTTTGAACTTAGTACGACTGCATCCTGAGGTGGGTTAGATGTTGTGGACAGAAAGTGACCCTGGGGAATAGATACCACCCACAAACTTAAACACACTTACAGCTCCCATTGCTTATTATCACTGTCACTTTGAGGTAAAATTTGACTGACCTTTTTCAAATTACAACTGCCTCCATATGTGGCCAGAGAAACACAGGGGTGGTAACCTCAGAACAGGAATGCTAATAATGAAATCAAATTACAGATATCAAACAAACTGAAACCAATTCCTTCCCTCCCATCTCTCAAGGCATTTTCTTTCACAAATCTAACCAATGCACTAGTAAATGTGTATCACTCAGACTGACCAGCAGGTTTATTAATGTGTCAATTAAATTATGTAATAAAATAGAACCCTGACAAGTTGTCAACTGTCATTCTAACTTTAAAACTACAGAAGCCTAAGCTCCAATGTCACAGCTTAAAATGGAGTGTCAGGGCCAGCTCAGAAATCTTCCTCACTGGTGTAGATTGTCTCCCAGAAGCTCACACCTTTGATCCAGAAGCAACATGCAATTTCTCACTGACTCACACACCTGATGAGGTGAACCACATCAGCAGCAAAACCACCTTGCTCTCCCTAGAGAAAAACCAGTTCAACCACCGCCATAACAAATCTTATCAATCCCATTCTCAGTCAAGTCCCACTGATAAATCTACAATTGGCTTGAGCCCATCCTCAGTTAGATTTCGAGAAAATCTAACTCTAGGACATTCCAGAATTCTATTCTGATTCTAAGAGAATTTCATGAGAGTCATTTTTCTCTTTTCCTTAAGGAAACTTGTTTTTCTGATGTACAATGCAATGATTTGGCATTGTGTTGTATGGAAAAAGATAAAAAGAAGCATCTGCAAATATGCTTCAAACAGACTACTTAGTGCTTTAAATTGATTTCAATGACACTGTTCTTAAAAAAATCAGAGATAAAACACTAAAAGGAAAAATATTTGTGTGCTTACCTAAAACAATCACATTTTTAAAATTATTCTATCTTATGTGAGGAATAAAGTTGAATTTCAACAGTGTGTTTCTCTAGTGTGCTTGGACTTGACTCTTTACCCCTCTGTATTTTCAAAATTGCCTTCATGAGAGTCAAAAAAGATAGTACAGCTAGTAATGTGCTTGCTTGCATGCTGCCAACCCCAGTTTGATACCTAGAACCCCAGATGGGTTCCTGAGCATTGCCAAGAGTGATTCCTGAGAACAGAGTCAAGAGTAAGCTTTGAATACCACCAGGTATAACCCCCACTCCCAATAATCTTCACATGGGTAACTTTTACTTTTATAATTAGAGAAAAGAAACACTTTTTCAGTCCCAGAATCCTAAAGTCATTCTGGAATTAATAAAGTAGGGGAGAATGGTATTCTTTCTGGCTTGAACAAACTTCTGTTTTGAGGTGAGAGAGAGAGAATCTTCAGGGGAAAACAAAAGAAAAACACCAAAACATACGCCTTGAATTTGTGAACACTAAGTCAATACATCTTGATTAGAACAAGGAATACTTCCAATATTTACATTGGATTTGCTTCCAAATGTAGGCCTTAATGGATTGTAAATAAATTGGGAGGGACACAGCACTGGAGCATAATAAACACAGAGTATGCTAACGTTTGGAAATGGGAAAAGAACATTTGTAGCATGAGACAAGTTTAATTCCAAAACAGACATAATTGAATTTCTCTGATTTTTCGGGGAGTGGGGGCAGGACAGAAAGGAGTGAAAATGAGGTGGGGCAAGAGAAGAGCTTGGAGGCATGACATGTTCATGCCCTGGGCTTCCAGAGAGACCAGAGTGGTGTCTCCAAAATATTTAACATGCTGCTCACAGTTGGCAGCCAGAGCAAGACCAAACTGCATACGAAACAAGCCCTTGCTATTATCAACATAGCTGATGTCTAAGACATGGAAATTAATGGGGTCAGAAAACAGAGGCCTGTGTCTTCATCATGTGAGCTACTGGAAATTCTTGAAGGACAGAACCGTATAATATGAGGAGTGTGTCAGAAGATGAGCTTAAGGTGGGAGTAATAAAAATGCAAAGATTTCTAAATTTGTTTATTCCAATTATTATCTGATTAAAAGTTCAGTAAGATCTATTTTGTCAGAGTCAACGTGATCTTCTTGATCCTCAGGAAAGCCTGAGCAGAATAACTTGGGAGGAATGTAGGAAAAGAGGGCATATTATTTTGCTAATAGAATTTCAATATAAATCACTTGTATCATTTGTCATCCCACTGTTCATCAGATTTGTTCAAGCGGGCACCAGTAACATCTCCATTCATCCCTGTCACGTGCTAGTGTAGCCGAGTGGTGTCTGCTCGCTCCAGGAACACAAAGAACATCAAACCATTCGTTTAGGGTCTTGACGAAGAAGTCTGACCATCTTGTAGGTGGTGGCCACACGTTCTTTGACATCCCGTGGAATCCAGTTGGTAACAGCTCTAGTCCAGTGGTCCTCTCTAAATCACATTACGTGCACGGCCCATCTGATTTTCGATGCCTTGGCAAACGAGACAACGTCCCTGATTTTTGATCGTCAATGGAGGCAAATGGCAATGGCAATGGCAGAGCAAATTTTCAAACAATTGCCAAGAGAAAATAAGATGTAATCGAAAGATGGAAACTTAGTGTCCCAGCAGACTTTCATGCCAACTTTATGATTTCTTAAAACCCGATTCCATTACAGAAAAGTAAAATTCAAAAATACAAAAATATGATCTAGAAGCAGCACAAGATAATAACATGTTTGTAAATTTTAGCCACTAGCTCTCTTCTGGTCATTGCAAGAATTCTTTTACAATAAATAAGGTTTTCAGTTCTAAAGCTATTGATTCCCCATTAAAGCAAATCCATATGGACTATACCCTCTCAGTGTATACCTGGAATGTTTAGTAACTGAAGCCTAGCACAAATTTTAACTGTTATGTTTGTGTCTTTTCAGTTTGTTCTTTTTGGAGGGTAAAATATAGGGCGAGTTGACTCAAATTGACAATTATTAAACATTTTCACTTTCCTGATACAGGACTGACACAGTGATTTCCTGGCACTTCTAAAATTTACTATTTCTATTTACCTAAAGAGAAAACCTGGATAGAAAGCAGAAACATATCTGTAAATATACACACTTTGCTGCAGTGGCTAACTTTCTGCTTTAAAATAATAGTATTATCATTTATTATTACTTTCTGGACATAGAAAGAAAGCATAGGGGTCAAGGTACTTGCCTCTCATGAGGGGGTTGACCTTGGTCTGATCACCAGAACTGACAGAAGTGATCCCTGACCACAAATCCAAAAGTAAACCCTGAGGATAGCTTGGTGTGCACATTCCTTCCAAAAAATAAATTAAAAATAGAAAATAAATTCAAAAATAAAAGCATTTTGTTTCTATGTATTTCATGTCAGTTTCCCATTCTCAACCTCAAAACTGGCATCAAGTACTTACTGGTACCTAACAATACTGAAAAAAATTATTTAAAAAAAAGACAAAGGGTAATGACACACCTTTTTCTATTAAATTCACAATGAAGTTTATTCAAAAAGGAATATGCAGTCCTATAGACTGAGAAGTAAAGTACCATACCAATCCCATACCAAACAAAGTACTCAAATAAACATTTTCTGAAATGATCTTGTTTCTTTGAGAACTTGTGAACTAACTTTTTCTTAGAAGAACTCTGTCCGTTCTGAGTGTTTATAAATTTTCCATCAAACCAAGGTAATTGGTGACTATAATTATGAAAAATTGCTTTTACATGAAGTCCTAGATCTAGAAGTCAAAGACATATGCTTTTGTTCTTCTTTTCTCAGGTTAATAAAAATTAAAATGTGCGGGATACATACAGAGATCATTTTATAAATAAAGGCAGATGTCTTAATCTAAAGTCAGATACCAGGAAATTAATTTTTACTGAAAACAACATTGGATCCACTTCAGGAAACTAATGAAATAGAAAACATTCATAGAATACACACATTTACTTGGAAATCAGCCATCCTTCTTCTCACCCCACCCATTCTTTTAAAACTTGTCTCTCTCAAGCAAAGGATCAAGAGACACTAAAAAAGATAAGTGAAACAGTTCCATCAACTCCTCACCAGGTAAAAGATAATTAGAGTAGCCCAGGGTTTGTTTTCCCTTTCTTCTTGATGTGGCAAACTTTATCCCTTTTAAATCACTTGTCACTTATTCTTAGTGAAGGTAGGAAGGAGAGGGGAAGTAAAAAATTAAGAAAACTCAAACCTGAAGGGACTTCAAAGACCCAACACCATTGACTTTTATTTTCACCTTTGATAAACACTTCCCCCAGTGACCTTGTCACCCTGTCCGACAAGGCCCCTCACATAAGGTCACCTCCCTGGATTCCTTTCTCCTCTTCTCAGGAGAGTCAAATTTACGCTCCGTACACAAAGAAAAAATGTCTGAGACTACACCAGATGGAAGAATTGTTTTGGTGCCAACAGTTTTTATATTTTAAATATCATATTAAATTTTGACAAAACACAGATATAACTATTAACGCTTCTTAGCCAAGAAGTAAAATCTGTTTTTTGATGAAATGTGGACTACAAATTGTTGCTAGAAATGTAAACATATAGAATTTTTTATTTCTGAAAGGTATTATAATTCAACTACTTTATAATGATGTTAAACATGAGATTTTTAAGTTTGAGAGCAAGTTCATTTTTTTCACCAACAGAATCATATGGGAAATTCAATGCAATAACCTTTACTTCACCCTTCGGAAGGAACTAACATAAAGCAACTCAAGTCTTCTCTTTGTTTTGAAGGTTGACTCTTAAGGAGAGGAGGGCGACAGTGATGTTTATTTTCACCTGTTTTCCTGCAACATCCTTTATTACATCACTTGACTGTCTCCTGGCTGGAAGGCAATGAAGGTTAGAAATGAACCCAGTGTGAGAACAGGTTTTGCCCAGTTCTTCTGCATGCATTGTCTTTGCAATGATTTGAAAATGTGAGTCAGTATGACTCATTTGGCTTCCTGACCTAACCAATTCTCTGACTTTCCATATTTAATATAGTTACCTGAACTGGATTCTCTAATCATTTGTGTGACATCATGGATTCACATTTACATTGCCAAGAATCCATCTGCACACTTTGTTGAAATGTTAATATGCATCAAACTCACTGATGTTTAGGACCATATAGGCAAAATAACCCTTTGGACTCTAATTTTACAGCTAATTTTTTTCATAAAAAATGATCTTTGAAATCCATGTTGCATTTCATTGACTGGATAAACATCTAAATATTATTTAAATGAACTATTTTTACTTCATTATAGCCTAATTCCTGGGTAAAAGGTGTGAGGGGTATGCTGTTCTACCATGAAATCATAACTCAAACCCTATTTTCCACCTTCTTAAGTAACACTTCCCTACTTTGAGACTCACACTTTCCTTGACTAAGTAAATGGTAGAAGGTGAAGGCCCAGAGATGAACTCTTCCAATAAATTGGCTAGAAGAGGTATCTATAGCTCATAACCGTGAAATGCCCATTTCTTGTGTGTTTGCTTTTGTTTTCACATTGAAATCTGGCTTGAAACTTTGTCTGGCATAAACATGAAAATCTGAATGGTGTTCCGTGAACTTAGCAAAGCTTCAGCTTCAGGGGTGGGAGAAAGCTGGGGAATCTGTACCATAAGCAAATGGGAAAAAGCTTTCTGAAGCAGAGAAAAAACATTTCTACAGCCAATTAGACAAATCACCCTTAAGGGGAAACATATTTCTAGATTAAAGCCTGCCAGCAAACAATATTTCCCAATTAGTTCAAAGAGCACAGACACAGATGTGGGCCAAAATATGTTGTATCCTTTAGATGTTCTTATATCAATGGTTAGAATCTCTTTGATTTTGTGAATGAGTTTCATGATATGTGTGTGGTGGTATTTTTTTTCCAGCGAAAAGAAGAGAGTTCCAAGCTAAGATATTTAAAAACAAATAACAACCACCAAAAACACATTGAAAGCATGACAGATGTTTCACACTACAGTATTAAAATAGACAAAGTAATAAGTAGAAGTCCAAATAGTTAGTATTCCAGTTTGTAAAACCTTTGACCCAAATCTTACTCAAAAATGCTAAATAAAATCTTTCTTTGAGTAGGGTGACCATGTTTTGCAAAATGAAAGCAAAAGCCAAATAAAAATCAGAAGTTATGCAAAATTTCAAATTTTAGATAAAAAATTAATATATGTATGTTATGTTCCACATTATTTCAGAGATGTTACATTTCTCTCTATCTATAAAAGAATCAAGCCCCAAATCTGATATGTATACAGGTATTTACTCATGTGCATCTAAAATGCACTTTATATTTCTGGTAAACTTTCTTAGCTATTGGATTTGCTAAGATGGGACATTCACTTGGAGATCTATGATTAGCCAGGATTTAAATTTTCCTGGAATACCATGAATGTGTTCCTTTAAAAAATCTGAAAGAACAGGGCTGGAGCGATAGCACAGCAGGTAGGGCGTTAGCCTTGCACTCGGTCGACCCGGGTTTGATTCCCAGCATCCCATATGGTCCCCTGAGCACCGCCAGGAGTGATTTCTGAGTGCAGAGCCAGGAGTAACCCCTGTGCATCGCCAGGTGTGACCCAAAATGCAAAAAAAAAAAAAAATCTGAAAGAACAAACAACATGAGAAAGCATTCAGGAGCAATGTTGGAAAAAAAATAGGTTTTTTGTCTATCTTCTTGCAAGTTCCTCTCTACTGCCAAGTAGTCAACTGGTACTTTTTTATTTTTGTTTGGCTCAAGTCCATCTGAAAGGTCTACATTAGTCTTGGACTACATCAGTGGGCAGATGACATCAGAGTTTGCCACAGTACATGTTGCAAATGAATTCCATGTGCTTTAGAGGAGTTGTTCTCATATGACTTATAGACTCTTGGAATGTAAGGTCAAGAAACACTTTATTATTTATAAAATTATCCAATTCATTTATGTTAAAGATGATATAGATACTTGGACTCAAGAAACCTGGATTATTTGTCTCACGACTCAATGGAGCTAGGGCCAGATCAGGGTTATTGATTCTAAGTTTATATCACTGGTCCGCATCTATTCATAATCAGTTATTAAAATTTGAATTTACCACGTATGGCTACAAAGTTGCAATAATCCGGTTGATTACCATTCCTGCTTGTATTTCTGTTTGCATTTCCCTCACTTCCGCTCTCATATCCTCTTGTGTTTTATCAGGAGTGTGTTCCATTGCTTCTTTGAGCTCCTTATACATCCTTAAAAAGCTCTGTTTTAAATTCCTTATCTGAGAGGTTACAGAGTTCATTATGACCGTTTGATTCATCTGGGCTAGCAACTTCTATCATTACGGCTGGTGGTTTTCTGCGTTGTTTTACCATTGTGACCTTTGCATTTTGGAGTTTTTTCCTGTGTTGCTATATGTATTTGCCCCTGCAATGGGGCTATCTTTTGTGTGTTTCCATGGCTTATTGATAGGTAAAGAAATGTGAGACCTGGGTTAACTAGTGCCTAATATGTGGGGTGCCTAACATGTGGGGTGTAGACAGAGCAACTTCTTCACTTCTGTGCAGTTTTGTGGTTAGAGATTTTTAAGGTATGCCACGATGAGTAGATGCGGGGAGACATGCTAGGGGTCCACACACCTGTTGGACGAGTGGGTGGCATTGGCGCTCTGGGGGTGGTGGCCAGCAGGGGAGGGTGGTTTCTGGCGAGATGCTGGGGGGCAGGCACCTCCGTTTGGGTGGGTTGCTGGAGTTGAGGCAGAGGGCTGGGCGCAGCCAGGAGGATCAACACACCTGTTGGAGGAGTCAATGAAGTTGATTACCATTTCTAACACTGAACCCTCTTATTTGCTCAAAACTTTTACTATGTAGCACTGTAGCACTCTCATCCCATTGTTCATTGATTTGCTTGAGGGGGCACAAGTAACGTCTCCATTGTGAGACTTGTTGTTACTGTTTTTGGTATATTGAATACACTACAGGGAGCTTGCCAGGCTCTGCCATGAGGGCGGGATACTCTCGGTAGTTTGCTGGGCTCTCCAATAGGGATGGAGGAATCAAACCCAGGTCGGCTGCATGTGAGGCAAACACCCTACTCGATGTGCTATCGCTCCAGTACTTTATTATTCACCTAAGTAAATAATACCATGATGGCTAATACTACCAATTCACAGAGCAATAAACTTACTGGGAAGCTGCTAGGCTTTGAATTCCAAAAGACCTTTTTGTATCTCTGAGCTGAATTCTCATCAGTAGTGAGCATTTGGACAGTTAGAAAAGTTGTCAGCCTCTTAAAACTTCTCTTTCTTTATCTACTGGATAGAGGCAGTCATTGAATTATAGTAAGGATGTATATTTTGGTAGGGCTCTTAGCACAGGACCTGGTACACAGTAACTTCTGGATGGACATTGGTTAGTATTCTAAATTAAGAATCTATAATGAGGTCTTATTTTTCACTGCAATATTTCAACCTAGAATGACACGCATAGATTTCTCTGCTTGGAAAGAAATACACTAAATATTTCCTCTTAGTTCAAGGCATAATAACCCATGAAATAAACAGATTATTTCAATTAATTAATCACCAATGCCAGAAGACCAACCTCATACTAATTACTCAGAATTCAAACAGTCTTGTGAGGAGCATGGGAATTTAGGCCACATATTATAAATATCTTTATTCCCCATGTCTCTGATATATTAAAATGTGACAGGACTAATTTTATTTAGGGTATTTTAACAACTGCATCCATTACATCACTGACTCATTTAAAGATGATTGAATAGAGCAACAGCAAATTTACCAAGTCAGCAGAATTGCTTTTCGTCAGGATCTCCTCTCAGTCTCAATCTTCTTTCACTACTCCACACCCTGAACATTTAATCTCTTTTTTATAGCTCTCAAGCCTGTAACCCTCCAACATTCTGAAGCGCACTGGGGTCAAAACGACCTTTCGTAAGTGGCCCCCCACCCCTATGCCACATGCCTATCACATTTTCCTCACTCTCTGTCGGTAGACTGCTCTAGGCATTTTGAGGAAAGCAAGTTGAACTGATTAACTCCAAAGCATACATGATTGATGGTCCCATGAACTCAGCCAGTTATGGTTTTTCATTTTTCAATTTTTAAACAAGAAGGGTTCAGCCCAACCTAGAGTTGATTGTTCTGAATTGAGGTCTTCTTTAGTACAAGAATGTCTAAGCAAGAGTTTTAAGTCAGGTGACCTAAGGATAAAGTCCCAGAGTTTTCCCCACATTCCCTAATTTGCAGAGGTCACTCATTTATTTAATGCCAATTGACATGGCACATGCTTTTCCTAGGCAGCACTGATATGTCAGATGTCTCTGCTGTGTATTTTCTCAAGTCCTAAGGAATGGTGATGTATTGAACAAAACCCATCTTGCCGTGATTTGTCCACTCTGTAGAGCTTTGGTGACGGTATTTTGCCATAAAACAACAGACATCAGGTTCCTAATGTTCTGCTTAATATGTCCAACCACTAATTCGAATATCCTTTTTGAACTGTAAGCACAAGAGGCACCAAATTTATATACATGTAAATTAACCAAGATTTTGAACCATCAGACATGACTTACAAGAAAAAAGGGGAGAATGGTAATTATTACTCATGATCACAAACTCATACTCTTCCCCAAAAGATCTCCTACCGTCTTTCTTCTTAAATAGAGGACACCACAGGTGATGGCTTAAGGAGCCCAGAGCCGCACCCAGTGATTCTCAAGCCTGCAGTGTTATGGTCAGGCCTGGGGGTGCTGGAGGACCATCTAGGGTCATACCAAGGGGTGCTTAAAGAGGCTGTGAAGTGCCAGGGATCAACCAAGGATCTTGTCTATGTTCCAAAGAGGGAGCGCTCTTTTTCCCCAACCTCTCCTTTGTGCACCCTGGCCTTCTATCCTTGCCTTCTAGTTGCCATTATGTGTCAATATTGAAATCATATACAGATTCTATAGGAATTAGGGATGTGAACAAGGACAAATCAGGAAACCTCTCTCAGCTTGTGCCAAACCCAGTGGTACGTGATGAACCGTGGGTTAAAGGATATCCAACCGAACCAGTCAAGAAACTGGCTTGTGGGGCTGGAGTAATAGTACAGCAGTAGGGTGTTTGCATTGCACGTTGCCAACCCAGGTTCAATTCCCAGCATCCCATATGGTCCCCTGAGCACCACCAGGAGTAATTCCTGAGTGCAGAGCCAGGAGTAACCCCTGAGCATTGGTAGGTATGATCCCTCCCCAAAAAGAAAAAAAGAAACTGGCTTGTGCCAGTTGCATGTGATTAACTTCTTTGAGGACTAAAGCTCCCTTGGGAAGGGCCAGAGCTCAGATTTCATTTTCTCCTCCCTAGAACTGGGCCTGGTGAGCAAGAAACACTTAGTAAATGATAGCTGAATAAGAGAAGGAACGTAAACATGTCTCTGAGAGGAAACAGAGGGCAGAGTATCCAGCCCTCTGAGGAAAACTTAAACCTGGGGAAGGCTTCATTTCCTTGGCTGAATCTGAATTCAGATGTATCCCAAAAGATCCCTACTTTCCTCTGCTGAATATCATTCTGAGAAAAGCATGTATTCCAAAGTTCTCCCTGGGGCCTTGAGTTCTAGGATCCTAAATAAGTTGCTTTCAGATGCAAAACAGGACTTAGAGCCTAGATCAGGGATCAATTCTCAACTTCTTCAGTCCCTGTTAATTGTCTTAATTCAACCAGTTATTAAAACAGGCTCACCACATATAGTGGTGAATGAACTCCAATCTAATGGATGAATATCCCCAACACTAAAGGCTCTTGTTCTCTAAGTCATTTTATCATGCACATATGGTAAATGAAAATGATATCTACTACTACTGATCCAAAGAGCTCTGTAGCCTGATGGGTACTTCAGGGACATTGTACTCAATTGGACTCATTTAATGCAGACTTAACCCTTCACTAGTTTTGATGACTTGGGCAGACTGGGGAAACTCTAATCTTCTCAAAACTTTTATTTCTTTGTGGAATAAAGTTAACTATGGAAGGTTGAAAAGAACTCCTTTTTTAAGGGTATTCAACATATACTCCAATAATGAGGATTTATTTTGCTCTAAAGATACAGAGGTTAGTAAAAAGGGGGCAAAAAGATTTATATTAAGACTTTTAAGGTCACTCTAGAAACTGTAGTTAACCAGTAGCAGAACTTTGATGACCATGAGGAAAGAGGCAAACAGGAGAAAAGTGGAAAGACTCAAGAGAAATTATAGAAAAAGCATAGTCAGGAGTTGGTGAAGTCTCCGACAGGATTAAAGAGAAACCAATGATTCTAGAGAGTTGCCAAGGAACCTTCCTTCTAGCATCATGAAAACAATGACCTGTATCCGAAGAAACAACTTCCCAGAACCATATGCTTCCCATGCATTTTCCACTCTGTCAGCTCTGTAGATGATGCTTGAATAAGATTGTTTAAGTAAAATTTCTGACTTGCCAGCTGTGTGGATATCAGTTTCCTGTGCTGTGCTGGAAGGAGAAGAACAGGAACAGGTTTTCATGGGAGCTGAGGAAGGAATCATGAGCCCCATTCTGGCCTATGGGCCCCAAGAGCTCCAGGAGTCACCCCAGGGGCATGCCAGAAGAACAGCTGTGTTGCATACATCTGGACTCGAGGGGAGACCTGGGATAAATGTTGTGAGTCCGTCTCATTTTCAGAATTTTACTGCTACATTCTGGGGAAAATCAGAGAGGAAATAATAAACATACCTTTTGAAAAAACAAATTGTAGGAAGTTAAATATGTTCATAAAATATTAAGAAGTTTTTACACAGGCTGTTACTGTTTTCTATTGACATTCCAAAGGTCATATGGCAACCAGAAGCTCTATGGGGTTTTTACTTTATGTAACATCTCCCAAATTCTGGCAGCAGCAAAAATACACATCAGGATCATGTTTTAAAATCATGACGGGCCTGAATTTTATTGGTGTTCAAAATCTTTCACAAAACCACAGATAATTGCTTGTGTGTGTGTGTGTGTGTGTGTATGATTTTGAAGTGGTTAGATATCATATAGACCAAACATCAGGACAACTATTTCTTAAAAAACTTTGGAAAATATAATCAGGAAGAAACATTCCAAGTAATTATTTTAAGACCTAAGGGTTATGGTAAGTGACTACAATGACTTAGTTAATTAATAAGATTTCTCAATCACTGGAAACATTGGCAACACATCTGTATCTACTTCCAAATCCACACTTTCTCTTTTTGAACCTAAAATGATAATGTGAGGACCAGAGAAATAGTGTAGGTGTTAAGGCAAATGCCTTGCATTGTAGCTGATCCTGATTAAAGCCCTTGTTTCACAGGGTCCCAAGAACATCACTGAGTGTGGCCTACTGGTCACTGAGCACTGGCTGGGGTAGCCTGGAGGCCCAGGCAGCATCTGAACCTCACGTCCTTAAATGGAATCTCTAGCCAAGTTGGTCAAGTGTCAATTTGGTCCTGAGCCCCGAGAGGACTGCTTGGGAGCCCCCACCACCACCACCACCAAATTTGGTAACATATGGAATTGAAATTATTTACATAATAAATTTGAAAATTTTATACATAAAATGTTACATAAAATGAAAGTTTTAATACATATATATTAGGACTGGAAATGTAGTAAAGTGGGTAGGATGCTTCCCTTGCACATGGCCAACCCAGGTTTGATCTCCAGCACTCCATGAGGTCCCTCAAGCAACAACAGGAGTGACCCTTGGGCAGAGTCAGGGGAGTTCCCAAGAGCAGCTGTGTGTGGCCAAAAAACAATAACAACAACAAACATTCTATATGAATGAGTCAAATAATGAGACATTTGACTTCAAACTAATTCTTACTTACTATTTGAGCATGTTTCCCTCTATTACTCTGTATCACTAATCTTCTTGAAGATGAGTGAAACTCAGAGGACATAATAAAAACAAAAAGAAATGTAGGTGTGTATTTCTGTGTTTAAATGCACACATACTAACTTAACTACTGACAAGCACAGAAATCATACAGGATGATATTAATATAATAGTCAAGGTTGACTGAAGAGATAGTACAGTGGGTAGAGCACTTGCCTTGCATGTCGTCAACTTATGTTTGATCCCTGACACTCCATATGGTTCTCAGAACCTTGCCAGGAGAGTGATTCCTGAGCTCAATGTTAGGAGTAAGCTCTGAGTACCTCGGGGTATGACTCCCCCACCCACAACCCCCAAAAATTGTTAAGAAAAAAAAATCTGCTAGGAATCAATGGACAAATATATTTAGAAAAAGACCTATGACCCACTGTAAGAGTACATTTTGAGTACTCAGATTCTTACAATTATTTTGAAATATGTTTAAACCAAACTGCACCAGATTTAAACTCCCAAACTCAAGATGTCTCCTACTTAATTTTGCTGTGAGCCATGTAGCAATGATCCCTGCAGAGATAGGAAAGTAATTTTCTGGTCACTACCATCCAGGTTGCACCCCATCACAGCAAAGGTTTTTGAGACTCTTCCAACCTAATAAACAATACCAATTTTATTTCAAAAGCAACATTTATTTAGCAGAAATGGGTGATAGAAGCAGGGGACTGAAGCACAAATCACCAATAGAAAATAGAGAAGGTCGGCAGGACACAGATTCAACAGGAAAAGACTCAGGGGTCTACATATCCAAGGAGTGAAGACAGCTGCCATTTCTCTAAGCAACTAACATCCCATGTGCATGTGAAAAGTCAGAACAGCCAGTGACATGGATAAGGGCTTGCAATGCTAAAGTGATAATAGAATCAAATCACTGTCACTGTAGCATTGTCGTCGTCCCATTGCTCAGCGATTTGCTCAAGTGGGCACTAGTAAGTCTCCATTGTGGGACTTGTTGTTACTGTTTTTGGCATATCGAATATGCCATGGGTAGCTTGCCAGGTTCTGCCCTGCGGGCGGCCTACTGTTGGTATCTTGCCGGGCTCTCTGAGAGGGACAGAGGAATCAAACCTGGGTCAGCCACATGCAAGGCAAAATGCCCTACATATTAGGTAACTGCTCAATAACTGCTAGAGTTCTAAGAGATGGAGCCAAACAAAAAGTAGTCCAAAGATTATGATTCTGATTATTGGTGGGAGAATGGTGAACCAGCTAGCACAGTGGAGGAAGAGGGAACTGGGAGCCTGGGAGATGAATCCAACCAGAGCTTCTCCTGACTGTGTACTGAAGGTGAAACTTAGCTATTTAGTTGACAAAATCAGAACACTAATAGGATCATTTCCTTGAGGTTCTCCAGAGAGTAATTGAATTAATTCTTTCTCCTTGCCTCCTTGCAAAGATCACGGGGTGAGAGCTGTTAGGATCACTTCTGAGAATGAGGGTGTCATAGATGAAGCTCACTGGCCTCATGCTTGACTGGAGCAATTCCTAAACCACTGAACCATATTCCAAGTCGCTTGAAAAGATTTAAAATAATACTTGCCTAAAAAATAAGCACATAATAAGTGTCAGAGACTGTGAGTTCTGTAGTAATTTTTCTTCTAATTGTTACTGTTGTGCACCCTTCCCCATGAGTTACTAGAAAGCAAGAAGCAATTGTAAAAGTTTGCTAACTTGCTCAATGCCTACCATAAAGGAAGAGTGACTGGATTATTTGAAATGGTCTTTTTTCTTCACTTCTGTTAATTGAACCCTAAGAAAATCTATGAAACTGCTTTTGCTGTTCCAATATGGTACACTTTAGAGATAAGCAAAACATTTGATACACAGGTACTTTTCACCATACCTGGCCTAAGCTAAATAAAGGGTTCAAGGTGAAAAAACTAAGTCCCGCTCTCAGACTCTTAGAACAAATTTTGTGACAGCCTGTGAGACTCAGGAAGTGTAGGTAGAAGAGAAAGCACAGCCTGAGCTGATGCTTGTATGACCAACAAGGTCTCTTTCAGTCCCACATACATCATGAAATACACCAAGAAAAATTCTCTTGGACATACCTTGAATTCTCTCCAATACTTTCTAGTTGAAACACAAGGAGAACAAATCAAGATTTTAGGACAGAGTTATCCTTAGCTTTTCAAAGGTAGGAGCCACTTTACTTTTATAAAAGACCTACATTAACACTTGCTAATACCACCACCTAAGAAAATCAAAGGGGATCTCCAACACAGGAAAAAAGCAAAACTTACATTCAGCCTTGGTACAGATGTTATAAAGGCAAGCACTTTCACTCCAAGTGTTTTCACTGAATCTACTTTTGGCAGATGTGCATACATCATAACATTCCTGCTTTAACTATAAGTTAGTGCTGTTTTAGATTTTGTGTACTATAAGGTATGATTTCATAGTTCTTTGGGAGGGGTCTGGGAATGCTCAAACATTTCCCCATATAAATCAATAGCTATTGCTTCTTCTTTACATTTTTTTTTTGTGTTGGGAAGATTTCATAGACAATTTAATAGGTAACTACTTCAAGTAGTGAGTGAAACCTATATTCATTAATTCTAATTTTCAATTCAATTTTACTTATTGTTTACATGAATTCTTTAATGCTATTTTCCCATTGTATTGAAGACTTCCTTTGGTGTTCCCCCACAGGCGGAGGAAATAAGATGTATCTATGATCAAATATGCTATTTCATGGCTACGATTTTCCTGTATAGGATTGTTTCCATAGAACAATGATCTAACTACAGCTGACTCATGCCATGATGTTTCCTCCACTAACTTTAAAAAGGTAAATATTCCTGGATAGATTTTTTTGGTTAAATATTTTAACTAATAGAAATCATTTACCTATTCTATAAATTTATAATTATGACACAAAGAAATAATTTTTAGTCCTGGAAAACTCACCTATATATGACAAAAAAAAAACTTAAAAATAAAAGTTGAAATTAAATGATAAAATTTGATGTCCTGATCTGAAATTATGGGCTGGAGTGATAGCACAGCGGGTAGGGCATTTGCCTAGCATGCGGCTGATTCTGGTATTTAATAGTGATTAAATTATAACTGTTAACTATATCCTATTCTGTCATATAAAAATGGTTGACTCATTGTAGGGATGCAGCTTGGCTTAGTAAAACCTGTAGTAAAACCATAATACCAGATTTTGTGTTATTTTGTCTGATATCACAGTACAACTGCTTTTGAACCCTATTATTTATTATTAATTTATTTTATCAATTGAATAGTTATATTTATTGAGTATTTACTGTATGCCAAGGAGGTTTGCTACTCTTAAAGGTGTAGAAAAACTTGAGTTAGCAAGGAGAATTTAGTTCCGAAATCACTGATACAAATTTCATGGGAAAACAAAGATTCTCTTGAATTCAAACTTGGGAAATAGTAGTCAAAGCAAAAACATTGGCAAATACTGTATGTGCCATGAGAACAAAGAAAGGTTTTCCATAATAAAAACATTTTTCATTTATCAGTCATGCATTAAGTTATGAGATATAAAAATATGTTGCTTTATTAACCCCCCTCAAAGTTGGATGAGCTATAGAAATGATTGTTCCCATGTTACATGTAAGAAAAGTATGTGGTGCCATTTTCTCAAGGCTACATGGCTCTTAAGTGATAGTTTGGATTTCAACATAGACTGTAAGCTGAATTCTGTGTTCCTAAATTCTATTCTCAGTAAATCTGGGTTAATAAAAGAGGTTTTTATAGCACATTGAATTCCCAGGAAATAAAGAAGTCCATCTGGTTTAAAGGATGTTGGAAAACCAGTAGTGTTCAGAAGTTTTCTATCAGCATGGACCATTTGGAAATTCCATAAGGTTGTGGAAATAGCACTTGCATAAGAACTAAGGGTGGTGCAATGCATCTCAGGAATACTGGTGACTGTAATGTTTAACACATGGAAAAGTTGGGTGGCCCAGAAAGAAAGCATTGTTTAAGAAGAAAAGAAGAAGGCACATAATTCCTAAGCTCTGTTTCATCTCGATTTTCACCATTCCATAACATTGTTTCATCCTTCAAAAATCTAATTAGAGAATTACTTTCTCCAATTTTTTTTTTCCAGGAACCTTCCATTAGGCATCTCCATTCCCCATCTAAGTAATTAAATATGAAAACATTCTCATTTTTTTCAGTTCTTGAGAAAGGAATTTGGTGGCATAGAGGGTATGAGGCAGCTGTAGAAGCAACAGGTATTTCATGAATAATAACTATACCCCATTTCTAGAATTTCATTTTTCAGGATGGCTTAATACTCATATCTTTATGGATTGTATCATTTGAAGAAGACTTGCATTTTGTCTCTTTTGATTATCTTTATTATAGATTTTTAATAAAGTCAATAAAAACTATTTCTCATCTGAGAAGAAAACGAAAGCATTCCCAACCATTAAAAAAGTGGGAAGCTATATTTATCTAAAACAAGCAGGAAACTGACAATCCTGGAATTATACCCACAAGTTTGCTTGTGGGTATAATCAGGGCCAGAACTAGGAGGTTCAGGGGGCCTGTTTGAGTGAATACTCAAGGACAGAATGATAGAGATAAAGATTTATAGAAACGTTTTAGGTTGAGAATTTTCCTCCCTACTACTAGACTATGCAATGAACTTGAGAGTTTGGGGACATCTTATTGCTATTGTTACCACTCTCTTCCTCCTTTTCAGTCAGAGCTACAATCAGCAAAGAGACAAGTGTGAAAAACGAAGAGTATGGCTCTGAAGATTGCCTTCCCATTCCACTCATAAGAAGTTACTTAGAGATGCTCTTGTGTCTTCCTCAGAGTCTTAAATAAGTAGATCTAGATTTTTTTAAAAATGTACTACTATACCATAGAGCACATATTGGACCCTATAGTGAGCACAGTGGACTAGAGAAGACAAGAATGAGTCACAAGGATGAGTCAAGTACCAGAATCTGCTCACCTTCCTAAGATCTGTGTCAAGCCTTGATGCCTGTACTTAGAACAAATGCTGCCACAAGTTCTGTTGGAGTTCTGTTAGTTAAGCTTATCTGCATATCCATAGTGAATACACTGTGATCAATATAGATCCAGGCCATATACATCCTAAAATTTCTGGCACATTTCATTTTAGGATTTGTATTACTGACTTACGGCCTCACTTGGGCCTTTGACTCTCTGTAGATAACTATAGATAAAATAATAGCAAGTACCAGGGACCACTAATAACACTAACTACGGCTATTTACTTATTCTTTCTTGACTAACACTGTTTGATTCTGGACACATGAGGCATGTTCTATTATCCCCATTTTACCTATATTGAAACTGAAGCTCAGAAAGGTGAGGAACACATGAAAGTTGCACAGATTCAAGGTGAGTAAGTCATGGTTCTGAAGACAATCTGTCAAATAATCTGGCCCACACTCTAGTAGAACTGCACACAGTCTTTCCCAGACTGGTTTCCAGTTGTCAGAGGTTCTGCTCAGAGCCTGACAGTGATGTCTCTTGGAAGCTGAGTAGGGACTGCTCTTAGTATGAGTACCTCTCCAGCCCACCCACACTTCAGTAATGGCAGAGAAGCACTCTGAGTTCCCAGTTCTTAATCTAGAACTACGATTTCAGCAGAATTAAAGTGTTATGAACATATTAGAGAAAGGAGTTTCCTAAAATTCTGAAATTATATTATTTTAGTTCATTGTTAATATGAACAGCTTTACTATCTTACAAAAACAATCTAGTACAATTACCACAGGCAAAATACTTCTCTTTGATTGAACTAACAGTATGCAGTGAGGTGAGGTGAGTAATTTCTTCTTCTTCTTCTTTTTTGCTTTTGGGTCACACCCAGCAATGCTCAGGGGTTACTCTTGGCTCTGCACTCAGAAATTACTCCTGATGATGTTCAGGGGACAATATGAGATGTCAGGGATTGAACCCAGATGAGCCGTGTGCAAGGCAAATGCCCTCCCTGCTGGACTATCTCTCCGTGTCATCCTTGTGCAGGAGCCATGCTAATCTTCTCTGTATCGTTCCAATTTTAGTGTATGTGCTGCCGAAGTGAGCACTTCACTATCTCTCTGGTCCGACTCCCCCAGATAAAGATTGCTCACGAGTCACAGAAACTATACCTCAAAATCTTTGGATTCATAAACAAATCACCTTTCTTTTCCTGGTTGGATAAATTCTCTTCTGTTGAGTGTAAGTAGGTCAAGGTTTTGGCTTCTAGAGTTCATGGAATATATTTCTGAAAACCCACTCATTTTTATCAGTCATCTTTTCTCAAAACTTCTCAAAAACTAAACTAAGACATGAACCTGGCTTGAATACAACATATTGCATTATTATTGGGGACAGTGCTGAGAAAGCCCAACCGATGATCTCCAATATCCGTGTGTCACCTGCTGTGTGTTTCTAAGTCATGCCATTATGAATAAACTACTGCCAGGAGTGTCTCAGATAAAGTGTCAAAAATGTCTGATTTAATTGTTAGCATAAGGATTTAAGATGCTGTTTTTCCCCCCCAGTGTTAACACCTCTCATTGATTCTGGAGCATTTCCATTTGTTGTTTAACAGAAACAGCCTCTTTGGTATTTATAGCCCTATCATTCTAGAAGGGAATCATTTGCAATTTGCACTTTCAATTTTGACTCCTAGACTTCTCTTTCTTTAAATACCCTTTAGCTGGGTGTCAGACTGCAATTCAATGAGTACTTTGTAAGCTGTAGGGAGCAATTTTTATCCCCATAAGCAAATGTTTTGTAAGGACCCCATAATTCTTCACTAATTTAATTTTAAACTATAAGCCCTAGTTAGTACTAACTTTTATAGTAAGGGGTTATGGGTACATTTGTGAATTTGTACATCATGTGCATATACCTGCATGCTGCAATGAAATCAGATGGCAGATTGCACTATATAAAGATAAGTGCAATAAAATATACATACATATGTATATGTACATATGTGTATTCCATTCCACATGCTTTTAAATGATATAATGTCAGTCTCAAGATGTAGACTGTTTCCTTCTCTTAAACTTTCCTTTGTAAACTTTTTAATCAATAAAATGTACTACAAATAATGCTGCATGACATATGAGGTTATGTCATAGAAGTTGAAATATTTATATATGTGTGTGTACAGTTTCTTCCCTCCCTCCCTCCCTCCCTCCCTCCCTCCCTCCCTCCCTCCCTCCCTCCCTCTCTTCCTTCCTTCCTTTCTTCCTTCCTTCCTTCCTTCCTTCCTTCCTTCCTTCCTTCCTTCCTTCCTTCCTTCCTTCCTTCCTTCCTTCCTTCCTTCCTTCCTTCCTTCCTTCCTTCCTTCCTTTTATCTCCTTCTCTCTGCTGCTCTTGAAATTCAGTCACTATGTTAGCAAGAATCCCTGACTCCTTGGACAGTCCAGAAATGAATGAAGGTTCTGGCCAAAAATTCTAATTAAACAGTAACAATAACTTACTGCTTACTTTGTGAGACCCTGGCCAAAACAAATCTATATGTCACAGCCATAGACATTGAGAGATAATAAATGATTCATTTTAAACCATTTCATTGTGGAGAGATTTATTATGCAGCAACAGGTAACTGTTGTCTGCCTTCCAGGGCAACTAGCTGTGTCTCTTCCTGCCCAGAGGTGAGACACTGTGGCCCTCAGGATGTACTTCACAGTGCTTATTCTCTCCAGTGCTTGTTGTTTCCAGGGTTGGTTCTGCTGAGTCATCACAGACATTGTGAAAGAAGTGAGTTGTTCTCTACTCTCTCCTAACACACAATTAAATAGCACTCCTTTGGCAGTTACACCCATGAACCACCTGCACCACCATGTAAGCTCATCTACTGGCCTTGTTCATAAATAAATCTTGAAAGAAATCAACTAGCTGCAAAATTTCTTGGACATCTGTTCCTGCCTGGGACACCCAGGGCACCCTTGGAGAGGAATGGGCCAGTGCCCACCCAAACAAATCCCAGTGGCTACTAGTTCCCAGACTCCAATGTCACTATAATGCCTCTGGCTAGACTCCATCAGCTCAGACCTGAGCCTCACAGAAAAGTTAACCTGCAGAAAACTCAGGTACTGGGGTCCCTGTGACGGGGACTTCCTTGGGGTCAGGATAGTCTGCCTCCTCCCACTCCCTATATTTCTGGAAGCCCCAGAAGTGATGCTCACACCCCAAAGATGCCACTGAGTTAAAAATTTAACTCCAGGTGAACAGCCCAGTTAAAATTTCTGGACTTCCTAGAGTGACACCTCTAACCTACAATACTGGCAACACAGTAGTAGCACAGCAAATTGAGTGGGATGGAACATAAAAGCCAACCAATCTCAGCTAACAAAACATTAACACCGTTAATACAGAAGTCTTAACTTGTAACAACATTTTAGTAATCCCTCAGCCAAGCACTTAAGGTCTCCATAGTGACATACAATTTTCACTAATTTTCTTCTGAGAACGTACTTTTTGATCATTCTGTTAGCAATTATTTGGTAACAAGCAATATAAAATAAATTATTGTGGGCCTGCTACAGGGGCGGGCTTGAGGAGAAGTTGGGGAAAATGGAGGCAATGATAGAGGGAAGGTGATCATGTTTGTGGGATTAGTGTTGAAATATTAAACGCCTGTTGCAAATAACTGTGAACAACTTTGTAAACAACATGCTTAAATAAAGTGTGGGAATTTTTTTTTTATATATGTAGGCCTTACCTATTTCACATAAGTTCTAAATACATTAACAGAATTTTTTTAATGGCATTTACATAATGACAGGTAAGGCATGATTAAAACCATAACAAGATCCAAGTACAACATGAAATTTAGCACAATATATCTTAGATTCCGGAGTTGAAAACTTAAGTAAATGAAAATAGGCATTTTGTTATCTTTCATTAAATGATTTTAACTTTATCATTTACATAGGTTATTTAACTTTATTATTTACATAGGTTGCAGAGAGTGTCTTTCCCGCCCCCCCCCCACCTAGCTCTCTTCACTGGGGCCCCTTGGAGGGGGCAGGTTTCAGTTTCCCTCCCTACTCCAAGCAGACCCCCATAGCCGAAGACCTCCAGAGCCCAGCCACAGCCATGCTCAAAGCCCCTCTCCACACATTCGGACAAGCCTCAGGCATGAAAGAACTGGCAGAGGAACCCAGGTGTGTAGGACCCGGGGTTGAGACCTCCAAGCCTGCCCAGATAGGGACTGGGCCTCTTCCGCCCAGATTCCCCATTTTCCAGTAGCTAGACAGTCATACCCAGGAACTACCCCTGGCACTGTGTAATCCCACCAACAGCCAACATCCAGAGACTATAAAACCAAGCTCCCAGAAGCATGTGCTCACTTTGCTGTCGAGTGACATCTTATAGCCTACTTCTCCCTCTGGGAGAAACTGGCAAACTACCGAGAGTTTCCTGCCCAAATGGGAGAGCCTGGCAAACTCCCCGTGGCGTATTCATATGCCAAAACCAGTAACAATGATGAGTCTCATTTTCCTGACTCTGAAAGAGTCTCCAATGTGGCACTGTGGGGAAGGATGAGTAAAGAGAGGCTTCTAAAATCTCAGGGTTAGGACGAATGAGACGTTACTGAGACTGCACGAGAAAATTGACAATCAACAGGATGATGATGATGATGATGATGATGATGATGATTTACATAGGTTAAATTCATATAGAAATCACAAATTGGCTTTTACTGATTTATTTTCTGATAATTCTATTTGCCATTTAAGTTTTGTTAGAGCAAAATGGAGTAAAATTGTGATGTGCCTAAGAAGACAGGCTGGGGTTGAGAGGGAAGCTGGGGACATGGTGGAAGGTCACACTGATTGTATTGAACACTATATGCCTAAAACAACTGTTTTCTGAACAACTTTGTAATCATGGTGTTTTAATAAAATAAATTAAAAATAAATAAAAGTTGTTAATTTTGCCCGGGGGGGTGAAGAGCACTTTAAATGGAATGCAAACCCAAGAAACGAGCAGGAAGTTTCAGCAGTGAAGAAATCACAATATCAAGGACAAAGAAAAGACTTGGGCAATAGTTTCTCATCAGAAGAGAGAGGTAATTGTAGAGCATAGAAAACTAAGCATGGAAAGCATATCTGCACAAGGACAAAATAATCAAACCTAGGAACATTAGAAATTAGGATAAACTAAAGGCAGAAAGGGAAGACTTCTAAGAAATCTTTAGGTAACTTGGAGATCTACAAATTAGACCTGATGAAGAGCTAAAAGCTACAAAATTCACAAACATTTCCAAGTTACTTCAGAGTTCATATAGAATATGAATTCTTTTGGGACAAAAATTTGTCTAGTCTTCCCCTTTCATGGAGCTCAGTGAATTTTTAAGAGGAGTGAAGTTATAAAAAGCATCTTCACTCAAAGACAGATGAACTGGCTATTCACCTCAGGCAAACTGGGGATTTTGCTGACCACTGTAGTGCAAGCTATACTGCAGACTGACTCCTTACTCAAGGGGATATTTCTGAAAAGACTTCACTAGGCTCCAAGCTGGGTACAGTTTCACTAAATATTTGTTGGTGCTTCATGTCTCCAAAACCCAAGCCAGTGAGTCAATTTGTCAAAAAAGGCGAGAAGCACTGCTGGAGCTCAGACTCCTAGCAAAACTTCCAACAGTCCTGCTGTGAAAATGCATGGCTAACTGGAAAGCAATCTTGACATTCAATTGATTTCTTTATTGCTTTGAAAAAAACACTGATCGTGTCTTCATGTAATCTTCTTGTTAAAATCTTGCTTTGGTAGTGCTCACTATCAAAGCACATGTGCTAAATTTGGAACCATGTAGATTATCATGGTCCCTGGGCAAGGATGACACTCAGGTTAGCAAAGTGTTCCATACTTTTCAGAGACAACAACACTGAAATCAAGAGACACAAACTTTAACGACAAAACTTAGAAAGGTGCCTGTCAAGAGGACAGGTTGGGGTGGAGGTGGGGGTAGATATTAAGGAAACCTGGGAAAATTGGGGGAGGGAGACTGACATTGGTAGTGGGATTGGTACTACGATATTGTATGCATAAAATTCAGCTATAAATAACTTTGTAAATCATTGTGCTTTAATTAAAAAATGAAAAAATTCAATGAAAAATAATTTTAGTAGTCTCTTAAGTTCTTTGTGAATTGTTGGCAGTTTTCATCATAATGATGACTGAGAAAAGCAAATAGTCAACTCCTAGTATATGTTTACTAAGTTCCTCAAAGTCTTTATGTGGGCAAGGTGAAAGTCTCATATAGTCAAACTAGAGCTACCTTGAATGGAGAAAAACTGCACCTGTATTGTGCATACACATACCTCAAACAAGTAAATAAATCAAATAGGAGTATAGAATCAAAAATGTTTTCATTCATCTAAGACCATATATAGAGAGTAACATTTTTGGAAACAACCTCCCAAATGCCCTTTAGAATAAAATTAGGGTCTATGTTTGGCTGTTTTCAAAGTTAAATATCAAAGTTATTTTTGTAAGGCAATAGCTAAATTTCGGCTAATTGGTAGGTTTAGACCTAAGATTAATTTAGTGTTAGTATCGGGGTCTGCATTTGGGTTATGGTTAGAGAAGGTTTTGTAATAGGGTTAGGTTTTATGTTGAGGTATTTTAAAAGTTAAAATATCGATGTTATTTGTAGGCTGATTGTTAATTTTAGGCTAACTGATAGTTATCGACTTAGGTTCAGGTTAGGTTAGTGCGGAATTAGGTTAAGGTTAGCATTGGCATCAGAGTTGGGTTTGTTAGATATTATACTTTAGGTTTCACTGTTTAAATTTAAATGACAATGTTATTATAGGAGAGATTGTCAAATTTAGGGTAATGAAAAATTCAAACAAACAACCTTAGCATAGAGTTAAGGTTAGGGCTAGAAATGAAGTTAGGTTTTGAACATAATGATGAAGGACAATATATGTCTGCTTTTAGTTCACTGTATCATTGTATCACTGTCATCCCATTGCTCATTGATTTGCTTGAGTGGGCACCAGTAATCTCTCCATTGTGAGACTTGTTACTGTTTTTGGCATGTCAAATACACCCCAGGTAGTTTGCCAGGCTCTGCCATGCGGGCTGGATACTCTCAGTAGCTTTCCAGACTCTCGGAGAGGGACAGAGGAATCAAACTCTGGTCAGCCTCATGCAAGGCAAACGCCCTACCCACTGTGATATCGTTCCACCCCGCCTGTTTTTATTTAAATGCCAAAATTATTTATAGAGCAATGGTGAATTTTATGTTATTTTGTAGGTTTAGACCTAAGCTAACGTTAATGTAGGGTCAAGGTTAAGGTTTGTATTGGGGTGAGGGTTAAGTATTTTTCCATCTTCCCTTGCCCTAATTAATTCAGAATCAGGGTAAGGGAATAAACAGTGCTTTATATAACCCTGGATAGGCAATCCAAAAAGATTACATAATGTTCTTCCTGATAGGTGAAATGTCCTTCTTTCTTGTTCTCTAATGAGAGAACATCCAACTATCCTTGTGGGATATTTTTATCTTTTTTTAATTGAATCACCATGAATTACAAAGATTTTCATGACTGAATTTCAGACATAGAATGTTCTAGCACTGGTTCCTCTGACAATGTTCTCAATTTCCCTCCCAACCCTCAGCCTGCCTCTGTGATTCATTGCAGACACTTTTCCCCTCCCCTAGTTGTCCTGGTTTTCCCTTCCCTTACTGTCCCCTCATGCCTTCCCAGTGCCAAGCTTTCTACTGAAGACCATGTACCCTGCTTTTCATTTCGATTGCCATTATGTATTTGCTTGTAGCCCTCCACAAGGTGTTCCTTATATCCCTCATATGAGAATATTATTCTGAGTCTGATCCCCTCCCTCTGGTTTATTTCACTCAACATGATACTCTCCAGATGCATCAACATTGCAGCAAATTGCATTTTATCTTTTCTTAAGTCTTCATAATATTTCATTGTGCATATGTACCCACAGTTTCATTATCCGGTCATCTGTTCATAGGAATTTTTTCCATATTTTGTACTAATTAGAAAAGATATTTGCACTCCTATGTATACTGCAACACTATATACCATAGCCAAAATATGTATTCAACTATATTTGAATTAAATAAAAATCTCTATCTAGTTTTAGTTTAATAAATAAAGGTTCTCCTTGGAAAGCATATGTGTAATTAAGTCATTCCTTTTCTTGAGATGGTAATATCAAAATTTTTAAGACCTCAAAATACCAAGGAAAAACATTTGCCATATTTTAAGAAGTAAAAAAGTTATATTTTTATTTATAAATAACTTTTTAATATTACGCCCCCAAGACATAACTAACAACTCAGTAGGAAACATGAAAGATTGTTGTGAAGAAGCAATTTATACAGAATAATATGTATCCATTAACATTCTAAGGATTAAATACATTCACTGTAAACATGTATGGAACTAGAAGAAATCATGTTAAATGAAGTAAGCCAGAAGAAGAAAGACAAACACAGGATGATATCACTTATGAGTGATATATGGGATAACTAGACGGGGGAATGCAGTGTTTGAAAGGGAGAATGCTTAGATCATGCCTGGCTCCAGAGCAAAAGGAGGAGAAGGCAGAAAAGAAAAGCGACCAAGGAGAAAAGAAAAGTTAGGCAAGACACAAAGAGGAGCAGGGGCTAAGGGGTGCCAAGTACATGGGTTATGGAGAAGAGTAAGCACAAATATGCAAACCACAGAGTCAACAACAATGAAAACAAGAGATTCGAACTTCAATAAGCAAACTTAAAAAGGAGTCTGACATCTTCAAAGATGCAACACCACTGACCAAGAGAGTGGAATCAAATATTTACAAATGTGACTACATTAAACTAATATTTCTGCACCTCAAAGAAACAGTGACCAAGATACAAAGATAGCCCATGGAATGGGAAAAACTAATCACCCAATGTACATCTGATAAGGGGATAATGTCAAAAATATACAAGGTACTGGTAGAACTTTATAAGAAAAAAATATAGAACCCTATCAATAAATGGGGAGAAAAAATGAACAGAAACTTCCTCAAAGAAGAAATTTGAATTGCCAAAAGGCTAAGGAAAAGATGTTCAATACGATTAATTATCAGAGAGCTGCAAATCAAAACAACAGTGAGCTACCACCTCACTCCACAAAGACCAACACACATATAAATGAACAAGAACAACCAGTGTTCGTATGGGTGTCGGGGGAGAAAGGGATCCTAATTCATTGCTGGTGAGAATGCCAACGGGCCCAGTCTTTTAGAAAACAATATAGACATTCCTCAAAAAAAAAGATATTGAACTTCCATTTGACCCAGTTATGCCATTTCTGGGAATATACTCTGGGGGTCAAAAAACACACAGCAGAAACACCACCTGCAGGTCTATGTTCATTGTAACACCATTCACAATAACCAGAATCTGGAAACAACCAGAGTGACTGAGAACAGACAAATGGATAAACGATGGTACAGCTACACAATAGAATACTACACAGCTATTATGAAAAATGAGGTCATGAAATTTGCTATAAATGGATGGGGTTGGAGATTGCTGAGTGAATGAGAGAGAGAGGGGGGTAGATATAGAATGACCACATTCATGTGTGGGATATTAAAAAGAACAGTATGAAATTGATATTCAAGGCCAGGGAAAATGGGCCCAGAGGACCGATCAATGGTGGTCAGTGGTGTGGGAGATGGAGAGAAGTTAAGATAGAGGAGAGTCCATTATGACCACACTAGTTGGAAATGATCGCTTTGGAGAAGAACAGTGTTGAAAGCAGGTAAAGAGATATAAATGATAACCATTCAGCATCTGTATTGAAAACCATGATGTCTGAAATGAGAGCAAGAAAGAGAAAGAGAGAGAGGAGAGGTACCTGGCATAGAGGCAGGCTATGGTGGGGGTGGCTTGAAGGGGTGGGAGGGAAACTGGGGTCACTGGTGCTGGGAAATTACTGGTGTTACAAAGTACTAGGTTTATACACTATAGGTTAAACCATAATTGAGAATGATTTTCATTTCTGAAAATATGTCAATGCTTAGTAAGATATAAAATTCACCTACATTTTGATTCTATAATACTACTTTTTGCACAAACAACCAAATGCAAGGCTTACTGAGAAGGAATTCCTAGGGTATACATTAAAAAGTTTAAATAAATGTATGTACATGGTATATGACTGACTGTCTTCTCAAGTACGTATGAATAGTTAGTGTAAAAATTTTTGTAAAAGATTAAAACCAGATACAGAATCCATCAACAGGCTTAAAAATTATATAATAATAAAATACTAAAGATTATTTAGAAAATCATTGGATCGGTTTGAGAGTGTGTGACAATCTCATAAGTAAATGAAGTGAAGTGTGGAATAGTGTATCTAGTATGGCTCTTTAACCTAAACAAAGAATAACTAAATATTCCTTTTATACTTATCTTAAGGTGAGGCAGGTATAAGTACCTGCAATACCCTCCTCACTGTATGATATATAAGAAACCTACAGTCAGCTGTGCTTTGGAGAAAGTCTAGGTGATCACATTTTTTAGACTAAAGCATTGATTTTTTTATTAAAATACTAATGAGAGACCGCCGAGATGTGATCTCGGGAGCCGCACGCATGTGCGGCCTCTCCGCAGCTGCACAAGTGTGAATCCAGACCAAGAAAAACTCTTTCAGCATGGGCAACTCCTCGCAGAATGTCTCCAGCCTGAGAACTAAGCCTCGGCCCCGTGCCCGCCCAGAAGGGGAAAGGTATTTCTCTCTCTCGCCTCTTTCTCTCCGGGGATGAAGGGCGCGGTGTCCGCCATATTAAGACGACCACAGATTGGGTTTTCAAGCCTGCAGTGATCCAATATCTGGAAGAAATCTCCCTGGACTTTGTGTCAAAGTACAGAAATTCAAAACCGCGCGGCCGCTATTGCGGCCGCGCAACCTTATTTGTCTTCACAGTAGGTCTGAATCTAGTGGGGTACTCCAAACAACAATAGTGAGGTTTGTGTTGAAATATTGAATGTAACCAAAGTAAACATAATGTAAAATGAAACTTATCAGTTACAAGGTAGGGGGTGGGGGGGGCGGGATGGGAGGTGTACTGTGTGGGGTTTTTTTTTTGGAGGTGGTATATGGGCACTGGTGAAGAGATTGTTGTTTCAGCATTGTATAACTGAGACCTAAGCCTGAAAGCATTGTAATCTTCCACACGGTGATTTAATAAAATAAAATTTTTATTAAAAAAAATAATTAAAAAAATAAAAAACTAATGAGATTGCATGAGTAGGGAAATTATAGTTCTCTACTTTCTCCTTTGTCCTTATCTGCATTTTAATATTTTTTTAATTTGAGGGCTCCATCCGATTGTGTTCAGCAATTACTCCTGACTCTGTGCTCAGGGATCACCCCTGCTGGTACTCAGGGAAGACTGTGGTGTCGAAGATTAAACTGAGGTCAGCCACATGCAAGCAAGCACCTTCCCCATGTCCTAGTTTTCCCAACCCTTTATTTGCATTTATAATAAGCATACTACTATTACATTAAAATATATAGCTTCTGCCAACTTTTCTTTACATTTTAAGATCAAGATTAATTTTTTTCACTAGTTATATAAAAAATTCCCATCAGATTCAGAAAAAGATTGAGAACAAATTTAAGAGAACAATTTTAACAATTTATAAACAGATGGATCTCTTATACCCATTTTAATAAGTACCTCTGTTGTCAAATAACAATGAGATTTCCAGTGATTCTTTTTAGGTGACTTTTTTTTGATATGTCAGTTCACATCTGGAAATAGCTTACGTTTTAAGTTAGATACTTAATAAAGTGAGAGTATATGTATATATGTGTGTAGATTTATACAAGCATTTATGTTATGCATATTTATATATATGTGTATATATTTCAGAAAGATAGAAGAGACCTGTTTTGTTATCTTTAGCAGAATCTAAAGTCAAGAAACTGGGTGGGTACATTCACAAAGTATTTTGTTACATATTAACCTGGTCTATGACAGAAAATGTCAGTCAGATATTAATATTTATCTAAGATAACAGAGATAACAGTCAAACAGTTGTAAATGACTTTCAGCATCAAAACAATATCAAAGCACATCTTCAGATAGATTAGGACTTACCCCCAAAGGTAGCATCATTTTAAAGACAAAAAATAAAAAGTATAATCAAAAGTCTAAAAACACATAGAATTACTAGTGAAAGCCTACCAATAGATACCAACGCCAATGTATTAGTGGTGCTAAAATTAAAGAAATGACATTTTCACAATGGTAGAGCATTTGTCTTGCACATGTGAAGCCCTGCGTTTAATTTCTAGCACCACAACAATAAATAAATTTGTTTAAGTTAACATGAAAATATCTTTTTATGGAAATATTTATAGATACTATGCTGTGTAAATGGAAGTCACAGCTCTTTATGAAAACAAATTGTTTCTTATTTAATGACATTTAAAAATTAACTTGAAGCAAATTATAAACTTAAAGGTAAAAATTAACTATAAACCTTTGGGGGCTGGAGACATAGTGCAGTGAACAGGATGATTGCCTTGCACATGGGTGACCCTGTTTGATCCTCAGCATATGGTTCTGAGGCCTGCTAAGAGAGCTCCATGAGCAGGCATGAGCACCAAACACTAATGGGTGTAGCCCTAAAAACTGGAATAGTCATGTATTTTGACATAATGCAGAGTACAAACTATGAAATTTTTCACGATCATGAAATTCCGTTAATCACCGATTTCTCGGGCAGGCTTAGTAACCTCTCATTTCATCCTTTCCCTGAGATCTTAGAAGTCTATCTCAACTGGCCCTCCCAACGATGTCGCACTGGGGGCTCTTTCAGGGCCAGGGGAATGAGATCCATCTTGTTATTAGATTTAGCATATGAATACACCATGGGAAGCTTGCAAGACTGTCCCATGTGGGTAGGAAGCTCTCAGAAGCTTGCCAGTTTCTCCCAGATGGAGAAGTAGGCTACAAGATACCGCTTCTGGGAGCTTGCTTTTAAGTCTCTGGATGTTGGCCGTTGATGGGATTACACACACTTGGGTTCCTCTGCCGGTACCTTCATGCATGAGGCCTGTCCAAGCGTGTGGAGAGGGGTCTCGAGCATGGCTGTAGCTAGGTTCCAGTGATCTTCGGCTGCCGGGAGCTCTGCTTGGGGTGGGGAGGGAAGCTGGAGCCCACCCCCTCTGAGGGGCCCTAGGGAAGACAGCCAGGCATGTGGGCAAGAGACTCTCTGCATCACTCTCTTCTGATAGCTTGCTTTTAAGTTTCTCTTTGGATGTTGGCCATTGATGGGATTACACACACCAGGGTTCCTCTGCTGGTACCTTCATGCATGAGGCTTGAGTTACAAAGTAGGAGAAAATATTTGAATACATTAACTTGACTAGGACTTCATTGAGAATACAGAAACATATCACAATTCGATAATGAACAAAACATATGAGAAGAAACCAGAAAAGAACAATAGATGGTCAAAAAATAAGTGAAGTATTCTGGGGCTGGAGCAATAGCACAGCAGGTAGGGCGTTCGCTTGCATGCAGCCGACTCAGGTTTGATTCCCAGCATCCCATATGGTCCCCTGAGTACCACCAGGAGTAATTCCTGAGTGCAGAGCCAGGAGTAACCCCTGTGCATCACCAGGTGTGACCCAAAAAGAAAAAAAAATAAGTGAATTATTCAATATCTCAGGATGTCTTCAAATAAAAATTCACAATGAGATACCATGATGGAGACAATGCAGCCTCTGAAATAGCTAACACTGAAAGAACTAACAAAGTCAAAGTGTTGGTAAGAATAGGAAGCAACTAGATGCTATTCTACTGGGATTTAAAATGATAAAATCAGACCAAGAGCATGTCAAAGAGTTGGAGCACATGCCTTCCCTGCATGAGTCTGATACTGCTGGTAACACCAGCATCACATCATGGACAATTAACTGTTAAACCTAGTTACTATTCAATATCACTGAGAGTAGCAGGGGGGCTTCCTAGCCTCACCCCAATAAAATAAAATGAAAATATCAATTTGGAAAAACGTATAGTGGTTTCTTAAAATATGACACATATACCTACCAAAAGTACCAGGCATTTACTTTTAGATATTTCCTTTTAGATATTTTCAAACAAATAAATGAAATTATAGCCACATGAAAATGTTGCATAAATGTAAATGGCGGAGTACTGATGTATTTGATGAATGTCAAAACTGAATTTGTTAATACTAACAGAGTGGATTTTCAAATACTTGTCAAACAGATAAACAGGTAAACTGTGTTAAGCCCAGCCACAGAAATACTACTCAGCATAAAAGAGATTCAACAACTGATCTATAAAAAAAAACTATGCAAAAACATAGATGAATTTTGAAATCATTATATTGATTAAAAAATAAAAGGATGCATTCATTTATATGATTTATTTGTATGCAATTTGCAAGATGCAAACCAATGTATAATGATGGAAATTAGATATAAAATTTTATGTATTTATAGGAAATGGCAGGGGCAAGCTATTACAAAAATACTTTGCTTCTGATTTGGGATGGTGTTTCTTGGGTGTACACATATGTCAAAAATTAAATATGCATCTTACTAAATTGATGCAGTTTATTGTGCATAAATCATGTTGCAACAAATTGGTTGTCTTGAGTTATTTTGATATTGCTTTGTATTTAAATTGCCAGTGATTAAAAGAAAAATATACTACTGTGGAATAAAAGATGGGAGCTAAGATCAGAGATAGATGTTAAATATCAAAAAGAAAGAGATGCAAGGAAAGCTACTGGTTGTCCTTCCAATGATAAAGTTGGCAACTTCCCAGCTCCAACTCTCTCTGCTTATTTATTGGTGGGGAGTGGCACATTTGCAGGTCCTTGGGGGTTATTTCTGCCTTTGTGCCTGCTTACACTCCCTGCAGTGCAAGAGATCAAACCCTGGTCTCCTGCATGCAAAGAATGTGTTTGTTCTGTTGAGGTATCTCTAAGGTCCTAGATCTGATATTGTTAACAGATGTTCTGACTGAAGATGTTACCCAATCAAGTCACATGGACTGAGACTTCTTTCTTAACTATAATCTTTGCTATATAGATAACCTGGGCTACAGCGATAGCACAGCGAGTAGGGCGTTTGCTTTGCACTTGGCTGACCCGGGTTCCATTCCTCCACTCTCGGAGAGCCTGGCAAGCTACTGAGAGTATCCCGCCTGCACGGCAGAGCCTGGCAAGCTACCTGTGGCGTATTTGATATGCCGAAAACATTAACAACAAGTCTTGCAATGGAGATGTTACTGGTGCTCACTCGAGCAAATCAATGAACAACAGGATGACAGTGATACAGTGATATAGATAACCTATATAATTTGCATCTTTTATAAAGCTAAGGCTTCTGGGAACCTATAGTACCTCAGAAACCGGGGAGGTAAAAGGAAGACATAATCTCTTAGTATGTTGTCACAAGAGGTGTTATCTGAAAGTTGTTTAGTGTCCTTTTCCCTCTCTATCCCCTCCCTATTTGAGATCTTCTAATTTTTTTTGTCCATGTGAGGTTACATTTTTATTGGATTTAGTGATCACTGTATCAGTATCACTGTCATCCCGTTGCTCATCGATTTGCTTGAGCAGGCACCAGTAATGTCTCCATTGTGAGACTTGTTGTTACTGTTTTTGGCATATGGAATACGCCATGGGTAGCTTGCCAGGCTCTACTGAGCGGGTGAGATACTCTTAGTAGCTTGCTGAGCTCTCAGTGAGGGATGGAGGAATCGAACCCAGGTCGGCCTCATGCGAAGCAAATACCCTACCCGCTGTGCTATCACTCCAGTCCAGGAAAAAAAAATCATGCTTTCCCCTTAATGTTGAAATATACTATTTTGTACTTTTTATTATCGATGAAGTCTCTGACAGCAATTCTGGTATCTATTTCTTCCTTTTCTTTTCTTTTAAACTGAAACACACTGAGATACAGCCACGAAGTTGCTCATGATTGAGTTGCAGTCATACAATGTTCCAACACCCATCCTTCGCCAGTGTATATTTCCCACCATCAATGTCCCCAGTTTCCCTCTCACAATCCCCGCAAGACCTTTGATTTTTGATAGGCTAGTCTCTGAAATCTCAGTGGAACCACAGGAAGAGCTTTCTTTCCGAAACTTCCTCACACAAGGTTTAGAGTCCATGGAAAAGGAGGGTGTGGTCAATGGAATTCTTGGCTCAGTTGCTGCAAGTGTGTGATTCACTCCCTCATAGGAGTGAGGTCATCCCTGACAAATTACAGAATAATTCAGACCAGGGCTTTAAAATAAGAAAACTGGAAAACCTTACGGAGATGTATAAATTTTAACCTTCAAAAACTTTTGCTTGGAGGTAGGTAGAGAGGCCCTGGTGGTCTCGAGCACTGTCGGGTCCATGTATACAGCCACAGGCTGGCTAGCTAGCCAATCATTGTCAGGAGTGGCTTCCAGATCTCCCTAGGCACCATCTGGACAGAACAACCCACTCCCCCCCCCCGAAAAAATCAAAACCTTTAAAAAATAGCATTAATATTGCAATTTTTTTGTCACACAAAATCATACTGATCCTTGTAAAAATGGATGCTTTCTAGATAACTTTGGGACACACCTTCTGCTCCCTACATCCAGCATCCAAAGGTTCAATAGAGGACTCAGGTACAGAGATAGAACCCTGACCTAGTTCTCTCAGCTAGTTGACTGACTGTAAAAGCAGCCTAGTGGATCAAAGGAGAATTATTTTTAAGCAGGTGTGTTATTTGAGTGGGTGGATCTTTAACTGCTCCTCTGTGGGAATTGTTCACATCTTAAGCAAGCAAAAATTATATAGCGTGTATCGTAATTGTTTCACAAAATAATAATTTTAGCCCCCTCTTCATCTTCTTCTTCCTCATTGAAGACTGGCAGATTGAAGATTGAATTCTGCCTCCCAAAAGATGGGTAGAAGTCCTTATCTTCCTGGTTCTTGGGAATATGCTAGTGGCCGAGCTTGGTTATTTGGAAATAGGGTCATGGCAGATATAATTAATTAAGGATCTCAAAACAAAATTAAACTAGGTTTAGAGCAAACTACAAGCTCAGTGGTTTGTATCTTTATGATAGGAAACACAGAGATACCCTGTCATGGCAAGGGGAGAGAATAGAGCAATGCAAGTGCAAGTCATAGAAATTCAAAGATTTTCTGCAAGGCTCTGGGATGACAGAGCAAATGCTCCTGCCATGAAGTCTGAAGCTCAGAGCTGGATTCCCATGACTGCTCACATGTACCGAGCACTGTCCCAGCAGCTCTGCTCTTTAGAAACCCTGACATCACAACAAAATGTGAGCTCTCAGGTTTACCACTGGCGGGTATAACCAAGCACTGCAACTGAAGTGTGAAACCTGCTGTGAGCACTTCAAAACAAGATGATTGAGAATTATGTCCAAGTACTTCCCCCCACCCAAGAAACAATTGTATGAGCACCACCAAAAGAGTGTTGACTCTCCGATACGTAGCCTGGTCAAGTGTGCCAGCACCTCAACAGATGGGTAAGCACCTGTCATAGCAACAAAGACAATATCAAACATGGGTGGAGAAGATGATTGACTGGACTTAGTGGCAGTTAGGGGAAAGCAAGGAGTCTCCCCAAGAGCTTTCAGAGAAAGCGTTGCCCTATAACACTGATTCTTTCTCTGGCTTCCAGAACTGTGACCATCCAGCCCACGGTAATTTGTTATGGCAGCCCTAGGAAACTAAATACACAGGCCAATTCTGTAAAGCCATCCAGATCACCAACAATTAGGCCATGTCCCAAAGCAATGACAGAGGAACAAGGCACTGAAATGGGAGCCAAGAATGTTTCATAAGTCTAGCCTAAAGTAAAAGCAAAAGTCTAAGTGATAAGACATAGAGAAAGAAATAAAGGTTGGCAAGATTGACAGTTGCTGCAATTGCTATGGAAAACAATCTGGTTTTGTCTAGAAATGTTGTAGTTGGGTATGGTCACTACTGCAAAGGAGAGAAAGCATTTCCCGATATGAATGTGGAAGGTTTGTAAAAGTCACAGACTGGAAAAATCCAAATGTCCATCAACAGGATAGCTACATTTGAAATCAACTGTTTCCCCATAAGCATAATGTTAATCTGTAGTGAATATGTCCAAAAATATTCAATGATTTTTGAAAACATGACGCTGAATCAAAATAACAAGAAAGAAAATATTATAACAGTATGATGCCATTTACTAAAAACTGGAAAAGTAGTTCCTAAGACTTTAGGGGCTCTATACTTCAGAGAGGAAAATTATAAGGCAGAACAAGAGAATGATTACTTTAAAATTTAGCATGACAATTAACTGCAAGAAGGAAAATAAGTGATTTTAATGTGTGTGTGTGTTTAAACACAAAGAAAACATTATTTTTATTAATCTGCATGGGGGTTTCATATAGATGTTTATATTTTTAAATTTTCTATACCTTTATTCATTATACTATCTTCTATATGGGATCTTTTAAATGTTTTAAAGAATATCTAACTTGAAAAGTTAAAGGATAAAATTGGGAGTAAATAATCCACTGAAACATGAAATGTTCAAATTCACCTTGAAGAAATTTGTATATCTCATTGCTGCTTTTTCACATCATGCTTCCCACTCTGGTTGTCAGACTGTAAGCGACACTTTTATTCAAGGCATTTCCACTGAAACTGAGATTCGGCAAAAAACTCCAGCAGTCTTAAGTGTAGCCTCAAGGTCAAGCTGTGTGGAGAATGAGGTATTATTGAGTTTTGCCACAAAGTCCTTCCCTGGCAGCCAGGCAGCGGCCGAGCTTGATTAGAGATGAGATGGCTGGAGCTTTAGAGGGAAGCAACTGGCAAGGGTGGTACCTTGCTGTTTTCAAAGGCATCTCACATGGTCTCAGCCTCACCCAAATCCTGTGACAAGAGGTTCCTCCTATTTCACCTGTGAGATTATTATTTAATTGCGTAATAGGGACCTGCCAGCGCTACTGGGTGGTACTCTGCTCAGTGATACTGTAAGTGCTGTTCAGGTCACTGGCATGGGGAACCTGAGGAACCCCTTTGAGATACCTCCGTGTCTGACATTTGAAATATTCTTAATCTGAAGAGAAGTTAAGGGACTTGGTTAGAGTTCCAGATTAGGAAGATTATAGGGCATTATTTGCAACTGAGGTGTTCTCCATGCAAATGCAGTAGCTTTTAAGCAAGTTCTGAGGCAAAGTTATTGACATCAACATATATACCACACAATCCTTGGTGACTGACTAACTCCTGAGTGTGTGTACTTGAGTTACTGTATGCAAAATTAGCATACAAAACTCTAAACATGTAGAGTTAAAGGTGTTAGTAAACAACTTTCAGAAGGTAATCTTGGGTCCCCTAAAGTCCTATGTCCAGGTTTTATGCTGGTCTCTCCTTGATTCTGCCCATCATGCATCCATGCTCTCAATGGCTTATCCCTCACTGATGCTTCATGGTATGTCTCTCCTTGCCTGGGCTTGCTCTTATTTATTCCTTTGACTATCCATCATTCGCCATGTGGATGTGGGAGAGAACTGATATGTTTCCTACCTCCTTCCATTGGACAGATAATGGATTATAAAGATTCTTGTCTGTCTGAGAATGAGTATAGGGTCCATAAGGAAATTTCCTGATCTGTGATCTCTTTTTAAGTTTTACTATTTCCACCTCAGTCATTTCCATTGTCTATCTAGCTGGCTAATCATCATGTAGATGAGATTTTAAATAGCCAATTAAAAATGATCAACTGTAACTAGATTCTCTGGCATCCTTCCTTTCACCCTCCACGTCTACCACAATAGTACTGAACTTATTTGATGTAAATGGGCTCAGAGGATGAGCTGATAGCTAACAATCTATAAGTGATAATGCAGAGTTTAAATTAATCACAATATAACTGATATTTGTCTCTTATAAGATGTGCCCATGGCACAATCAAAAGACAGAATTAATATTGCTTTTAGCAGTTTGTACTGCTAGACTAAATCCACTGTTGGCCTTCCGTGGTTCATCTTCCAACCCAAACTAAATACATACGTGCCTTCTAGCCAAACTCCCACCATTTACAATCTCAAAGCAGCAATGAATCACTTAGTAAATCATTTCAGATAAGTAGACATAATCAGATCCCTGTTTGGACTTTATGCTGGAGAAAGTGACTATTCCATAGTGTTGCTTTCCATGCCAGTAAATCTACCCGTTGCAGTTCTGCTTTTGCCAAGAAATCCCCTGGCTCTTGTGTGATTTCAACAGAGGATATGTGAAAAGACTGAACAAATATCATTGCTTCATCCTCATTCCTATCCTTAAAGCCTTTGCAAACTGAAACAACCTATTTTTCAAGTTACCCTCAACAAACCATGGAAGTCTACTAAAACCATTCCTGGTACCACTAATTACCAATTGGGAATGGAAAGATCAAAGCTTATATCCTTTAAAACCTATGCTAAAGTAACTAAAATAAAATATAAGCTAAAATAATACACAGACTAAGGTCCTGGTCAGCATCAAGATGGAACTATATCTCTGGCTCAGAATTTCTAAGATATCCTGTGACCCTCAGGATATTCCGAGGTGAAAAAAAAAATCACAAAGAGGCAGCTGTAGCACCAGATCCGGGGGCCAGCCAGGGGCCACAGTTTAAATAAGAGGTCGATAAACGCTGCTGTAGCCTGTCCCTGTCGATTGTCTCCAACACACTTGTACCTGAGACACAGGCCTATTAATCACCAACTTTATTAGAAGTCAAAGAATTTGTGACAATCATTAGAATCTGGGAAAAGAGATAAGTCAAAGATAGCATAGAAAAGAAAAGATACATGGTAGGAGCTGTGGTTGCTTATTATCTACTGAGCTACATGTGGTGTGGGCTGGGGCATAATTCATGGCCTTGGAGGGTATTTTCAAACAGCATTTAGGTCATCCATTTCTTCCCCATTGGCTGTCTCAGACTGTTTCCTCTGTACCTCAATGTACTAATATGTTCATCATCTAACTATCACTGTACTTTCATCTAAAATAAACTATGAGAAAAGATGAACCATTAGTACTCTCCATTAGGAAACCCTACAGCTAGAGTTTACGTTTTCAATTCAAATAGCTTATGTATCATATAATCAATATACAAAATATGGCATTTAGCTTATTTGTAAAGAGTCTATTGGAACTTGAGGAGATCTATAGAAAGATTGTCACCTTGAACTAGAATCTAGTAAGTCTGAGGCATGTCACTCTGGTAGCAATCTAATGTTTGTATTCCTACTAGGGGTTTTCACTGCACATCCGTTTTAGAAGGAAGTTCCTTCTGATATGAAAATATCTAAGAATTAAAGAAAACAAAACCTGTATGGATTCTTACCTCAGGCTTTGCAGAAAAAAATTAAGTGTTTTCAGATGTGAAGAAAATCTTTACTTGAAATTGCTTGGAGACTTGGAATTGACAAAGCTATTTCCAAATCTATAAAATGGAAATAATACCATAATTTGCTCACTGGGTTGATTTGAAAGTTTAATAAAATCTTATACAGCACTGAACAAGAATTTTGGGTAGTTAGTAATTGCTTGGTAAGAGCTATAATTAGTGATTATATTCATAATATTTTCCAAAAATCTTCATTTATATATGAAATTTCAAGTTAACTAATAGAATGAATAATACTAAAACTACTAGGCAGTAATATTCTATTGCAACTTATTTTTCCTTTGTATTACTCACTGCCTACAATCACTTTGAGGTTCTATATTTCCTTATTTCATATTTAAAAGCCAAGGTCAGTCTCTGGGAGTTCATAGCTATCAAGGAGGAACATCATTCAGTATTTATTTTATACAACTATTGTGCCAACTATTTTACTGGACATACCTGAAAACTTGTTTCAACTTCTTATCCCTCTAAAATATATTTATATTAATTTTATGAATATTTCTTAGAAAACTAAAATTGAAAATACCATGTGCATTATAGTTATATATTTTTGTGATGGCAAAATATATTCTAATTCACCATCTGACCACTCTGTCCAAAAAGGGCCCTATTGAAAGAACTCTCTTTTATATTCTTTTTTTAATAAGAATTTTATTTTATTGAATCAAATATTGAATTATTTTATTGTGGAAAATTACAATGCTTTCAGGCTTAAGTCTTAGTCATACAATGCTGAAACAACCATCCCTTCACCAGTGTCCATATCCCACCACCAAAAAAAAAAACCACAGTACACCTTCCATCTCTTTTATATTCTTTTGGTGTTCCTTTCTTCAAAAAATGAAAATTGCAGTGATATGTGCAGACACGTGTCATATGAACAAAGGCACCTCATGGGATTTTAATCAGCTGTTGCCTTATGGTCCTTATCCAAAAGGAAGGGAATAAAGGTGCCAAAAATATAAAGGCTTTCTGCTTGTTTTCAACAAAAGTGTTATCCAATTAACGATGCTGTAGGTTAATGTCAACTTATAGGAAAACGAGGCTATATCTATGAAGTATTGCTATTTTCACAGGAATTGTGTGGTATTTGAGGCAATTTATGGTCCCTTAGAGTAGCAAACAACACCTATTCTAGAAAAGGCAATGAGATCCCTTGCCCTTTGCAAACCTTCTCTCTTACCTGTATGTTCAAATCACTCGTTTCTGCGCCTCACCAGGGGAGATACTGACTTAATTGGTCTGCAGTGGAGACTGGACACTGATATGATGAAAACCTCTCCAGGTGTTTTTAGTCTGCAGTCGGGATTGAAAATTAGTGCAATATTGCTGTGAAAGACAATATAAAACAAACAGCATTTAACCTCCCCTCAAGGAACTGTATATCCTAATTAAGGAAAATATACTTTCAAAATTCATTGATCTACTTTGTAAATGTTTCCCATGTCCCAAATGATGATAAGCTCCATATTTCTTTTTCCTTTTCTTCCATACTGTTTTTTATCACCTTCTCAATTGCTAATAATAAAATGGTTGAAGGCTAGACAGATAGATCAATCATGTCTTGGAACAAAAACTAGAAAACTCAAGGGCCACTTAAATAATAGGCTTGCTACAGATACCTTTAGTCATACTGAAAAAGAATTTCATCTTGAGAAATGAAATGTGCTCACCCAGTGTTCAGGCATAATTATAGATGCTTAGGAGAGTGTTAATTGTGGAGCATTAAGCATTAAGAAGTGATAGTGCTTCTTTATGCAAGATTTTGAGGATGTTCACCTATTTGGTAATAAAAGTGAAATCCAGGGTTCTGTCATCAGCTTTATCTTCATCCCTGTCTTCCCCTCCTAAGTCACTGTGCTCTAACTTGAACCTATATTATTAAACCGTGAGGAATCAAGCTCACTTTGCTAATAAGCTATGCCAAAAACTGGAGAAGTCCCAGTGGAAGAAATCTGATTCCAATTTGGGGATAAAAGTACAATCCCTCCTGCCAGGTTTAAATTGAGGGCACATTACTCATCTTTTAGTTAATTTCTCAGCCTACATAATAATGCAGCACATATGTGCAGTGTATGTTCCCTCCATGGCTTTCTTCGGGCCCCTGGCCATGATCGGATAGTTGTAATTGGGGGAAAAATGTTAATAAAGAATAATCCTAGTCAAACAGTTTTTTCTATGTATGGAAATGCATGCATCAAAATGGAAAACGAACAATCAAAACTGAGAAAAGAGGATTAATCATTTTTTTCTGTCTCTGGCTTAATTTTGTTGTTAATATCAAGGCCCGAACACCATGGGTGGGAAAGGGAAATGAAGTGGTTTACAAAACACATGTACTGAAAGGAAGCATGGGTTTTGCAAGTGAGGACGGGGCATGCCACCCTGTTCATGGGAAAGTCATACCTTCCAGCTGATTCTAAACCCAGTTCCGTTCACAGACTTACAGTAGGTGTATTAGAAACTTTCTCAGAGATTTCTTTCTTCCCTCAAGCTTTCCCTTTCATTTCATTCTAGTCTATTCTTTCTTTATGATTAATTGTTGTTTTATCTTCTACATTATTGCAGTGTTTTTAATCACACTGTAATCAAAACTCATACGTTCAGCAATGGTATATATCTATATTTCTACATATGAATTTCACCCTTCCTACGGCTCTCCATCAGTACCCCTTCAAACCAGTCAGCTTTCCTATCAACTTCACTTTGCTTTTATCAGAGGTAAATATCCATGACTATTACATAAAGAAATGTTCCATTTTTGCTACTCTATTTGCTGTTGTGATCAATCTGGGCATTTTTGTTAAGTGTTTTTTTTTTTTTATTTTACTACTGGCCCAAAGTCGTCTACCCACATTTCAGAGAAGTGGTAACATCCCAGCTCTTCCCCCTTGCCACAGATAGAGCTCTGGATGATTTATTTTGCTTACAACAACTGCTAGGCACACCTTGGGGACACTCCCCTCCCCCCCTCCCCCTGGCATTCAGTGCCTCACAGCCACTCCTGCACAGAAACATCTGAGCCAAACGTTCATAAAACCATTCACTGGACAGATGGGGTCTCTGATATAGTTCAGTTTTGATGAAAGCATAATTTATTCTTCTCTACTTTATCATGAATTTCCCTCCTTTTCCTTCTCACTTGCTTTCTGTACTAAAGCTAATGAGTATTTACGGAGAAATGAGTAAACAAAACCTGTGGAAAAGTGTTAACTCACCCAGAGACATTCCGTTTTAATGTGTACACAGTCTTAAGTCAAGAGATCTTAGTACAAGGATATTTCTGGCTATAGAATGTGGGATATTAATCTATCAAAAGGCAAGAATTTGTCTTTAGAGGGAAAGGAGTTTTGCCAAATCCATGGATTCAAGCAAGCAAATCATGGAAATATGACATTATATAGCATCTTCTCCTATGCTCCACTTTTTATAGATCAACTTTCTCTAATAGAAGAACTAAAATGAATGAACCTGAATAAAAAATTATGTCTTCCTCCTCCTGCAGAGTACAATTCAATATTTCATTTGTACTTCATTGTCACCCAAACCAATCATAGAACCTCCCTGATCTCTGAGTAGACACTAAATAGATCTTCACAGAAAGGTATCACTGAGCATTGACTAATTTCCAAAAGAGAAAATGCATTACTCTTCTTTCAAAAAGAAGTGAAATTGAAGCTATGAGTTAGCTCCGTGATTTAGAAGATCTCCCCAGCAGCCATGAGGCCCCGAGCTTAATCCAGTGCCAAAGTTTGTGCCAATCACTGTCTTGGCAGCTCTTCTATTTGAGCTTGGCAGCTCGACTGTCTGTTATCCCTGGTGCCACAAGCAATTTCGGGCTACAGTGAAACTAAAGCATTGAGATCTCCAGGAAGCAGCACACTAAAACTTGGGAGTGCTATGGTCAGTTTTGTGTGTGTGTGTGTGTGTGTGTGTGTGTGTGTGTGTGAGAGAGAGAGAGAGAGAGAGAGAGAGAGAGAGAGAGAGAAAGAGAGAGACAGAGAGAGAGACCCTTAGTCATGGCAAGAACATCAATGAAGAAAAAGGAAAAAAAGAAAAGTTATATTATAAATTCACCAATCAGAACATCCAGATGTTACTTGCATTTTGGCATACTTCCAAAGAAATATTAAATGACTGCAGAATTATGTTGCAGTGGTTAGGGTTCTGAATCAGAATCAGACCTCCTGAGTCTGCAACATTGCACTGATATTAACCAGATGACCCGGAGCTCGATATTTAATATGTCTGGCTTAGTTTCATCATATGTAAAATGGGAATAATAAAGTATTTTCCCTGTGGGTTTGTTGTATAAATGAAATGTTCAGTGTTTAAAACAGTGCACAGCAAAAAATTTTAAATGTGACTCTTCATGTCTGTTTTCACTATAGTGTTTGAGTAACGGTGTACTGGTGAGACTAAATTTTGAAATTACAGCTCCTCCCAAAAAAAAGTGCACTGAATTGATCAACAAATTCTTGGACTCCTTGTTTCTCAGAAACTCCAATGTAAAGAGAGTGAAAGGGAATAGTTATTTATGGAGAACTCTGTTTGATGACCATCAGAGCCATTCTGATTCCCTACATTCCTTTTAGGGAGTACTGTTGGAGCATGTAGTGTTCTATTTTAATCTACCATTTCCTTTTATTTTTTTTCTTTTTGGGTTTTATTTTTCAAGTTGAAAGTGTGAAATAGTTTCAATGAGACCACTTTGAGATCTTGGCATACCTTGTCTAAGACTTGAGAACACTGTAGAATAGGCTCTAATTCTTGCTCCATTCTTCATAAGCGATTAAAAGACAGAAATGAGCTCAAAAACTCATGAGGTAGGGGCACAAGAGATAGTTCAGGTGGTAGGTCACTTTCTTTGCATGTGTCTGATCAGGGATCAATCCCCAATACCCCATACACATCACACACACAAATGCTGGCAGTCCCTTCAGTAGTAAAGAGCCAGGAGTCTTACTGAGTGTCATTTACTCAGTACTTGCTGAGTACTTACTGAGTATCACCCTGAGTATCATTCAGGGTGCCCCCCACAAAAAATGTTCATAAGTTGGGATGAAGGTGGGGAGGATGGGGCAGCAGAGGAAGAACCACACAACTAGGCTAGGGGCAGTCACAAAGGTATATTTATCAGGACAAAACATGCAGTGACATTCTTGTGGATTACAAATAGACTATCAAGGAGATAAAAGCTACATGGTCCTAGTACTATAGTATTGCCTGGAAAGACATGAAGTACCACATCTCAAGCTGGAGAAGAGCATCAAGGTGTTAGAAGCTGTGAAATTGTTCACAGGGAGGCAGGGTTGTTCAAGGTTCATTCCTGTCTCTGCAATGAGACTTAGAGCAATCAAAAGGTTTCAAACAGTAAAGCCAACTTTTTCAACAGTTCCCTGACACCATGGGCTCTTTGAAGAAGAGTCACTCATCTCTTATCCTAACCCCTCTGCAGATCTATGAACTCAAAATATCAGAAACAGACTCAAGATTTTGGCCATAAATTCAATGCTCTCCAGGATGTGTATGTATAGATTTAGATACAAGTGTAGATAGATATTGATTTATTTAACTATTTATGGCTATCTAGCTACCTCTAAATCATTATCTATAAAAAAGAAAAATAAAGATTTATTTTAAGGTATTGGCTTACATTCTGGTGGGATTCAGCAAGTGAAAAATAGTATTGCCTGGTGGCCAACTGGAGATGTACAAAATGGTTATCTTAGGAGTTTGAAGAAAGTTTGTAGAATTTCTTGTTACTTAGGGAAGTCAAACTTTGTTTATTTAAGACCTCCAACAGATTGGTTGAGGTCCATGCAGATTATGGTGGACAATCTGCTTTACTTAATGTGCACTGATTCAAATATTTTCTCATCTACACAAAAACTACCTTCAAATAAAGGCAAATATTATCTGATCTTGCTCAGAAGTAAGGGAGTAGACAATCCTCAATTAAACCCTGAGCTGCTGTCAACAAAACTGTGATTAGGGCTGCATAGGGGTGGGACAGGAAAGAAATTTGCATTGTTGGTGGAGAGGTATTGATTTTGGGGTGGTAAGGGTAATATAGAGTATCACTGAAAATACAAAACAATAATTCAATAATACTGAAATCCATATACAACCAGCTGATTTTAAGAAGAGTTTAATGGAAATAGTATTGGGCTACAGCATAGAAGAAAAATAAATATCTTCACAAAGATATCTAGATATTTGGTTTCATATTTAACTACATATCTGAGCGCCATGGTCCATCCAGATTAACAAATAAAATTAAGCATCACAGGTGGGGTACAGCTAGGAGGACAGGGACAAGGGAGTGAAAGAGAGGAAAGAGTGACTCTGCTTTCTTTATGTTAACAAAGAAATCACTTGGTGAATTTGAGTACTATTACTACTATGTGCAGGAGATTCTTATTTTGGACATAATATTTTCTGGTAACCTAGACTATGGACACTAAGAGGGAAAGTTAGGATTCTGTCTGCGTAAACATTCATGAGTAGGAGAAAATAGTATTGCAGGAGACTTACCTGAAGTGAAGAGGGAGGGAAGTAATTGCCTTGAGTGTGGCAGAATGCCACCTTCTTCCTGTTATCCAGCCTCAGTCCCACGGGGGAAGGGTCCAGGAGAGTTAGCAGTGACACAGCCTGCCACAGGCAGGGCATGCATGCTGTTGTTCCACTAGTGCCACTCAACAACCCTCACGCTGCACCGAAGGTCCACTGGCTCTTCACAGAGAGGGAACTTCCCACCACCTGATTTCTCAGAGTTGTGGTCTCAGACTAGAGCATAGAATTGTTCTGTTTGAAGTGAGAGCTATAGTGTAGTGGGTAGGACATTTACCTTGCACAAGGCCAACCTGGGTTCAATTCCCAGCATATGGTTTCCCAAGAGTAATTCCTGAGTGTAGAGCCAGGAGTAATCCCTGAACACCACTGGGTAAGACCAATTTAAGAAAGAAAGAAAGAAAGAAAGAAAGAAAGAAAGAAAGAAAGAAAGAAAGAAAGAAAGAAAGAAAGAAAGAAAGAAAGAAAGAAAGAAAGAAAGAAAGAAAGAAAGAAAGAAAGAAAGAAAGAAAGAAAGAAAGAAAGAAAGAAAGAAAGAAAGAAAGAAAGAAAAGAAAGAAAGAAAGAAAAGAAGGAAGGAAGGAAGGAAGGAAGGAAGGAAGGAAGGAAGGAAGGAAGGAAGGAAGGAAGGAAGGAAGGAAGGAAGGAAGGAAGGAAGGAAGGAAGGAAGGAAGGAAGGAAAAGAAAGAGGTCTGGAGCAATAGCACAGCGGGTAGGGTGTTTGCCTTGCATGCGGACGACTGGGGTTCGATTCCCCGCATCCCATATGGTCCTCTGAGCACCGCCACGGGTAATTCGTAAGTGCAGAGCCAGGAGTAGCCCCTGTGCATCGCCAGGCGTGACCCAAAAGGCAAAAAACATACAAACCAAAGAAATAAACTTGAACAGATTTAAAAACAAAAAAGAAAGAAAGACAGACAGACTTGTTCTCTTCAAGAGAGAAAAGTCAGTACTGACTGTTGTTTGAGTTCCTAGGAACTATCCTCCCAAGGGGGGGGGGGGGAAATCAGGAAGAAGAAAGATAGTGAAGTATTAAGATCCCTTTATCAAATAAATATGAGGGAAGCAGGAGAGAATGAAAAAGAGCTTCCTGGGAGGGGGGAAGAGCTCTGATGTGTTAGGGACCTGATTGTATATGAAAGCTCTCCAAATTTCCTGGAATGCTATGCATAAGTAGGAGGTAATCAGGGGATTTTCATGGGGAAGAGCTTTGCACACTTGGTGGTCTTCTTTCATGTTCTTATCACAGCTTTTATTTCTGCCACTGGAGTCTCTCCTCTTAGGGGGTCTAGCCAATGCTGGCAGCCTTAGTTTCTGCATCTCAAAGTGTCTCTGGTCTTCTCAGATGGATTTCTGCAGCTCCAAGGCCCCCCTTCATTGAATTGGCTTGGAGGCCCAGTGACTCTTCTAATTCACAATGACAAGGACCGATTTGTATGTCTGCCTCCTAGCCTGCCACAATGGACAGTTTTAACAGGGAGTGGAATACCAACAAGAATAAAATGAAACATGTCTTGATTATTTCCTAATTATTCATGCATGATATATTGGTTACAAGTGCCTTCTATGTTGTAAATATTATCTGTTATGATTAAATATGCATTTATGTATGATAATTTACAATAAATAGTGCAGATACCCACTTGTATATATCATTTCTTCATGCTGAATACATAAATGAAACCTAGCAACTGCAAATAAATGCCTTCTTTTCACCAAACTACTGCTTGAGAGAAGATAAAAATACACATATTTTTTCTCTATACATTTACCTCTTTTATAAAGTTTTAAGCCAATGACTGTGATTTATGATTTGGTGGTTCACATCAATATACTGCCTGAACTTTGGTCTGTAGGAGATTGGTATAAACTTTGAAATTTAAGTACACTCATGCTATGGCAAAAATGTAGTAGGTTTTGTTGGTGTTTATTATTGTCTGTAGCCTGGGGCACTGTTGGCTCTAAGGTAAACAAATGATTAGCTTGCTCATTTGAAGTAGGAAGGTGTAATTAGTGAATTTGCTTACTGTTCTACACTGCTGCAGACAGCCAACCCTTGGGGCTTTTATCTTTTATTCTCTCTCTCTCTCTCTCTCTCTCTCTCTCTCTCTCTCTCTCTCTCTCTCTGTGTCTCTGTGTCTGTCTCTATGTGTCTGTCTCTGTGTTTTTTCTGTCTTTCTGACTTGTGTGTGTGTGTATGCCTGTGCGTGTGTGCGCGTGCGCGTGTGTGTGTGTGTGTGTGTGTGTATGTGTGTGTGTGTGTTTCTGACTGGTTATCTCTCTGTCCTGTCTCCTTCTGTCTCTCCCTCTAACTTTATTCATAATATAGCAGCCTATTCTGCTCTTCTGAATTCCAGAAAATATGGGTGCATTTTGGTACTGAAAAGAAGGGAAGTGGTGCGAGGTCAGTCAACTAGACCCAATACTGATGTTCAAAGGCACGTTTTATAAATATTATTTTCTTGATTGGACATATCTTAAGAAATGCTTTTTAACACTGAGGATGAAGACCAGCAGTAATAAATTTGAGGTTTGAATGCATCAGCTTGAATTGGCAGGCAGACAGTTTCACTACTGCGCATTTCATTGAGTTACAAGTTGACAGCATTACAAAAAATGAACCTTTCCACTGTTGCCTTAGTGGATCTGATTTGCCATGATCTTTCTGGAAACCATTATTTCATTTCTTTTAAAATTGCTATGTGTTAGTCAAAATATTTATTATTTGATTATACAATACCTTATGCAATATTATTATGTAAAACTTTATCTCATAAAGAGTTCTGCTAATGCACTAACCAAAGCTGTTCTCACATCTGCATGAACCCATGTGATCCCAACCCAAGACAAATCACCACACTAAAGCTGCTACTTAAAAACAGAAGTGAATAGGGGAGGGCATAATGTTGCGTTTAACTTTCTTGAACAATAATGAGAAAGACTTATTTCCATTCTTTGGACGCTTGTTCTTGCTAAATAATTTGTGGTTCAAGTTTAAATAAGATCCATGCTGAAAAGTTGGGCAGTTTCAGCAGCCTTATGCTCATTCCTTCAAACCACTTTGAAACTAAGTCTGCCAAGATTTGAAAGAGAGGTAGGAAGCATGTAAGTTTCACCATTGACTTTCAATGACATATAAATCGAAAGGGTTGCCAGGTAGAAGACAGAGTAAATATAAACCTACACTTATGCAACCAGTTTCCCTGGTAAATGTTAAGTCTAGAAATTGAAATTGTGACTCTATTCCTATATTATGTAGGAAAAAGGAAATGATCCTCAGATTTTTCTATTGATTTAAGTCACTGATACATTTTAAACAATCTGTAACTGTTTTGTTGCAGTTCAGAACAAAGTTGTTTGTTTGTTTTGTTTTGGGGCCCCTCCCCTTGGTGCTGTGTTTACACCTTACACCTAGCTCTGTGCTCAGAGATGGCTCCTGATAGTCATGTAAGGTGCCAGGGGTAGAACCTGGATTCGCCATGCGCAAGGCTAGCACTCTACCCATTGTACTATCTATGTGACTGCAACAGAAACAATTTTTTAAAATAAAAATTAGTGTTTCTTTCATCATCTCACTATGTAGTAAATTGTAATTAAATAATATTTCTCTAAGGTATACTAGAAGCTGTGATAGACATTTACCTAGTTAGGCAGCAGATTTACCCAAATCTCAACACAAATCCAAAAATATCAAAAGGAGACTCATTGACCTGAAAATAGAAAAAAAGAAGTCACTGAATATAGAAAGAAATGTGTAATGGGTAAAAAGCAAGCTGCTCTCCATTGAACTCCTCTGTCTCTGCATTCATGGTCTAAGCTAACCAGACCTGTAAGTCTGTCTATATTCTTTTCAGATCATTTTTTATCAGTTTCTCGGATGGCCCTTTCTCTTGTCTTTTACAAGCCTACTCTAGTTACTAAGAGCCAGTACTTTGCTAACCTGACAGCTGAAATATGCAAGTAGTGAAACTGACCTGCCAGCCAAGACTTAGGGTTTTCCAAGTAGGCAACTATGAAAGCAAGATGCCAAGGTACAAAACAGCAGGTCCTCTTTGAATAAACAGTACATACTTCCCCTTGTGACCTCTGGCTGACCCATTAAGCAACAAGAAAAAAGCAGTCGTCATCTCTGTCTGTTGAAATGAGCTTCAGCAAGGACTTGCACCTAGATCCTTTGGGAAGGAGCAGAGCAATGACACAGCAGTATTTCTAGGCAGTGTGAAGGATAATATTGCAGAGACTCACTCATTCTCAGGCTCTTCTTGACTCCCTCTCACTCTTCCCTGTGGTAAAACATTGTTAAGACAAAGAATTGGTGATTTGTTTTGAAGCCCAATGTCTTCAAAAAACAGGAGAGTATTTAGAACATATCACATATGATAAATGAAGATGCAAATCCCTTTTAATTTTGCTAGAGTTCTTGATTAGGGCAAAGAATGCTGAATTGCTATTATGGTCTTCTGGGCTAGTTTTCAGCACATGGACTTGTCGGCAGCTACTGTGAACACCTTATAAATAGAATAAACAAATATGGAATGAAAGCTTTGGGGCCAAATTGGCTTTGGTGTCATTTAATTTCTTCCCATGTTCCCAGCCAATTAAATGAATGGGTGCCCATGGTAATTAAACTCACTTTGATAATTAGGCACTAAACATCCTTAAATTGCTGAATGTTAATGAATACTTCCCAAGTATGATCCCTGTATCCTATGTGTTGTCAAATGGAATTTTCCTATCATTAAAATATAGAGTTCTTTTAAAAATATCCACATAAATAAAAGAAGCTATAAACAGAGGATTTAATCCTGTTTCTTTCTTTACAAGTCAGGGCAGGTTGATGACACTTGAATCTCAAACAAATTTTGTTATAAATAAGGCATGGTTGGGTTTGGTTCTCAGGAGCTGGAAAACCACGCTCAACAGGGCTCAAATGAAAGTCACTGGCAGTAGGAAACTGCTGTTGCCCTGCAGCTGCTCCCAATTGTGTTCCCTGAATGCTCCTGTCTTTGCTAATGACTGAAGCAGGGCAAAACAAAAGGTCCTAGACCTCAGGGGAAATGTTCAAGGGCAAAGCTGCTCTGGGATTCCAACCAATTGAAGAACCACACCACCATACTGGAAATTTTATTTTTTTTAGAACAGTTTTTTTTTTTTTTTTTTTAGGGGATAGAGATGAGTACATACCATGTTGTACATAGAGCTTACTCCTGGCTCTATGCTCTGGATCACCCCTGGTGATACTTGGACACCAGACAAAGTGCTAAAAATCAAACCCTAGTCAGCTGCCTGCAAGGAAAATTTCTAACCCACTATACTATTTCCCCATCCTCTAAAACTTGCTTTAATTTTTATTTCAGTATCATGGTTTACCATAGTGATAATAGCAATGTTTCAGGCATACACTGTTCCAACAACACACCCACCACCAGAATCACTGTCACTCCATCTCTATCTCTATGTCACTTGACCCCTTCCCTCCTACATCACCCCACTAGCGAACTCAATTGTCTAGCCTAAACCTTGGGATCAGTTACCATTGGTGTTTTTTTCTTATTGCCTCATTATGTTTCTTTATATTCCACATGTGAGAGAAATCATTCTGTATTGGTTCCTTTCCCACTGACTCACCTTGCTTAGCTTAATGATGGTTATAATAATTCTTGAAGTTGTTTTTTTTTCTTGGAATTTCTTTCTCAGACTTACAGTGCAAACAAGTAAGCTAAAATGCACTTAGATCAAACACTAAACATAAATATGGTAGGCTGGTGGTAGGAGCAGGTGGAAGATCTATTAGCAATTTCTCTTTGTGGTGGGGTAAGAAAAAATCATTAGGCCAAAAGATAGCTAAAAAGGCTGTAGCACATTTCTTTGCATGTTGGGACCCCAGGTTCAATCTCTGACACCACCTCTTTCCCTGAGTTATGCTGAGAGTGAGCACTGAGCCAGAAATAGCCCCATAGCACAGGTGTTGGCCACCAAAAAAAACAAAGCATTGGTCAAAATGGAAAGCGGGAGGGGTGTATACTAGGGTTTTTAGGATAGAGAGGAAGCTGCAAAATAGTCTTCTGGGAATTGTAGATTTTAACTGTTCACCATCATCATGCTCATTTTAGAGTAGGTTAAGGCAGGGAGTAAGGGAGCTCACAGAAAGAGAGAAGTCTTGGTAAGCTATAATTTTGAAGCAAAGGAACCAGTGAATAAAGCAGTGAAAGATCAGAGATTACCTGAGATCACAGGAAGAGAGTATTGATGTCAGGGGAAAGTATGGATTCGAGCATCACATTTAAATCCCATTCATTCTATCTCTTTCTAGCTCTGGGATATTAAACAAGGCTCGGCACACAGAACTTTACTGTCTGCACTTGTAAATTGGAATCTGTGAAGTAATAATACTTTCCCGATAGCTTCACTGTGAGGATTGCATAAACTATAGCTTGAGAAGTTCTTGGGATAACTTTGATTCATATAGCCAATATTATCTAAATAAGAATTAATGCAGAGAGTCCCCAAATTGCCCAAGATGATCTGAATGTTGTATTTGGAAAGTGGGAACATCAGCACCATTTTCTTTGAGCTGGGAATGCAAAAAAAAAGTCATAATACAGTTTCTGATGAAACATGCACTCATCCCCTACAGCTACATATCCTGTCTGCTTAAGCTAAACTTCCTCGATCACTGAATTTGGTGCAGAATGTTTTCAGTCAAGTGATGAGTCTTATTGGAGACCCCTAATTTGCCAATCCTAGAAACATTTGCTCGAATTCATGACCTAAGATAACAGATTTTCTACTGTTTCAGTCCTATAGTTGGGATTCTTTACTACATGTGGTCCAAGTTGTTTATCTGATATGCTACTAAAAAAACCTCTGCATAATCAAAATAAGAATATGTTGAATCACGCTACATTTTGTGATAGCATGATGTAACAACAGAATACTTTTTGAGTGGAAGAGGCCTCCAACGTGTGCTCAAGAGGCCTTCACTGTCCTCCTGGATTCTCAACCAGCTAAGCTGGTGGCTCAATGGGAGGGCTCAAGGATATAGTACTACTTGGGTAATGAGGTTCTGTGTTTACCTGGACCTTCCTGCAGTGCTTGGAAACTCCTGCTCTGTGCCTGGTAACGCTCACGGCCCTTCATAGTCATGGTCAGGAATGTTTGGGGGACCAAATGGTGCAGGGGATCAACCAGGGTTGACATGCACTTTAACCTTTGTGCTCTTCCTGACCTCTGAATGACTTTTAATTTAAATTAAAAACAATATTAAAGAGCCATCAAAGCTACTGATAGCTGACTTTTAGGCACATAATATTTCAATACCAATCCCTTTACCAGTGTCACCGTCCCTCCACCAGTGTTCTCCCCACCCCAAGCCACTCTGTGTCCCTGATTTTCAGCTTATAGACATATTACAAAGCTTCAGCAGTTGCCGCTTAGATCTCATAAAAACATATCAGTTCTATAACTGAAGCCCTACTGCCTGTTCACCCATTACTTCTTGTACTCTTCCCCCCCCCCATGATTTCTACCCTTCTCTTTCTCCTGTTTACACATAAGTCAAGGGTAATCTAGGCATCCCACTTTATTACATTTCCTCATACGGTGTTGTATGTTGCACAGATAAGTGAGATTATCCTGTGTTTATCTTTCTTATTCTGGCTTACTTCAATCAACATGATATCTTCCAGTTCCAACTTTGTAAAACAAACTACATGATTTCATTATTCCTTGCAGCTGCATAGTATTCAATTGTGCATACATACCACATCTTCATAATCCATTCATCTGTCATTGGACACCTAGATCGGTTCCCTATCTTAGCTATTGTGCTGAGTGCAGCAATGAATAATGGTGTGCACATGTCCTTTCCAGAGAGTGTTTTTATGTCTCAGGGATAGATGCCCAAAAGTAGAATTGCTGAGTCATATGGCAGTTCAATTCAAAATTTACTGAGAACTCTCCATATTATTTGCCACAGGGGTTGTACTGAACAACATTCTCACCAGCAGTAGATGAGAGTTCATTTCCACTACATCCTCACCATCACAGATTGTTCCTACTATTTTTGCTAGGTAACATTCTCACTGGTGTGAGATGATATATGATTGTCTTTGATTTCTCTGATGATAAGTAATGCTGAGTATTTTTCATATGGCTACTGACCTGTATGGCTTATTTTCATTTTAATGAAAATTCAATAATTTAACTATTTAAATAATTGAACAGCTATTCATAAAATTCTCAAAGATTATGAACTCTAGGTTAGTTTTATAGAAATTTAATGGAGATTTTTCTTTTATTTTCTTTTGCAACTAAAAAGATTCCCAAACATATCTCAGTGTTTCCTTATTGTTCTATAATTATGAACTTGTATAATGTGTAAAATTTCTACATTTTAATTAAGATAAAATAATGCCTACTTTGTAAAACCTACGCCTATTTTCTTCTGTGCTGTTAATATTTTTAAGTTTTTCAATTGAATCTAGTGAGATAGAGCATTACAAAATTGTTTACAATTGTGTTTCAGTCATACATTGTTCCAACACCCATCCCTACCCCAGTGTAATTTCCCAGCACCAGTGACCTAGTTTCCCTTCCAATCTTTCAAGCCATCCTCACACACACCAGCAGGCCTCTATGGCAGGCACCTCTCTGTTCTATTTCTATTTCTCTTTCTCTTTCTGCTCTATTTCTCTTTTTCTCTCTCATTTTAGGTGTTTTGGTTTGTGATACAGATGCTGAACGGTTATCATCTATATCCCTTTAACTTTCAACACTGTTCTTGTCCAGAGTGATCATTTCCAACTACTTTTGTCATAATGGACCTCCTCTATCTAAACTACTATCCATCTCCCACACCACTGACCATTTTTCTGGGCCCACATCCTTTGACCTTGGATACTACTTTCATTCTGTTTTTTTATTAATATATCCTACAAATAAACCCATTCATTCTATATCTGTTCCTCTTCTTCTGACTCATCTCACTCAACATGATGCCCTCCAAGTCTATCCATTTAAAGGTAGATTTCATGACCTCATTTTTCCTAACATCTATGTAGTATTCCATTGTGCAGATATATCATAGTTTCTTTATCCATTCATCTGTTCTCCGGCACTCATGTTGTTTCCAGATTCTAGCTACTGCAAATACTGCTGCAATGAACATATAGATGCAGATGGTGTTTCTGCTGTGTGATTTTTGACCCCTGGCATATAGTGCCAAAAGTGGTATTGCTGGGTCAAATGGGAGCTTAATTTCTAGTTTTTTTTTTTTTTGAGTAAATATCTATATTGTTTTCTATAAAGACTGGACTAGTCAGCATTCCCACCAGCAATGAATGAGGGTCTCTTTCTTCCTGCATCCAGGCCAGCACTGGTTGTTCTTGTTCATTTGTATGTGTGTGTCAGTCTCTGTGGAGTGAGATATCATCTCATTGTTGTTTTGATTTGCATGTCCCTGATGACTATCGAGCATTTTTTCATGTGCCTTTTGGCCATTCGAATTTCTTCTTCGGGGAAGTTTTTATTCATATCTTCTTCCCATTTTTTGGTGGTGTTATATATTTGTTTCTTATAAAGTTCTACCAGTGCTTTGTATGTTTTTTATATTATCTCCTATCAGATGAGTATTGGGTGAATAGTTTTTCCCATTCTATGGGCTGTCTTTTTATTCTGGTCATTGTTTCTTTTGAAATGCAGAAACTTCTTAGTTTAATGTAATCAGATTTGCAAATATTTGATTCCATTTTCTTGGTCAGCAGTGTTTTATCTTTGAAGATGCCTTGAGTTTCAATACCATGCAGGATTTTGCTTATGTTTTCTTCCATATATCTTATGGATTCAGGTCTCATGTTGATGTCTTTAATCCATTTTTATCTTTCTTGCACGATGTTAGGTAGAGGTCAGAGTTCATTGTTTTCAGATGTTGCTGTCCAGATTTTCCAGCACCATTCATTAAAGAGGCTCCCCTTACCCTAGATTATATTTCTTGTTCCCTTATTAAAGATTAGGTGATCATACCTTTCAGGGTCTGTGTCAGGATATTCGACTTCATTCCATTGGTCTGCAGGTATGTCTTTATTCCAATACCATGCTGTTCTAATTACTACTGCTTTGCAGTAGAGTTTGAAGTTGGGGAAGTGATGCCTTCTATCTTCTTTTTCTCAAGGATTACTTTATATATATTCATGGGGAATTACTGTTCTATATGAATTTCAGGAGTGTTTGATCAATTTCTTTGAAAAATATCATGGATATTCCTATAGGAACTGCATTGAACTTATATAATGCTTTGGTAGTATTGCCATTTATCCCAGTCCAGGAGCAGGCAATGGGTTTCCATTTCCTCATGTCTGCTTTTATTTCTTGAAGTAGCTTTTTGTAATTTTCTTTGTACAGGTCTTTTACATCATCAGTTAAGGTGATTCTGAAGTGCTTGATTTTTTTGTGGCACAATTATGAAGGGGATTTTTTAAAATATCATTTTATTCTCATTTATTATTTGAATACAGAAAAGAAATGGACTTTTGCATACTGATTTAGTAACCTATCACTCTAGTATACAAATCTATTGTTTCTAGGAGCTTTATTGTAGAGACTCTTTAGGGTTCGCTAAGTATAGTATCATGACATCTGAAAATTGTGAGAGCTTGATTTGTTCCTTTACTATCTGGATGATCTTAATATTTTTGTCTTCCTTAATTGCTATGTCAAATACTTCCAATACTATTTTAAATAGAAATGGCAAGAGTGTCTTATTTTCTTATCTTATTTTCTTGTCTTATTTTCTATCTTATTCTGTCTTATTTTCTATCTTATCTTTTTTTCTATCTCAGTTTTTTTTTCCCTTCCTTTTCAGAGGGAAGGTTTTTAGTTTTTGCCATTGAGAATAATGCTTGATGTGGGCTATGGTAGATGGCTTTGACTATATTGAGGAAAATTTGAAAGCTCCTTTTATCATGATTAGGTGCTATTCTTGTCAAAAGCTTTTTCTGTATATGGTCATATGGTTTTTATCTTTTCTTCTGTTGATATGGTATATTATGTTGATTGACTTGTGAATGTTAAAACATCCTTTCATTTCCAGGATGAAACCTACTTGATCATCGTGTCTGATCTTTTTGATGAGTCATTAGATTCTACTTGCTAGTATTTTGTTGAGGATCTTTGCATTTCTGCTCATCAGGGATATCATTCTGAATTTTTCCTTTTTTCTTTTTTTTTTTTGTGGAGTGTCTGTCTTTTTGGGGTATCACAGTGATGTCTGACTCATAAAAACTGCAAGTGTTTCTGTTTCTTCAATTTCCTGGAAAAGCTTAAAAAGAATTGGCAATAGATACTCTTTAAAGGTTTGAAAGAACTCACTAGTGAACCCATCTGTGCCTGGGCTTTTGTTTTAGGGAAGACTTCTGATTCCCATTTCAATTTCCTTGATGGTGATAGGTCTGTTCAGGTATTCTACATCTCCTTGGTTCAACCTTGGAAAGTAATAAGAATCCAGGAATTTATTCATTTCTTCAAGGTTCTCTTGTTTTGTGCTGTAAAGATTTTCAGAGTAATCTCTGATGATCCTATGGATTTCTGAATTTCTGTAGTGATGTACCCCTTTGCCTTTCTGATACTTTGTTAGGTTCCTCTCTGTTTTTTTGTGTGTGTGTGAGACTTGCTAGTGGTTTATTGATCTTGTATGTTTTTGCAAAGAATGAATTCTTGGTTTTGTTGATCTTTTGGATAATTCTTTTGGTTTCTAGCTCCTTGATTTCTGCTCCAAGTTTTATTATTTCTTTCCTCCTTCCTAGTTTGGACTCTTTTTGTTGGTCATTTTCCAAGACCTTAAACTGGGAGGTTAAGTTATTGATGTGGACCCATTCTTCTTTCCTGATGAACACTTGCAGAGCTATCAATTTTCTTTTAACACTGCTTTTGCTGTATCTCACAAATTCTGGTAGCTTGTGTCCTCATTTCCACTTGTTTCCAGGAATCTTTCCATTTCCTCTTTGATTTCCTCTCTAACCCACTGGTTGTTCACTAGTGAGCTGCTTAACTTACAAGCATTTGATTTGATTCTTCATTTCTGTGTGTGATTCATTTCTATTTTCAGTGCATCATGGTCTGAAAGCAGAGTTGATATAATTTTTATCCTCTTAATTTTATGGAGTTATGTATTGTAGCCCAGTATGTGGTCTGTCTTGGCGAATGTTCCATGTGCATTGGAGGAGAATGTATATACAGCTTTTGGGGGGATGAAAAGTCCTGTATACATCTATTACCCTTCTCTTCCATTTCTTCCCTCAAATAAAGTATTTCCTTGCTGAGCTTTAGTTTGGTTGACAGAACGGTGTTACAATCTCCAACTACTATTGTGTTGTTATCAATGTATTTCTTCAAGTCTATTAGCAATTGTTTCAAGTATTTTGCTGGTCTCTCATTAGGCGCATATACATTTAGAAGTAGGAGTTCTTCTTGATGTACCAATTCCTTGATCTTTAAGAAATGACCTTCACTGTTTCTTATAACCTTTGTCAGCCTGAATTATGCAGTCTGATACTAATATGGCCATCTCTGCTTTTTTAAGAGAGTTGTTTGGAGAATTGCTTGCCAATCATTGACTTTGAGCCTGTATTTGCTCTGAAGGTTCAGGTGTATTTCTTGTAGGCAGCAGAATATTGGGTTTAATTTTCTAATCTATACTGCCACTCTGTGTCTCTTGATTGGTACATTTAACCCATTGACACTGAGAGGGATTATTGTGATGGGGATTTGTGCCATCTTTATTTAGGAGTTTGGTTATTTGTGGTGTGGAATTTATTTTATTGTAAAATAGCCCATTTAATTCTTGTAACATTGGTTTTGTTTCTATAAAGTGCCTGAGTTGTTCTTTTTCTGTGAAGTTGTGTATTATTCCTTCAAATCTGAACGAGAGTCTGCCTAGGTAATATATTCTTGTTGAGGTGTTCATTTCATTGAGTTTGTTCACTAAATCCCACCACTCTATTTGGGTTCAGAGGGTTTCATCTGATAAGTCTGCTGTTAATCTTAGGGATGCTCCGTTATAAGCTATTTTATTCTTTGATCTTGCTGCTTTCAGTATTCCGTCTCTATCTATGGTTTTCATCATTCTGATTAGGATGTGTCATGGGGTATTCTTATTTGGATTTCTTTTAGAAGATACCCTTTGGGATTCCTGGATTTGGGTGCATTCATTCTTCAGCCGGGAACTTCTCAACAATGATGGCTTTCACAGTTGCTTCTTCATCAGGGTTTTCTTCCTGCCTCTCTAGTACTCCAGTGTTTCTTATGTTGTTCCTCTTGGCATCATCCCGAATTTCTCTTGTCACCTGCTGGTTTATTTTGAGGGTCTTTTCCATCTTCTACTATTGTATGGAGATCCTGTGAACCTCATCTTGGAGCTCACCTGTTATGTCCTTAACAGCTGTTACTCTGCTCCTGAGGTATTCCAATGAGTTTTTCATTTCACCTACCCATGTTTTTCACGTCTGTTTTTTCTGCTTGTATTTTCGTTTGCATTTTCCTCATTTTTGCTGTCATATCCTTCTGTATTTTATTGGCTGTTAATTCCATGGATTTTTGAACTCCTTATTCATCCTTGACATTTCCATTCTAAATTCTTTATCGGAGAGGTTATATAGCTCATTATTACTCATTGGGTCATCTCGGATGGCTTCTTCACTCACTAAGCCTGGTGATTTTCTGCATTGCTTTATGATCGTGACCTTCGCTGATTGGAGTTGTAATTTGTGTGTTTTTGTGCGGTTAGGAGCCTAAGTCAGGATATATTTGCATTTGTGGGATGAATGATAGAGTAGTGAAATGTGAGACAGTGGAGCAAAGAGGAGCTCCTCTTTGGGGCGGTACCTCTTAGGGATGTACCTGGGAGCACAAAGTATACCCTCCAATGTTCATCTGTGTGCCTGTCCTGAAGTTCTAATGCCTCTCTGTGCTGATAATACTTTAAAATTATCAGTATTATAATAAAAAATAGTAATATTAAATAATAAAATAACAATGATTTTCTATGATTAGTATCAGTAACACAAATCATTTTTAAAACTACTGTTTCCATGAGGATGCTAAGAAATATAGAGAATATATTCTCACATCTACAACAAAGCAGGACTTCTGGAAGAATTGGGATCTCAAGGCAAACGAGTGATCTCAAGTATGAAGAGGAGTAAGTGTCTGCAGGAATAAATAGCATGTAGACTGGTAGACGGTGCCAAATTTACATACTAGTAGCTGTAAGAATAGATAATTAAAATGTTTTTAGAAGTGGATACAGCCTGAGTGTGGGTTTGCTCAGGGTGTAAAGCTCCTGGAAGGAGTACGTAGAGAGCTCGTTGCACATTCTTGCTGGCAACCTTCACAGGGCAGACTGTAAGAATCCTGAGAAAAATTTTCTCATGGTACTGATTTGAAAAAGGGAACAGAAACCACTGAACTGCCCAGATTCCTCTCTATCTTCACTGAAGAATGAAAGACCTGTTCTGAAAGGGAAGAAGCAGGAAGAGGACATTTCCTTACTGAGCAATGACACAAAAGGAAGACCAACAGTCAAGGAGCACATAGATATTGAAAGCACAATGTCTATTTCAAACTAGGCCATGCAGTAAACAAACCAACCCTAGGATTTTAAGCCTGAGATATGCATAGGGGAGTCATAGAAACAATAAACTCCAAACTTTCCCAAATCCAGACTATGATAACCACAAATTCCACAATTATAGCTGAAGAAGGGCATGCTTAATTTTAGTCATTAAAATTTATATATGTGTATGTGTGTGTGCATATGCACGCACAAATTATCTATAATCCTATGCAAGAAATCTGTCATTTAAAAAAATAATTAGACAACACTGGGGATATAGCAATCTAACTTCTGCAAATGAAAGGAAAAGAAATCTTTTATTGGACCATAACTGAAAAAGACATCTTATTTGCAGAAGAACAAGCATACAGATAACAAGACTCTTCATCAGAAACTCTTAAAGCAAAGGAATATGTACTGATACGTTTAAAAATATTGCTGGGAAGAAGAAGGGGGAAATCATGAATTTTATATCTAGTATAAAGAAGAAAAATAAATAAAACTACCCCAACAATGAAACAAGGACAGCTTTCAAATCAAAATCAAGAAATTATTAGCAGATACACTATGTCGAGAAATACTAAAATGTTCTTAAGGAAAAATAATATGCCATCACTTGTATCACTTGTAGTCCTGTTGATCTTCAATTTGCTCAAGCGGGTGCCAGTAACGTCTCCATTTTTCCCTGTTGAGAGCTAGTGCAGCCCAATGATACCTGTTCGCTCCGGGAACAGGAAGAGCCTCAAATCGTTCATTCAGAAATTTGACGAAGAAATCTGACCGTCTAGTTGGTGGGCGGCCATGAGGTCTTCTGATGTCCCGTGGAATCCAGTCTGTAACAGCTCTAGTCCAGCGGTCGTCTCTGAATCACATTACATGACCAGCCCATCTTATTGTTGATGCCTTGGCAAACAAGACAGCATCCCTGATTTTTGACCGTCGACGGAGGTCAGAACTCCAGATTCCTTCTCTCACTTGAGTGAGACATGATATTCCCAGCATAGCTCTTTCGATTGCTCTTTGGGATACCCTAATAGCATTCTCATCTTGTTGGCGTAGGACCCTAGTCTCTGAGGCATATGTTAGTGCAGGAAGAATGGTGGAATCGAAAAGATGTGCCTGGAGTCGGAGGTTCTTTGTTCTCTTAACCACCTCTTCGACGCTCTTGAATGCATTCCACGCTGCTCTCTTCCTCTTGTGCAGTTCTGGCAGCAAGTCGTTCCTCATGTTGATTTCTAGACCCAGGTACACATAGCTGCTGCATTCGGAGATGTTAATGTAAAGCCTTATAATATTACTTACAAATGGCTTACACGAATTTGAAATGTATAGTATTTGAAATGTATAGTATACATAGTACAGTATGAAACCCCAAGAAATTTCTGAAAGCACTATAAAAGACATATGACTTAAGACAAAAGACAAAAGACATAATATTCCATAAAAATAACATTAAAGTTCTTAGCTTAATAAAAGACTGAAAGAAGAAGAAAATAAAGGAACAAATGAAACAAAAAGAAACAGGTAGGTTAGATTTTAATGCAACCATATCAGTAATCACTTTAATTTTGAATAGTCCAAATCAATATAACATTTTAAAGACAAGATCATCATCAAATAATCTTAAGCTTAGTTTAAGATTTAACAAGGTTAGTTTAATAATTTAAACCTAATTTAAATTAATTACATTGGTAATCGAGATTAAATTAATAAGCAAGACCTCAATATGTTTAATCACAAGACCCATTTGAAACTTAATCAAACAAAGTACATAAATGTTTTAGACACTGAAAGATTAAAGCTCATGATGTTAATAAATTGGGAGTTAGTTTCTTTAGAAACCCACTCTGTGTCTTGTACGTATACAATTTACATCATCACTATTCTAAGAGGGATGCATTAGTCCATCAATTAAAAAATGAGAGAACTGTGTATTCAAGCTAAATAATATGTCCAATGTTTCTTCCCTAATAAATGGCGTAACTGGAATTAAACCCAAATTGTACAGTTAGAAAATCTGCACTATGATTTCACAGTATTTTATGATTTTTTAGTACATTTCTTGAACAAGTTATGAAAACTATACTTTATTATGAAAAAGCAAGGGGAAAATAGCATGATCTCAATTTGAAATAGTGACAATATAACAAGCCAACATTTTATAGGTCTCTGATAGCATATTTATAACTTTTTAGCTCACCAATTTTACTTTTCCCCTGTGATAATAACTTCTCATACTCTCTAAATGCTAACTTACATTACAATATTTCTTTTCCTACTACTTTGTGTTTTGAAAATAAACATTGGCTAGAGTACCAAATACCCTCCTTATATCCAATTCTATAAACTTAGTATAGGTATCAGTTTTTATAATACCTTGTCTATTATTTGGATATATTTATAATCCACTGAACTATATGAAAAACTTAGTTAAAGATGTAGTCAGAAACTGGAAGTAATTTTCTGGAAAATTCTGACTATTGCCAACAAAAGCTTATATAAAAATGTTTTAAAAATCTTAGATTAGTAGGATATTTTTTATTTAAATAGTATAAAATTATGAGCTTTATGATTTTACAATTTTACATTAGGTACGATTGCCTGAATGGTCAAAATAAAACAAAGTTCTGTATTCCTTATGCATAGTCACAGGGTGTATCTGGAATGTAAGCCTTCTAATTTATTGTAGCTCCAGATGGTTATTATAAAGAATACAAAGAAATGGCCATAAAGCAATTGGTCAATAAACTCTCCCAAACCAAAGTATATCTGAAACAATCTGGCTTTAAGAGCACACAGCACCCATTGTAAGCACCAGTTTTAGTTTCAGCAATAAATAAGCAAGTATGAAGTAGGACAGCTGTTGAATTTTAATAAGAAATGCTAGACCCTAACTGTAAGTGAGAAAAGAAAACTTGGAGAGAAAGTTTCATTGTGCTGCCAGTGAGGCCTGCCTTGAACAGCAAACTGGTACCACTCCCTACTTTAGAATTCTTCTCATGCCTATCTTCCAGTTTTTCTGATTGATTTCAGTGTCAAGATGGTAAAAAGTATACTTGGCTTTGCTCTTTGGCCCCTAAAGCTACCATCATGCTCCATTTCATCCATTAGAGAAAATAACAAATTGGCACAAAAAAGCAATAGATTCTTACCTAATTTCTCTTCATCTCAGAAGGGTAACTTATGAACTGTTTCCTTGACTGCTTCAAGACATAAACAAACACCACAGGTCTATCAGTCTTTGGTTTCAACCTAGTATCTGTGGTTCTATAGATATTTAAAACAAAATTTCTTTAAATATGTCTCCAGCTAATATTATAATAGTATCATATAATTTTTAACGCCTATTATCTGGCAGACATTGTTGAAGAATTTTAGAAAAACTACCTCACTAAATATCTATAAATCTCTGGTGGGTTTTATAGTTGACCTCTTTCAAAGGTCATAGTAGTAAGAACAACAAACATTAAAAGGCTCTCCCAAGTAACCTTTGGCCTCAAATCTAGGTACCCGTGTGACATTTGAATTAAAATATAAAATCCAAGGACCAACTGGAACAAATCCACTAGTGAAAAGCAATTCAATGAAACAACAATTGGCTCCTTCAATAAGTCATTGTATATAAATGAAACTTAGAACACAAATGAGAAAAAGAGGCATCCAGGCATAGTCAAAAATCAAGCCATGAGCAGAAAATCATGGGTATTTGGAGATGTTGATAATGGTTAGCTGCTTGAATGTGTTTAAGAGATTTCTGACATGGCGTGGGGTTGGGGTGGTGTGATTATTGAGGCTCAGTGACTTAAAATGCCTGAGGAATAAGGTTGAGAGTTTAATTCTTGGCACCACAACTTGCACCAGTATAACCCTAACATCTCTGTTCTTTGCACCTGGCAGCTCCACTGTCTGTGTTTCCTTGCTCCTCAAGAGCTTCCTGACTGCATTTCAGGTGGGACCTCTGTGAGCGCTGAAACTAAATAATATGTGAGCAGCAAGACCAGAAAGTTATGACCTCCTGCACGTGTGTGCACACTACAATGATCCTGATGTCACTGATTAATGAAATGTGTGCAAGTACCATATCTAGAAGAGTAATCCCTGCTGCAGCCACAGGCAAGAAAGAGTGCTACTCTCGGTAAGCACTATAGCCATATAGGTGAGTGCCACAACCTGAGATGTTGTCACCACAGCCAGGCACGTGTGTCACCTCTGATCATTGTAATAAGAGCAAAACAATGAAAGTGGGGAAAGGAAAGTGTTTAAAGTGGAATTTGAGGTGACTGAAGTTTCAGTGAGCTTTGTAAGACTATTAGTAGAGCCGTCATAGAGGAAGTACAGAGGGTAGGGCTGACCTGGGTTTGAACCTCAGCATCCTGTATGATTTCCTAAACACCACGAGGAGTAATTCTTGAATGGAAAACCAAGAGTAGCCCCTGAGCATCGCTGGGTGTGGCCCCTTCCACAAAAAAACAAGCAAAAGACTATAAGTAACTTCTGCTTTAGTTCAGATGAAGTATTTCAGGCACAAAGGCAATGTCAGTGAAAAGTTAGATTTTACTTCACTTACATTTGAAATAAGATTGTATGAAGAGATGTTTAGTTCAAGATGTTGGTTTTAGTTGTTATAGAGCAAGCACTCCATAATGTAAGATTGGGAATTGAAGGAGAGAAGATTATAAATTTAGGGTATATGACATGTATATCCTGATGTATTTAGCAGACATATAAAGATATTAATTTAATAAGGGTTTTGTTCATTCATTGGAAAATACAAGAGGAAAACATAATGAGGTGACACCAGCATATAAAAGAAATTAGATTATTTAATGTTAGGAATGAAACAACAAGAGTGGGCAAAGAGACGAAAATATTCAAGAAACTATGTTCTGCTTGAAGACTGCAGAATTATAAGAAAATTTCGACAGTGCCTAACAAGAGAGACAGGTCGTATAAGAATAAGCATTCTGAAAAACCACAACTGGATTTTGCAATCATCAGACCACTGATGATCTCAGAGAAGGCAATTTTGGTCAAGAATTAGAGTGGACTTGGATTCATAGATGACTGAACAGTTAGTAGTAAATGATATGAAAAAAACCTACTCCAATTTCTTGATTCTTTTTTTTTGAGGAGTTGGCAGTTAACAAATATAGTCAACTAAAACTACATCTGTCAGAGAATACAAATAGAAATTGTTGGAACTTGAAGAGACAGCACAGAGGGTAGGGCCCTTGCCTTGCAGACAATCAATAGGGTTTGATCTCTGGCACCCATGAAGTACCCTGAGCACTTCAGGAGTTATCCCTAAACACAGAATGGGGAGTAAGCCTTGAACATCACAAGGTACTCAAATTCACACACACATGCACATATGCACACATATTATGACAGCTTTCTATTGTGAGGAATTCAATCATTCTAAAAGATTGCAGAACAGTTTTCGAAAGGAAGTTGCACTGAAACCAGTTATGGATGGTAGATTGGGAAGTAAAAAAGAAGCAGGAAAAAGTTGATTATAGATAGAAGGATGTGCAGCAAAAAAAAAGCTCACTCTGTTGCCACTAGATAAAGATCAAATAAATGTATCTTCTTTGGCACATAAAAGATTTTGAACCTTAAACGGCAGACTGTGAGGGTTTTGTTATTGTTGTTCTATATGAGTAATAATTTAAATAATCTTTTATGTGTGTATGTGGTGGGGGCAGTTGGGGGAGGGTTTGGACCACAGCAGCTCTGAAATTAGTCTGGATTCTGAGCTTAGGGGTCAGTTCTGTCCATACTGAAGGGAGAAAAACATACACAGTAACAGTGATTGTATCCAAGTATTCTGCATACAAGGCAAGCACCTTACTGACTAGTCTAACTCTTTTGCCTGAGTTAAACTTCTGCCAGTGTATTTTAAACTAATCTGGGACAAGCAGTATTAGTAAAGGTCCTTTAAAAATGTTATAGTGGGACCATAAAGAGGTTCAAAGAGCTAAACACATGCTCTGAATATGGGAGCACTTGTCTTGATTCTCAGTCAGCATACGGCCCAGGAGCACTTCCAGAAGCAACCCCAGGGCATAGATCTGTGAAGAGTCCCTGAAAACTGCTGGGTGGGACCCCAAGACAAGGAGACAAAACGTGGTAGCACTATTTGAACAGATCTAGACTTGATAGACCTTGCAATTCTTTAAAAATTATTGGAATAAGGGGGGCCGGAGCGATAGCACAGCGGGTAGGGCGTTTGCCTTGCACGCGGCCGACCCGGGTTCGATCCCCGGCATCCCATATGGTCCCCCAAGCACCGCCAGGAGTAATTCCTGAGTGCAAAGCCAGGAGTAACCCCTGAGCATCGCTGGGTGTGACCCAAAAAGCAAAAAAAAAAAAAATTATTGGAATAAGGAAGGTCTTTAGTGTGATCGCCCAATTTACCCTTGGTTGTGGCGATCAAAGATTGGCTCGACCTCTTCCTTTCACCAACAAAGCAAACTGTTAAACCCACTAAGCTCTGGAGCCAATAGATTAATTGACTCATCATCAGTAGATTCATACAGCAGAGCATATGGCCAGTAAGAAAAGGTGAAATTATGCAAAACTGTGGGATGCTAGTGAAATAGCGTTCATATCTGCAGAATAGAGAGAAGCAAGGGAATAGCAAAGTACAATGACAAGGGGCCATAGTTATAGTGAAGCAGATGAGCTCTGGTCTAGCGCTTAGCCAACCAGATTCAATTCTGGCATCCCATATGGTCCCCCAAGTCCACCAGGAATGATACCTGATTAAAAAAAAAAACACACACAACCAAAAAACCCAACTTCTTATGTTTCATTCCCCTCCCTTAGAATTTTTATCTCCCTAAAATCTGTGGCTTTCTCTGAGATTGAGGAAATGTATTTCACACCTCTGCTCTGGTGCCACTTTGCTTTACTCTTTGTGGACAGTTGTTCCCAGCACTCTCTGGTTCCTACTCAGGGGCCACTTAATAACTACATAAGCCTTAGATTTTTCTACAAGAAATGTTTTCAGATACTGTTTCTGCATGCCAGGGGTTGAATTTCAGTGTCAAGAGTTCAACAATTCTCATCACCTACATGCACATACATATTATTTGAAACCTTTTGTTTGGGAAATTGATTTGCTCTAACCCAGATTGCTTATACATAATTTCCAGCTAGGAACTTGTTGGGCTCAATGTCTCTTGAAAAAAAAAATTGGTTTCCTTAAAAGAAAAAGAAATATCATTGAAGCTCTTTGCAGATTTCAATTTATGTATGAAAATGGAAAAAGCAGTATTTAATTTTTACATGGAAACGTGTCTCTAGCCGGAGGAGATGCACGGAACAGACCTGAACAAAGCCGTTCTGCAAGTGAGCAAGTGCCATGGAGCTGCTCAGTGTGTGACAAACAATCGGCAATTAAATCAACTACCTAGACTAAATAATACCCTCCGCTGTAAAGTAAAATTTAAATTTCTTTTTGATTATTATTTTACTTTCTTTTTCCCATTTATTCATATCATTATAATTCTACTGTGAATCTACTTATTCAAAGATGGTTAATATGTTGCATTTTTACTTTAAGAAAATTCAACCAGGCTTTTTTGTTTTTTTCACATTCACATTTTTTTCCCTTCCAAGCCTTGTCTGGCTTATCTTCTGAATCAGGAAAACAAATGCCATCTCTTACCAGGGAAACAACAAAAATAGAATGATTGATATTACTTGGCACCTACTGCTCTGAATGCCTGAAGTGGAAGTTTGTGGATCAAAGCAGATCTAGGAAGGCTGATAATTTGTATACTGAGTTCATAACAGGCAACCATTGTTCTGAGGCAAACAGATAGGATGTGTGTGTGTACTGCAGCTTAAATACAGGAGAACACAATCTGCACAAGGATTAAACAACATCTTTTTCATCTCCTCCATTGTGATTTCTGAACATCACAGGGCCTCTCTCACAAAAGTCACATCCTTAGATGTGCCTCAATCATGAGCACTCAGATTTCCATGTCTGGTTCTGCAGATAAAATGGTGAGCTCTGAACAATAAACAGATGGAAAATATGACAATGATAATGGCACATATACGGTTTATGTCTCTACTTATTCTATCACATGCATCTATGCACAAGAATACATTCAAATTGAAGAGAAAATAATAGAAAACAAGTGCTTTAATTGTTAATTTCAACAAAAGTGACATTGTATGTGAGGAAATTGAAATTCCTTCAATATATGTAAGACATTTGTATGGAAGCCACTTCACCAGCATTACATAGGTGGCATATAAAAGGAGAGCACTGCTACTAAATTGTACTACAGTCTCTAGTGTCACAAAAATTAGTGAAAACACAGGGATGAAATGAGCATATATCGGGGAGGAATCACACTTCTCATACCTCATTTGACTTGTTTATAAACTAGTTTACAATTTGGTAAGAGTTGATATCAAATTTTTCCTTAATATATTTCTCATTAATATTTATAAGACATGATATTTTGTCAATATCAGGAAGCAGCAGTGGGTGAGTCCACTTGAGAGTGTATTTGGAGAAGGTTGTATGTGTGTGTGTATGTGTGTGTAAGTTATTTGGTGTTTTTGAACATAAACTTGTGAGGGTAAAGAAAACTTGACTGAAATATTAATAACTTTCAAGACCTCATTGAAAACTTCCCCTGAAGGGCAGAGCTATATTTGAAGATAAACGTATATGACAGACTTTCAGCTTGTCAAGCAGCATTAGACGTAAAGAAAATATAATCCCAGAATGTTTATCTATATATATAGTCTACAGAGGGAGGCAAGTGATCGATTGTTTTCTGATGTTGTTTGAAAAGGGGGGAAAATAGTCTGCAAGTAAAGGGATTGCACAAAAATATATTTAACAATATGTCTAGCCATTTTTCTGAAGTCAGTAATTATAACACTACTCATAGATTATATAATCTTTGTCAGTAGTAAATTTCTTTGAAATTTGTGAGATACAGATAGATATTTCTGGCATATAAGCCTTTTCCTTCGGTAGTAATCTCAACTAATATGGTTTTTCATTAATAATCTCATTAAGGCTTTTCCCACCCATTTCTTTACACAATTTTTTGTGTTGTCTTTTTTTTTTGGGGGGGGGGAAGGAGGGTCACACATGGTTGGTGCATAGGGCTTACTCCTGATTATATGCTCAGAGATCACTAGGGTGACACATATGTGGTGTTGGGAATTGAAGTAGGATCAGGTTGATTGTGTAAAGCACATGCCTTAACCTCTGTACTATCATTCTAGCATCACTCTATAATTTTCTGAAGCAACTAGGGATTGTTCAGAGTTCTCTAAAGATTCATAGACCTACTAATTCTGATCTGAAGAAATTGCCCCCGAGAACTTTTCCAGAGAAACTCTGTCCACGTCAGCTCTTTGATCTCACTGTTCAGTGCTTACAACTCAGAATAAGACAACAGATCCTTATAGAAGATAACCTATTCCTCCTGTTTGTTGAGGGGACTGTGTCTGATCTCCTAACTTGACTACAGTTCTTTGGCCATTTCAATAATTTGTTGACAAGGTCCTATTCCATTAATTTTTGAACACTTCATTGGCATAGAAATGTTTTTACATCCCCAGAATAAGTTGGGAACAATGCTATTAGTAATTTCTCAAAAAAATTATGAAGCTCTATTTTATTACAAAATAAGCTTTTATCTTTTATCAATATGGTAGACATAGGTCTATTAGATATGTAGAATGAATGAGGTTTAATTTAAAATATAAAAAGATTATAAATTCATTATCAGTTACATAGAGCTTAAAATTTTGAGACCACTTTCACGTGTATCCTTTTAGGCATACATTCTTTGAGGTAAATTAATACTCCTCTGTACAATGTATTTCACACTATCATCCACCTATGGCAGTAGCATTATAGGTAAATGAGATGACCCTTGTTAAGCATTTATAAAAGTTCTGAGAGAGAGAGAGAAAGAGAGAGAGAGTGAGAGAGAGAGAGAGAAAGAGAGAAGAAAGTATCTGCCATGGGGGGGGGTGAGAGGTACAGGCAGGAGAGTGGGAAATGTGCACTGATGAAGGAACAGGTGTTGGAACATTGTATGACTGAAACCCAATCATAAAGAAGTTTTTAACTGTGTGTCTCTGGTGATTCAGTTATTTTTTTAATTAAAAAAAATAAAAATGGAAAAATGTTCTTGCCATATTTGTGTTAAATTATTGCTGTTTTAAATATATATATGTTTACAAGTACTTAGGGAGGCTTTCATCCACATATTTTTTGCTAAGATATTTGAATGAACTTTAAAGATCAAACCTTTCAATTTTTTTCTAGTCTAAATATTTATATCAATCAAATTTTCTTATGTTTTTACAAGTCTAGACACTGTTCCAAGTCTCAGTTTTAGGTATCCCATTTTTTTCCTAAAAAAGAAAAACGAAATGTGAAGAGGTATCATTATCAATGTCTTAAAATAATTATGATCTTTTGTGTAAATATATAATTTTATATTATATATAATAAATACCAAAGTAAAGGAGTAGATAGAAATAACAGGAGAGAATTTGGGTGATCACCAGCTTAGATTAGTTTCTAGAAAATTCCTATAAATATAGATCTTACTGTTCTTTGAATACTAAAATATAATGAAAAGTAAATTATTCACCTCCATTTGAAGAAATTTTAATTTATTTGCAATAAAGTATAAAATGACTTTAGTATTTAAAACGTAAATTATTTCCTATGTGAGGTCTAGAAAGAATACTTTGGTATAAGAAAACCTAAAATATTTCATTGGAATTTATAAAGAATAAATGTATAAATCAAGGACTGATCATATTTATTTTAATTCCTATTATTTTCATCCCCATTCTTAGTGAGATATCCTGCTTTATAATACTGTCAATGATAGCCTTATGCATTAATGACTGACCATGTTAAGACATATCCCCAAATACTAAATTCATTATTATTCTGAGAAATATAATGTACCATGGTTTCTTACTAAATGATGGCTAATTGATACAGGAAAAAATACTGAATTTTTTTAAAAAAGCATTTGGTTTGTTTTGCCCTCTGAGAACATATATCATTCTGAACTTTACTTTTGCCTTTCTGGCAACTTCTAATATTAAATTCCTTCAATAGGTGTAGCCTACATAACATAAAACTCAGATGTCAGCATGAGTAACTTTCTATTTGCTTTGGCAAACCTATCAGCTCTCAAGAAGACTTGGGTAGCAGATGAAAATCAACAAAATTATAGTTGGTTACAAAAGATTTCATTCGGGGCTGGAGTGATAGCACAGCAAGTAGGGCATTTGACTTGCATGTGGCCAACCCAGGTTCGATTCCCAGCATCCCATATGGTCCCCTGAGCACTGCCAGGGGTAGTTCCTGAGTGGAGAGCCAGGAATGACCCCTGTGCATCGCCAGTGTGACCCAAAAGCAAAAAAAAAAAGATTTAATTCCTTACTTAGTCAAGGTTTGATATTTAACCTCTTATGGAACAAAAATTCCATAGATTTATGCCTCTTGGAATGAGTCAGTTCAGTTATTTGGGGAAATAGAAGTTTCTAGGGAAACTCAAATCTTCTTGGAGCAGTATTTTGGTTGATCTCTCTAAAACCCTTGTACATTTTGGTTTCAGTGACTTTGCAAATCCTCCTGTTAGGTTATTTTCTAGCCATCAGTATTAAAGGGAAGGGATTTCCATGAATATATGCAGTTATATTTGGGGATTCTCTAAGGAGTGATTATAGTTAAATCTCTTTTAATCCAGCTCAATAAAGCACATAAAAATGCAACTGGGAGTGATATTATATAGATAAATCCTGAGCCTGTTCTGATTTTTATTCAAACTTCCATGTTTAACCATTATTGCTAGCAAATTGCCACATACCAAACATCCATCTAATCCTCTAGATGCCACCATCCATCTTTGTCTGAGGTAGAAAATGGACCTTTTAAACCGAAATGAAGTTTGACCTGCCTATTCTTGATTTAAAATTTTGAAAATATTATATCTAGAGTATTTCAAGCAGTTCCCATGACCAGACATTCTGCCCTCATACATTGCAGCTGCAGTAATTCAGAAGGATTCCTGTGAATTGAAATAATACAGAGTATTAAAATGACCCAATTTTAAGAACAAAATCTTTATGCTCTTAGATAAGATGAGCAATGAACAGGCGTGATTTTAAATACTCAGGACTCTTCTTTGTGTGAGAAAATAAATGGAAATTTTCCATTAGCATCAGGAGAAATATTGAAAAACTCCAAGCAATAGAAAAAGATGACATAGCATCTCTCTGAACATGCTTGAAGTAAAATCTTCATATCAATAGAAAGGGTTAGATCTGAAATTTTTAAAAAATTTTTAAATTTTATTGAATCACCGTGAGATAGTTACAAGCTTTCATGTTTGGGTTGCAATCTCACAATGATCAAACACCCATCCCTCCACCAGTGAACATTCCCCACCACCAATATCTTGAGTATACCCCCCGTTTCCCACCCTCTCCCTGCCTCTAAGACAGACAATATTCCTCATACTTTCTCTCTACTTTTGGGCATTATAGCTTGCAACACAGACACTGAGAAGTCATCATGTTTGGTCCATTATCTACTTTCAGTGTGCATCTCCCATCCCAACTGGTTCCTTCAGCCATCATTTTCTTAGTGATCCCTTATCTATTCCAGCTGCCTTCTCCCCTCCACTCATGAGGTAGTCTTCCAGCTATGGGGCAATCCCCCTGGCCATTGTATCTACCGTCCTTGGGTGTCAGCTTCATGTGATGCTACCCTACACTCCACAAATGAGTGCAGTCCCTCTATGTCTGACCTTCCCTTTCTGTCTCATTTCACTTAGCATGATACTCTCCATATTTATCCATTTATAAGCAAATTTTATGACTCTGAAGAAATATTTTTCATGAAAAACTTTGGTAAAATATTCTGAGCATAAGCAGCATGGCTTTGGATAACAACAGAAAGAGTACAGATGAAAACTGGAAATAGAGAACATCTTATTTATACCTAGATAACACTTCTTTATACCCTGAGGGTTTGAGACTCTCCTTCAATCTGAGAACATCTTAAATAGCTAAATCAATTTTACTCATATATAATAACTTGAGAGGTATGTTTTTTCCTAGTTTGGTTTGTTGTTTATTTTTCATATATATGTAATCACTGTGCGCTTTCATTTTAGGTATGTTTTCCAGACAACTGCTTAAAGAAAATAGACCTTATCTTTAAATCTTATAGAATGATGTTTATAAACTTTAACAACTATCTTAAAGGTTTTCTCTCTTTTTTTCCATTCAATTTTATAGTGTGTGTCAATTTTATAGCACAGTGTTTGCTTTAAAGTAAGTAAACTGGGGCTTTCTTGCTTTTACAACCCCATATTCTCTTTTGAGGAAGTATCTCTCTGCTTTTTCTTCTCTGGAGAAACCTGTATTACTCTTGAACATGAATTCTTATCTTTCTCTTCCCTCACATCACTCACATCTAACTTCTTTCAATAAAAATGATTATGCTTCACTAAATGAATAAATAATAAAAGTAAGCTGGCCCACTCACATTTTCTCATACTTTACTTTCCCATTGATTGGTTGCTATTAATTTTTGATGGATCTTTTTATACCTGGAAACAATTAATTAAGCAGAACTTTCTTGGCCCCAGAGAGATACTACAAGATGTAAGGCACTTGTCTTGTCATGCATGTGGCTGAATCCAGTTTGGTTGCTCTCACTGTGTACAGTTCCCAAAGGACTGCCAGAAGTGACCCCCAAGCACAGAGTCAAGAGAAATCCCTATAAATTCCGGGTGTGACCCTAATACAAAAAGTAACAAAACAAAGAACAACAACAACAACAACAAAAACATAACTTGCTTGTTTTTACTTCTTTAGAAATAGTCTAGTCTAAAAAGAATAGAAATTTGCCTACCACTCTTTGGAGACTTTGTTTATGATACCAGGTAGGCAGGTGATTACTAACAGCATTGATTGTAGCACTGTCATCTCATTGTTCATAGATTTGCTCAACCGGTCACCAATAAAGTCACCATTGTGAGACTTGCTGCTTTTTTTTTTTTTAGCATATCGAATGCCTCACGGGAAACTTGCCAGGCTCTGTCATGCGGGATACTCTTGGTAGTTTGCCAGGCTCTCCAAGAGGGACGGAGAAGTCGAACTCAGGTCAGCCACATGCAAGACAAATGCCTTACCCACTGCGATATCGCTCCAGCTATTGTAACAGCATGGATAGTCAATGGAACAGAGAAGTTGCTAAAGGATGAGATCCTCTGCATCGTTATTGCCAAGTCCAGCATGTTTATTTTACCCCTGGGCTGACTCCTTTCATTGTCCCAAGACAGCTGCTGTATTTCAAGATCCAAATGCACATTGGAACACTCAGAGTAAATAAAGTGCTTTTTAAAATAACGGTCAATATAAGTCTCCTGGAAGGGAGCATAAAATGAGGCCCTCATAAACATGCCACTGGATTCTGCACCAGGGGTGCCCCAAAGGGGTGCGGTGAGAGCCTTCCCCACCCCAAGGGACCCAGCCCTGGCAGCCAACCTCCACTACCCCACTGCTGTCATGCTTCAGGCCGCTTTCCACATGCTTGGGCCAAGCTTTCTGCAAGAGTGAACATATTTTTGAATCTCATGGCCGCAAAGCAACCTTGTGACACATCATCATGCCCTGTCTCAGAGGCAGGGCGGGGTGGTGGGGGATGGGGTGGGGTGGTGGGAGGGATACTGGGATCATTGGTGGAGGAGAATGGGCACTGGTGGAGGGATGGGTAAATGATCACTGTATGAGTAAAATGCAAACACAAAAGTTCATAAATTTGTAACTACATCACGGTGATTCTCTAATAAAAAGTTTTTTTTAAATAAATGACTAAATAAAAATAAGAAATGCCAAAAAAAGAAGATTAGGAAAACTATTAAATGACCTTTTTGTTATATGAAAAAAGGGAAATATATATATGTGCATGTATGAATATATATATATATATATATCACGAGTCACGAAATCCTGTTAATCACCGATTTCTCGGGTGGGCTCAGTAACATCTCATTTTGTCCTTTCCCTGAGATCTTAGAAGTCCATCTCGACTCGGCCCTCCTAATGATGTTGCACTGGGGGCTCTTCAGGGTCAGGGGAATGAGATCCAGCTTGTTACTGGATTTTGCATATTAATACACCATGAGAAACTTGCAAGGCTGTCCCATGTGGGCAGGAAGCTCTCAGAAGCTTGCCAGTTTCTCCCAGAGGGAGAAGTAGGCTACAAGATATCTGCTTCTGGGAGCTTGCTTTTAAGTCTCTGGATGTTGGCCGTTGATGGGATTACACACACCTGGGTTCCTCTGCTGGTACCTTCATGCATGAGGACTGTCCGAACGTGTGGAGAGGGGCCTCCAGCAGGGCTGTAGCTAGGTTCCGGTGGTCTTTGACCGCCAGGAGCTCTGGTCGGGGTGGGGAGGGAAGCTGGAGCCCATCCCCTCCGAGGGCCCTAGGGAAGACAGCCAGGCATGCGGGCAAGAGACTCTCTGCCCGTGATTTTCGTGATTCGTTTTATATATATATATATATATACCTCTTGGAGAGCCCAAGCTACCTAGAGTATTCCACCTGCACAGAAGAGCCTGGCAAGCTCCCTGTGGCATATTCAATATGCCAATTATAATAACAATAGCAGTCTTATTCCCCTGAATCTGAAATAAGCCTCCAATCATTGGGAAAAATGAGTAAGGAGAGGCTGCTAAAATCTCAGAGCTGAGAGGAATGGAGATGTTACTGGTGCCTGCTCGAGTAAATCGATGAACAACAGGATGACAGTGATAGTGAGAAGCATCCCAAAACCGTCTATCATGTTATATTTCTAGGATTAGAAATTGGACCTAGAATTAGAAAGCAGTGCTTCTCTGTTTCAAACCAGCCACTGACAAATCACAAATATTGATGACCTAAGACTAATCATAATTAATTGCACAATTGCATAAATAATATTCACAATTGTGTATAATTAATTGCACAATTCATGATCACTCCATCTTTACACATATCTAGATCCTCGGGTAAAAATATAATAAGACCAGGTGCAAGAACTTGCTTGTGGTGAGAGTAAGTAGAAAGAACTGTAACTGAATCAACAGCTACTAACATCTGCCATAATGTCTGAAATAATGCTATGTCTCTACGCAAGATATATGTCCTCGATATTGTTTTTCTGTATTTGACAACTATCCTACTACTCTTGTGGTATGTTATGTAGCTATTTAACACCTCCGTTGAATATGATGTCTCTTTCCTTTCTTTTTCTTTTTCTCTTTTTTCCCCCCCAATGGTGACTTTTAGAGATAATCAAAAGAAGAAAGAACTACATTTTGCTATCCATCAAATTAGAGATTGATGGAATGGATAATATCCTAGAGATAAAATACTGGATAGCCAGAAAAAAGTAACTTTATCAGAACTTGGTCTTTTACTAAGCTCTCAGTACATAGGGGGTTCCTTTTCCTTTCTCTTCTACTTTCCAAAAACCTTTTCTACTTTCTAAAATAATAATAATGATAATAATTATTATGTTATATAATTATTATCATCATTATGATTATTATTTCATCAGTGCCTTAGAAGGAAGAACACTAGCAGACATTTTCTTGGAGAATTAGGAATGCTTCCAACATTGGGATTGGCTCTGCTCTTCTTCAAATCTCAGAGAGAAAAATCATATGAAGTATAAACTGAAAATTTAAACTAAAAAGAGACAAAAGTATATCCAATGATTGCTTTTCTTTCCTGTCAAATGACACCGAAATATTCCTTACACTAAATTCTTTTCTCTTCCTGTTTTTTTGTAGGGACACCTAAGATACTATTTTAGCAAGAGAATGAAAAATCTTTGCACTCTTTTTGGGTGCTGGAGGCACACCTGGTCGTGTTTGGGGCTTATTCCTGGCTCTGTGGTCAGGAATTACCCCTGATGGTGCTCGGGGGAACTTACGTGGTTCCAGGACTTGTATGAAGGTTGAGATTTGTGCAAGACAAGCACACTGCCTGCTCTGCTATCTCGCCATCTCCCCTCTTTATAATTTTTGTAACCACTTCACAGGCAGCAATTGAAGAGCAAGGATGATGTCTTCTTACAACCTTCCCTAGGTCTATTTCCTTTACACTTTACCCAAGGGAAAATACCATTAGATTTCAAACAAAGGAACATGTCCCTGATTAAAGAGCTCAGAGAACATATATCAAGCTAGCAGGTCTTCCTAACAAAGAACCCTTAAGCAGGCCTGTTTTTTCTTTCCATATAAACAAAGCAGGTATTTGAAGGGGAAGGATGCAAATGGCCCTCAGCTAACTTGCTTAAGAGAAAGGACTGTAGTCTCAGTACACTGTTTCCTCAATAAAGATAAATTGTTAATTAATCACTAATCAACCACCCATTGTTAAATGTGCCATTGTATCTAAAGCAACATGCAGATTTCATGCAGTCCTTATAAAATCCCACTCTAATTTTCACAGACATAGAACATGAAATCCTTCAATTTTATAAAAGATTGGCAAAGTTCTTGAACAGCCACAATAATCCTAAGGAGGGAAAAAACAAAATTGAAGTATTACACTTGACTTTCAACTGTAGTGCAACCATTTGGTAATTGAAACAGTGTGGGACTGGAACAAAAACAGATCAGTTATAGAATCAAGGATAGAAGTAGACTCACATACGTATGACTAATTTATGATGAAGTAGCTAAGAACATACAAGCAGAAACAGGAGATCTTTTCAAAAAATGATGCAGACAAAACTGAACAAAAAACATTCAAAATAATCCAAGATGACCACTATTTTACATTACACACACACACCCCCTGAACATAAATGCAGAAATAACTCTTGAACACTGCTGTGATTGACCACAACTGCTCTCCAAAAAAGGGGGAAAGGCCAAATTGAAGTCTTCATTTTGAAGTTCAATCTCAACCAATTTCAACTTTAGCCTCAACCACAAGTGCAAACTAAAACCAACAAATCTAGACTTTCCCAGTTAACACCAGTGAGGCAATCTGTTTAAGAACCTCCCCCTATTCTTTCTGACTATCAAAAACATCATTTTGTGCAAGTCTTGGCAACACTCTTCTCCTTGCTATAGAGAATGCTTACTGAATTGTGAATCACTTCATACAGCCTATTAGAGCTCTAAATTTGTAAATTTTGTTTCTGAACAGCAGCAAGCTCTTTGAAATCAGCCTTTGGTTTTCTGTGAATGCTGCATTCAGTAGCTAGGAAAATAAAAACAAAAACACATCAGTGGAATCATGTCAAATAAGAAAAAAAATGTAAGCTGTTGGGGGCATGTCGGTGCTCAAGTGACCCCTGGGGATGCTCAGGGGCCAATATGTGGTTGTTAGGGATTTAAATTAAGTTGTGGCTGCCATAGCCATCTGCAAAGCAAAGCCTTTACTTCTTCTACTAGCTCTCTAGCCCAATATATCTTATTATGAACCACAAAGGAAACCACCAAAATGAAAAGGCTGCCTTCTACATGGAAGAATATATATGCAAATCACTTATCTTTCAAGGGATTTAAATTACAAATTTTATCAATGATTTATATGTGAATAACTTTGTAAATAATGGTGCCTTAATAAATTAAAATTTAAGAAGTAAATAACTCATAAAGGACCAGAGAGTGAGAGTACAAGGGCTAATCTGTTTGCCTTGCATGTGGTTGATCCCAGTTAAGTTGTTGACAGTACATAGCATCCATAGTATCCATGGAGCACCACTACGAGTGATCCCTGAACATTTGTTCAGGAGTAAGCCCTTTGCACTACTGGGTGCATCCCCCAAAAAAATTATAGTTAGTAATTCATACAATTCAACAACACATGAGCAAATTAAAATTTGGGTATTGACTCAAAGAATGCATACAGTTGACTAACATACATGTGAAAAGATGTTTACTATCCCTTATCATAAGAGAGCTACCAACAAAAGCCACAATAAAGGATCATCAGTTAAAATGGATATTATCAAAACCAAGAAGCTAGAGGTATCGGTGAGGATGTAGAGGGAAGGGAACTCTACAAACTGTTGGTGAGCAAGTAAAGTGGCACAACCACTGTGTAAAACATTAGATTTCTCAAGAAATTAAGAGAAAAAATACCATAAGATCCAGTGATTCACTTATAGGAATTTAGGCAGAATATAAAAACAGGGGCTGAAATGATAGCACAGCAGATAGGGAGTTTGCCTTGCACGCAGCCTACCTGGGTTCAATTCCCAGCATCCCACATGGTCCCCAGAGCACCGTCAGTAGTAATTCCTGAGTGAAGAGTCAGGAGTTAATCCCTGTGCATTGCAGGGTGTGACCCAAAGAGCAATATATATATATATATATATATATATATATATATATATATATATATATATATTTTATATGTACACATATATATGTATATATATATAAACAATTTCAAAAATATGTACATGCTCTCTTTTTTTGTTGTTGTAGGATTAACCACAATAGCAAAGATACAGAAACCATTTAAGATGTGTTATTTATACATAGAGAATCCCAAGAGAAGAAACCTCAGGCCAGGGAGATGACTAAAGAACTAGAGCACATGTTTTACAGATGGGAGCCTCAGGTCCCGTCCTAAGTTCCGCGTGATCCCCAAGCACTGAGCCAACCTCAGTAGAAATCTCAGAACTGCTCTGATATATGACTGTGATTCTGAAATGAGATATAAATGTTAGTCAAGTGGGAAATCTGAGGAAATACAAAATGACTTCTCTTTGCAGCAAGTACTCAGGGAATCTAAAACATTAGCTAACCAAACTTTTCAGAGGTCCATAATATGGCCTGTGGTTTATTACTTTTCAAGAAACAAAATTTAATACTTGACATTATGGAAACAATTTTAAATACAGTTTTGATTATTTAGGATTTTTTAAACTTTTTAATTCCATATTCAATCCTTGACATCTTATATTTATGTAAGATATAAAATATTATATTTATATTTATATGGAGACTAATAATAGATTTTTTAATGACTGGGGGACACATTCATCTTAAATAATTCTTCAAAAAATATTCACTACCAAAGTAGTTATTTTGATCTTTATCATTCTAGTCCCTAAAAACTAATCAACAGAAAAGGCCTGATTTTAATATCTCACTATAGAGTTTACAGCATCTTTGAGGAACTGATGTAATTTAAATTCAAATTAAGTAAAAATTCATATTCTCTCTAAAAATGTGCTGACTGAGAAAGTGAAAATTTGGGAAAGTCTCATCAAGGGTTATAGCTTGAGTGTGACATAACAAAAATATTTCCAGTTCATGTGTGCTATAGTTCAGTGAACGGGAATCTAGAAGTCACAGACCTGATAAGCACAACCAATGAGCGAATTCTCCACTCCCTGGGAGTACTTACATAGGAAAAAAAAAAGGAAAGAGGAGTCTCCAATTAGGTATATTTATTCAAATAACAATTTTGGTAAGTGCAATTCTGATTGGTGGGAAGTTGTTATAGTTATACTGTGATTGGTTGAATTTTAATCCTTGGGAGTTTTTGATTTGTTAACTGTCCTCATCTGGTCTACAAATGACAAAGTGGCTGTGGATCATGACATGCTCGTCTGGGCTCTTTTGAGCATGCCATGTGTACCTAGGTGTGACTGAAATTTTGCTCAGTCATTTTCTGAATCTGATTCTTAACCAGACTATCTGTGGTTCAAGTTCCATGTTCATTTTACAGCCTTTTTCAAGAAAAAAATATTTTATTTATTTATTATGTAGCTAACTATCTAATTTTCCCTATAGACCTGTATGTACAACCATGGCTAAATAAGTTCAGAATACATGCAATGGTTTACCAAAGACAAATATAAGATTCATCCGTTTCTATGGTGCTTGTCTCCATAGTATCTGGCTGAAAGAACACATGCGTGAATCAGCAGGTCTTTTCCCTCTAATTTATATCAGTGGTGCTAATTAAGCTTTAATACAACTTACATCAGACATTTCGTATGAATGTTTATTTTTTAAACAATTGTTTCCTCTTACTCTTCTCCTTGGGTAATAGAAGAATTAATTTATGTATAGCATGATGATATTTAAAATACCAAATGGCTGTCTCATTTCTTCCTCTACCTGTGTATGTAAATAGAATCAGTCTTTAGACTGCTTTAGCAGTCTATGACAATGATTGAAGACAGCATCAAGTAATGCTAGAAATACTGTACCCTTTAAACAATAGAATCCATTAAAGCATTTTTATTTTACCACTGATTACTCTATTTCTTCTTATAATTGAATCCAAAGCTCATCATTCACTTTTACTGTACATATGCTTTTGAGCTATTGTTAGTCATAAGTGTGAAAGTAAACATTAAATGATGAAAATTCAATGAGACGACACATTAACATCAAGAAAGTTCAGCAGAATGAATTTTAAAAAGCAGTGAATAAAAAAAAAACTATCCTATAGAAGACGGATCAACTAACTTGTTTTAAAACTAGAATTGATACTCCTCTGCTATCCTATCATGATGATAATAGCTCTGAAATTCTTTACTTTTTGCAAAAAAAAAAATCAATTATTTTTTAATAAGATTAAACAATTAAAAAAGCAAGTGCGTAAATCAGACCTATTTTAGGAGCTCTACACAATACCTCGATTAATCTTGATATCAACTTTCTAAGGCAGGAAATTAATACCATTTTGTCACAGGGAAGAAAAAGGCTCAAAGAAGTTAAGGAACTTGTTGAAAATTACAAAGCATGTACACTTTGGAGCTTAAATATGAACTGAAGCTAATTGGCTTTAACTAGCGTGTGTATGTTTGTGTGCGTGTGTGTGGTGTGTGTGTGTGTTTAACACCATGATAGCTTCCATGTATGAAAATCATTATTCAATTTACAGTGGGGAAACAAAGTAAAATAAAATTCATGTAGGTAAAATAAAGAAAATAGTTATTGCAAAGAGGCTTCCCTTTACATACTTTCAATAATCACTCTCTTTCTGCATTACTGATTTTTTAGATTTCACCCATGTTTTCAATATGGGCTCTCTTCAATTTGATTTTGCTTCTCAGATACCCTGAGACAATTATTTCCCTACAATCTTTATTTCAAATAAACTGATCTTTGAAACTGCCTTGAAAACAAGGTTGGGTAAAACATGTCAAAGATTGTCACGAAGAAAATAAATCTGAAGAGAGACACACACAGAAATCTCGGACCCAAGCAACTTGCGGCAGAGATGGCCCGGGACTTTGCAATAGGCCTTCTTCACTGGGCCGCTCCAGATGAGGCAGATGCCGTCTCACCACCTACCCTCTAAGAGCTCCAGTGGGCGCCATTTTCCAGAAGCCAGCAAGAAGCACCAGCTCCCTCGTGGCTTCGATCCAGAGACACACACAGGAATCTCAGACCCAAGTAACCTGTGGCAGCAATTTCTCCAGACCCTAATTATTAAGATCTTAGAATCCCTAAAGCGACATTATATTATATCCATAACAAGCAATACAAAACACATTGTCTAGCAATTGTATTTTTGGCAGGTATGAGGGGAGGTAGGACTGGTCTTGAAATATCAAAGGTAACTAAAGTAGAGAAAGGATACCTTGCAAATTGTCTGCCACACAGGCAGGGGGAGGTGTGGAAGGGGGGTGGGAATACTGAGGATTTGGGTGGTGGAAAATGTGCACTGGTGAAGGGATGGGTGTTGGATGACTATGATCGAAGTTCATACATGAAATTTTTGTTACTGTATCTAACAGTGAATTAATAAAAAATTTTAAAAAATTAAATAAGAATAAGAATAAATTTGAAGAATGCTAGTTTTATTCTCAGAGAATTTTTAGATTTGTTATTACAAATCTGGAAAAATGGCCTAATTGATAATAATCAGAAAAAGGTTCATCTTAATGAGTCAGAGGTTTAATCAAAAAAGTTTCTCAAGTGCATGACATGGAATTTATAGTTCCTGGTTAAGTTTGCGGGGGGTGAAGATGGTACTATCAACTCTTATTGTGAGAAAAATAGCTACAAAATGGGACTCTGCTGGTATAGGTGGGACATCCAAAGTGAACATGCAAGAATTTGGAATAGTCCATTTTACTCTGTCCTTGTAGCTTTTGAGATGGAATGGGGGGAAATGAAATAATGCTCGGGGGGGTTTGAGGCCCCTCCTAGCAATTCTCAGCCATCTGGGCCGATGTGTCAATGCTAGAGTCCTCGTATGTTGCAATGTTACTTAGGTCCTGTGGTTCTGGGAATTCTCTGGGCCAATGACAATGTTCCAACACCTTAAGGGCTGCCCCCTGGGGTACTTATGCTGGCAGGAATTGACCAAGGTCAGCTACTTTCAAGTGATGTGCTTTAACTCCTATACTTCTCTCCAATCCCAATGAAGCCTATTATGGGTGTGTGTAAGAGATAAATATGAGAACTACTTCAAAATGTATTCTTATTGCATTTTGTTTTCCAGGATATATAAAGGCATTCCATAAAATCTGTAGAAAGCAAAAACTAAAGGGAAAGGGGAAGACATAGAGTAAATACTTGCTTTGGAAAATGTAGGAAGAAGTTGAGAATGTAACTAAAAACTGTTATTTAAGCAAAGAAAAGGTTAAAAAATCAAATGCATAAATAAACGCATGCATTCTCTCTATTCTTGTAATGCACATATGACACTCCTGGCTGATTTTGGAATTTTTTTTTTAATCTGCTCTTGTTTTAGCTGTACTCCCCTGTGGGTCTTGTATAACTACCTTCCATTGGCTTGTGGCAATCCTTCAGAGATTAGCTCTTCAAAGTGTGTTCTGTGACGCAGCAGCATCCATCCCTCTTGGGGGTTTGGAAGAGGCACACAATCTTCAGCCCTCCCCACTCCTACTTGGAACCTGAACTCTAACAAGATCCCTGGTGATTCTTCGCATGTAAAAGTTTAACAAGCACTGGTCTATGAAACAAGGCTGCTACCCTTCACCAATGATGAACAGGATTCTTTTTACCTTTCTGAACTAATCTAATGAAGCAAAGTCCAAGTCCGTCCTCTCTCTGTGGAGGAGGGGAGCCTGGTGGGAGGCAAGAAGGCTGTCTGGATGAGGAGAAATCAACAATGCTCTTTCTTGTCAACTTTCCCACCGCCTTCCTCTGAACATTCAATCACACACCCACTGCAATCAACTCGCTGGGGTATGCGCCATTCTATGTCAAATAATGAATCCGTGATGTTGGCGTCTAGGGAAGCATGAAAAATAAGACTGAATCTCAAAACAGGAGTCAAAAAGGACAAGACAGTAATGATAAGCGACTGTTTCCTCCCTTTTTTGTGGGGGAAGGAGGGTTAAGGGCGGTTGGGAGGACCATATCTAGGGGTACTTGAGAGTCCACCACTGGTTTACTCTATGGGAGACCATGCTGTGTCAGGATTTGAACTCAGGATGCCCACATACAACGCATGTACTATTACCCTTTGTGTCATCTTCTGAGCCCTTCGTTATTATCTACTTTATCTCTCTTAAGGGGGCTCTTGAACATGCAGTATTCAGAATCACCTTAGCAACTGGGCAGAGCCAAGGAGTGACCTCATGGCTTCACAATTGTTCTGGGTACTTTCTAAGGTACTCAAACATCTTCAGGGGCCTTTCTCACCAGGGATCTTTAATAGCAGGGCTGTCAGGATCACTCACTTGCTGGTGTCACTAGATTTAAAGTGCCGACCTTGTACAGTGATATTTCAAATGAATTTCCCAGGGAAGTTTATCTTAACTCAATTACTAGTAAGGAATTGGGAAAGTAATCAACTAGGTCAAAAGTTCCAGTAAATTCAAAATGCAAATGGTCATGAGTTAGAAAGCTACTGATGTTTACTATGTACTTTTTGCACAAAATAGAGCTAAATCCTCAGTACTAATTGATCTCTTTATCTCTACTTAGCCGATTAGGAAACCTAGACAAAGAAAACTGAAAAAGATTACCTGTAATCACACAACAAGCACATGTCAAGTTCTAAATCTGGTTCTCTGATTACATACAAGTTCTAGAACAAGTATTTGCAGCTAGAAATATAAAAGAAATCAGGCAGCAAGTTTAATAAGACTGCCTAGTTTCTGCTTCCTCTTTCTCTTTGTAATTTACTTTAACTTGATGAAATACTGCTTCTGAGGTGAACTTATGGTGAACTATTTAACACAGATGGGACCATTTACAGAACGTAAAAAAATACAAAAGATAAGGCTCTCTTCTGAGAAAGTTTAGTTTAGCTGGGCAGGTAATTTAACCCACCCACAAGTGAAACACATAGATATATACACTTAGATTGTGTTCTTAGCTCTTAACACAAAGGAATTTAGAGAGATTTGCTGTCATTATCTGAGAAAAATTTTGACATGTGTGGACCTGAAGATCTAGAAAGATTCTCCACTTTGATACACCATTCACTTTATATGAATTACTGCGATTATATACATTTATTCCATACCCATGAAGAAAGTTTAGAACTATTTTTCCCATTTCTGCTTCAACTATTGCATTTCAACTGGGGCGCCATGGCTATAATAATGAAAACAATGGTGTTAACTTTATTTTTAATAAGGATGGGCTGGTAAAGTAATGGACTGCAATGGAGGTGATTCTTGCAGTCAGCAAAGAGAGGACCTATGTTGAAGGAGGGAAGAGGTAAAGGACGCCACAGAGATTAATGTCATTCACCATGTTCCCTAGGCTGGACCATGATGAGCATTAATAAAATAGACTCATCTGTCACAAATCTTGAGAAGTCAAAACTAATTGACTATTGTAATTGGATGATCAATAAAATAATGTCTTGGGCAAGAAAGTTCAATCCTTGAATTTGAAGTGTGTGAGGTCTGACTTGATTTTCTCAGTCTTCAAATCCTTCGTGGTGCCTGAGGTCTCACAGAGAGACAGTTTCCAGTTGCCCTCTACAGAGCCTGAGGATAATTCACAACAATTGTAAGCCACGGTGCCCCATGGCCCGAACTCCTAAAGGATATGTCTATGGAGGTGTGTGGTTATGTTTAGTCTCAAACCTATAAGAACTGGGGATCTTTAAAACATTTCTCTTGACAAAAGTCACTGAACATCATAGCAGGCACAGAAGTGTCAGTCCACACTTGTAATGTGGAGCCAATTATTTAACTTCTCTATCTTTACCACAAGTCTTAATCCTGTACTTCCAGTGTGTAAAATAACAAAATAAGTCTACCTTTCACTCGTATTATGAAGATTAGATTCTGATAATCCTTGCAAAGTATTTTGGCCATGCCTATAATGTAGCAATTGTTCAATAAATATTAGCATAGTGTAAATAAAAATAATAGAAAGTGTATTTCCACTTCTTTGTTAAAAAAGTACAATCCACTGAGACTAAGAGATAGGACATTGGTTAGCAACTTACCATGTATGTGGCCTACCTTGGTTTAATCCCCAGCACCACTGAACATCATCAGGAGTGATCCTTGGGCATTATTCAGGCAGATATGATCCAAAAATTAAAAAAAAAACTAGAAAGAAAGAAAGAAAATGCACAGTTTGCTTTTATTTATTTATTTGCGGGGTGAGGGCAGCACTCAAGCAGTGCTCAGGGGGCCTAGAGGGAACCAGGACAACATTTCACTGCAACAGCCAAGGCTGCGGACTGCTTTGTCTCTGCAGTGCCACGGATTACCCAGGCTACTGAAGTGGTATTTTGGTGCTTCCAGAGCCATACCTGACAATTCTTGGGAGACCATGTAGTCTAGAGGATCAGATCAGAGTAGGACACATTTGGGGCATGAGCCTCAACCCCTATACTACCTCTTTATCCCCACAATTCACTTTTAAGTTTTTCAAATTGCTAGGTCCAGAGAGACAGCACAATGCGCTGGAGTATGTGATCTGCACATAGGAACTCAGTTTGATCCTGGTATTGAATGACTCTCCAACTACTCTAAGGAGTAATGAACCCCAACCATGAACTCAGAGTAGCTCCTGAGCACTGGTAGCAGTGACCCGGAACCCAAATCATTAAATAAATAAATAAATAGGCAATAAATAAATTACACTAATTGTAGAATGCCTGACCACAAAGATGAAGTTTGGAAAATTCTGATTTCTGATATAAAAGTACAGATCAAACCCCATTTTCAGTACTCAAGAGTCAATTTAAGTTTTCTTATGTACTGGAATTTTGCTGAATTAAATATCACTCCAATAACAATAACAATAATGTATTTTTAAAAATTTTATCACCATGACAGTTACAAAGCTGTTTATAATTGTGTTTCTATCATACAATGTTCCAACACCCATCAGTGTACATTTCCCACCACCAATGTATCCAATTTCCCTCCCATCAACTCCCCACCCTCAAGTCTGCCTCTATGGCAGGCATTCGCTATCTGTTTGTCTGTCTGTCTTTCTGTCTCTCTCTGCTTTTGGCCATAATGGTTTGCAACACAGATATTGAGAGGTCATCATTGTATTTGGTCTTAACCATTTTCAGCACGCAGCTCCCATCCAGAGTGATCACTTCCAAACATCATTGTCATAGTGGTCCCTTCTTATCCCAACTGCCCGAGTGCAGAATAATAGCATATATTTTATGTCACCCTTAAAAACATTTTTCACATTCACTCATGCTAAGTTAATTACTGCCTGTAGCCCTGGAAATAATCTCACTTTATCAAAATTTTGTATGTAAAATTTATCCTAAATGAAATTTTTTTTGGATCAGCAACTGAGGTAAAACAATTGAAGTCTCCAATTTGGGGGGATTCTTGGCAGTTTCCCAAGATGCCGTTAGGTTTTATAATTAAGTTGTTATGTGATTTTTTTCTATATGCATGAGCAAATAGACTCCACTACACTCAATTTGAAGCAATTATTATCTGTGGCACAATATAATCAAAAGGCTACTGCTATTTGTTGAAAGATTCTTTGTTTGCTAAGATTATTAATAAAGTTCTGCCGGCAGCGCATACAGCACTGCTTGGCACTCAGCAGCTGGATCTGGCAATGGGAAAATTAATCAGAATTCTTCACGCTTGTATTTTCCAATATTCATGCCAGTGTGTGAATTGGAGAGCATTTCACATTAAATAGCACTAATTGCCTTAATTGGCTCATGACTAACAGGCCCACTGTACTATTGGTGCATAGTCAAACTTTGGTTCATTGGGGGAACTTGGTTTCTTACATATGCTTTGGTACTTGTGTAGTACACAGGGTAAGACCATTTATAGTTCATGCATGACCTCTGTTCTGATATAGGGGGAGCAGAGCTGAGTGTAAGAGGCCCTCTGATCAATGATAACCCTTCACACCTTCCAGGGAAAGCCGTTCCCGTTGAAAAACTCATAAAAGGATCTCAGCCTACCTCAACTAACTCTCAGCCATATATAAGCAAGTGAACACTCTTCTTTGTTTACAGGGCAACCATACCTGTCGCTGGCAGGACCAAATTTGCTTTCAAATTATTATTACTATTTCCAGTCACATAACCCCAAAGGAGAGCTTGGTGTCTGGGTGCAGTGCTGTGGGCATAAGTCAGCAGAACTGAGTGGGAGATACCCTCAATTTCCTGCATGAGCTCCTAGCCCAGCCTGCAGGAGCTACAAGTCCACAGAAAAGGGTTTAGCCTTATTAAAAGTCAGTGCTCCCCCCGACCCACACAGCCATAAAGATTCCCCCTTAAACTTCAGACATTGTATCTCAACACTTCAAATATTTAGAAAGAACATGAAGGGATTTACAGGCAGGGCTAAGAAGGGAAGAGAGGTCAAGATGCAGGGTTCACCCCTCCAAAAAAATATCATACTGTTTTCTCAGGTAAGACAATTTTCTTTTCTTTAAAAATTGGCCTAATTAGAACTCCCCCGAAGCTGTTTACTATGTGTAATGCATTTGAATAATTTTTTTTATTGCTTGGCTGTAATCAGAATCATTTTTCTTCTTAGCAGAAATTACACATGATCCAAGAGAAGCAAAAACACTGTAGAATTCAGCACTTGTGGCTGGATATAGAGTCGAAGTTTCAACTGGGAAAGAATCAAAGTTATACTTGATTAAATGAAGAAAACTTATTGACCCGGGTGCACCTGGTAGATGGGCAAAATCTTGTGCCTGCAAGCTCTGACTGCAGTTTGTTATGTGCCTCATCTACATTGCCAGAGCCATCAGAGTCCCCTAGCATGTGAAGGAAGCATCTAAGCCGGACTCAGGAATGGGGAAGGCGGTGTGTCCCAGCCTTGATTTTCCCCATGTGACCTCACAGTGGTTGTCCCAGGGAGGACTCCACTCTTGTCCATCTATTCCTGGGAGAAATTTTTAAAACAAGAGCACAAAGGCTGAGATCACTTTTGTTGGGAAGTCCTAAAAACATGAGAAAAGGAAATTAAAAAAATGAAAACTCAAGGCAGCATAAGTGGTAGAGCAGTATTAGCTCCTCCTTTCTGATGTTCTTATTAAATCTGAAGTTTACAGTCACTTCCTACTCAGGCTTATGAGCAATTAGAAGCATCTGCCAACATGAGAGAGAAAAAAAACGAAAGTGAGTAATGACTCTGACAGAGCAGCATCTTGCAAGCTGTGGATTTAGAAGCACACTATTGGTCATTAAAGACAGCAGTTATTTTTTATATTCCAGGGAAGTTTGAAAATATTAAAAATAAGGCAAGGGTAGAGAGATACTTCCTGTCTGTCCCAGATGAAAGACCTTCTCACTATAATTTCAAGGTCAGTGAGTTTAAATAAAAGCACAGGATAACAACACTGATGAAAATGGTTTTTAGAGTTTTTGCATTGCATTTCTGCCTGCCTCTTTGGATATTGTGGGTTAGATAAATATACTTCTACACTATAAATACAGTGAATGTTTTATTTTATTTTTTAAGTCTAACAAGCAGTCACTATCAGGCAATGAACTAGACCCCCGGGATATAAAAATGATTAAGGACATAACCCCTGCCTTCGAGTGCTTCATGGCTTACTGGAAAGATGCTACATAAGGTAGGATGCTTTGGCTACAAGTAATATGTTTCATTACCTTTCAGGAGGGGCATTGAGATATAAAACAGAGAAGTTAGAGATCTGCTGAGTTGTTTTGGTTACCTAGTAACAGTCAAGATCTCAGACCCTACCCTGGAGTGTTGAAAGTTGGCAAAAGGACAAGCACAATAAAGTTTCTGTGCCTTCACAATTGTTCTGGGTACTTCCTAAGCTACTCAAACATCTTCAGGAAATCTTCAAACATCTCACCAGGAATCCTTAATAGCATGGCTGTCAGGATCAAACACTTGCTGGTGGCACTAGATTTAAACTCCTGACCTCGTACAGTAATACTTTAAATGAACTTCCCAGGGGAATTTATCTTAACTCAATTACTAGTAAGTAATGGGAAAGCAATCAACTAGGTCAAAAGTTCCAGTAAATTCAAAATTGCGAACCATAATGCCAAAAACAGAGACAGAGAAAGAGACAGAGACAGAGACAGGCAGAGAGAGAGTGTGTGTGTTTGTGTGTGTGAGAAAGAGAGAGTGTGTGTGTTTGTGTGTGAGAGAGTGTGCGTTTGTGTGTGTGTGAGAGAGAAAGTGTGTGTGTATGTGTTAGAGAGAGATTGAGAGAGAGAAGTGTGCCATAGAGGCAAGTTGGTGGGAGAGGGAGGAGTGGCCAAAGGGAAACTGGGGACGTTGATGGTGCGAAATGTACATTGGTGAAAGGATGGGTGTCAGAATACTGTATGACTGAGCACGTTTGTAACTGTGTATCTCATTGTGAACCCCCCCAACTCCTGAACAAGTTTTGAGGAGAACTTAAAAAGAGAAGAACAAAATTCCCTTTCCACAAAGCTAAACAGCACTTTCCATATCTCATTGGCCCAGATAGGTTTCTGTTTGAGCCTTATCTAGACTCAGTACCTGGAATAATCTGTATCCAATCCCAGAAAGCTTCAGAGATGCGGTGGAGTCACGCTCCTTCACATTATGATGTTTCCATAACTACCCCCATATATTAGAAAATGCCCTTATATATGACAGTGCTACAGTGCTACATAAAAAAAATAATTACTCAGGGAAAACTGTAATAAAACAGGTATGGTGAAAAAAACATGGGCTAAAACTAAAAGACATCAAATTTTTGGGAGAAAATTGCATTCAATATGTAAGATAAAGGGTTAATATCAAGACATATAAAGCATTCACAAATATCAACAACAAAATTCCCTGTCAAAAATGGGGAGAATAACTGGAAAGATACATCTCTAAAAAAAATAGGCAGATAGTCAATACTAAAAGTACTCATGGAAAAGTACTCATCATCATTTATTATCAGGGAAATCCAAATCAAGATGATAAATCATCCCATACCAGGTAGAGACACAGATTTGAAAAAAAAAATTGGGGACAATATGTATTGGTAGGTAGGATGTGTGCAAATAAATTCATCTACTGCTGGTGTGAATGCTGTCTTATTGAATCCTTGTGACAAAAATATGGAGATTTCTCAGAAAAGTAAGGATAGAACTACCATATGATACAGCAACTCTATTTCTTAGTGTCTAACCGTAAGACACAAAGACATTCATGCAAAAGTACCTATCACACCATTTTTATTATAGCCTATTATACAATAGGGGATTAGTTCAACCCAGGTATTTCATGACAGATGAGTGGATAATGAAGGTATGGCAGATATACATAATGGAATACTATGCAGTTGCAAAGAATGATAAAAATCATGCAATCACTGTAACCTGTATGGGAACTGGAGGATATCATGAAAAGCGAGGTAAGTCAGAAGAAAAACAATCAGATGATCTCAATTATATTTGATGTATAAAAAAAGGATTATGAGATGTAAGCCACTAAAGAGATATAATTTATCAATGCCTAGGTTACCTGTGTCTAAGATTAGGGAAATGAGAACAGAGAAGGAAATCACGAATCACGAATCACAAAATCCCGTTGATCGTTGATTTCTCTAGCGGGCTCAGTAACCTATCCATTTGTCCTATCCCTGAGATTTTAGAAGCCTCTCTCCACTGGGCCTTTCCAATGATGTCGCATTGGAGGCTCTTTCAGGGTCAGGAGAATGAGATCCAGTTTGTTACTGGCTTTAGCATATGAATTCACCATGGGAAGCTTGCAAGGCTGTCCCATGGGGGCAGGAAACTGCCAGAAGCTTGCCAGTTTCTCCCAGAGGGAGAAGTAGGCTATAAGATATCGCGCGGCTGCTTGCTTTTAAGTCTCTGGCTGTTGGCTGTTGATGCAATTTACACGCACCTGGGTTCCTCTGCTGGTACCTTCATGCATGAGGCCTGTCCGAACGTGTGGAGAGGGACCTTGAGGATGGCTGTGGCTAGGTTCCGGTGGTCTTTGGCCGCCAGGAGCTCTGCTCTGGGCAGGGAGGCAAGCTGGAACCCATGCAGCTGACCTGGGTTCAAATTAAAACTACGTGTATGCCATCAGTCTAGTAATAAATGTCAGCAAAGGTATGGAAAATTAATTCTAGTTGATTGTTGGTGAGTATTTAAATTGGTATAACTATTTAAGAAAAGAATGTTGAAATTCCTCCAAATAATCAAATTAAATTACCATATAGTTCAGCAATCCCAATTCTGAATATCTTAATGAAGAATTTGCACACATTAACTTGAAAGAATTATACATAACAAAGTGTTTGTTCACTGCAGAATTATTTACAACAGCTTAGATTTGGAAACAGTCTGAAAGAAGATGTGGTATACATACAAAATGGAATACCATCTGTCTATAATGAAAAGATGAAACTGTCATTTGCAGCAAAAAGGAAGGAACTATATGTGATTATGCAAAGTAAAACAAATTGGAATGAGAAAGACAAGTACTGGATGATTTTACCTATTTGTATATTTTTAAAAAAAATTAGATGAATGGATAAAACTAAATGAAAACAGTGGAAATAGAACTGATATTATCAGAGAGGAGGAAGGTGAGGGTTAAAAAATAATGGTATGGAGAGTTTAATGGATGGTGGTAGGTGTTTTTTTTTTACCCATAAACAAAATATGAAGGCAATGAAAAATAAATGTAGTATTTTTATGACTAACTGATTAATGAATGTAAAAATGATGGTTGAGGAATATCATAAGACTTTGTGTGCTACAGAAAATTAAATTGTGATTGTAAAATTCACCTGGATTTACCAAAAAAAAAGAGAAGGAAAAAGAGAAGGAAACAATTTAAGACACAATCTAAATTATATTTAATAAAAAATTTATTTATAATAAAAGGAAAAAATGAACTTCTACAATTTTTAAGAGATTGGAAGAGCCCTCATCTTCCTTATGTTAGACCAGATAACTCAGACTGACTGTGTTCACTGCGTTGTAGATATTTCACAGCCACAGTTTAATTGTAGTTCTGTCAATAGATTTTCTATCTGGGTAGAGATACATGCTCAGTATTATGCTTAGACCTAAAGAAAACTTAAATATTTGTAGCTTTAGGACTCTAAGCCTAAATTTGTGGAATCTATTTAAACTCCTGGTATTAAATGAATAACCAGTAAGGTGTATTTTCAAGAAACATTATACAAAAACCAATCAATAAATTTTAAGTTAGAATTTAATTATAGTTCTTTTGGAAAATGGAACAGAGTAAACATACAGAGCAGGGGAAAAGTAAGACATGATTACAAAATTTAGATTAATTGAAAGCTGAAGTGTTTCTAAAACATTGCCTGTGAACTCTCATACTTTATATGTATATATATATATATATGTTTTTTATTTTTTATTCAGGGTAAGATTTGAACTCAGAATTCATATAAAGTTCACAAAATTTTCATCTAAGACAGCCTTGCATTTTCTTTCTTTCTTTCCTTCTCTCTTTCTTTCTTTCTTTCTTTCTTTCTTTCTTTCTTTCTTTCTTTCTTTCTTTCTTTCTTTCTTTCTTTCTTCCTTCCTTCCTTCCTTTCTCTCTCTTTCTTTCTTTCTTTCTTTCTTTCTTTCTTTCTTTCTTTCTTTCTTTCTTTCTTTCTTTCTTTCTTTCCTTCTTTCTTTCTTTCTTTCTTTCCTTCTTTCTTTCCTTCTTTCTTTCTTCCTTTCTTTCTCTCTTTCTTTCTCTCTTTCTTTCTTTCTTTCTTTCTTTCTTTCTTTCTTTCTTTCTTTCTTTCTTTCTTTCTTTCTTTCTTTCTTTCTTTCTTTCTCCTATTATATTGCCACTGTTCAACATACAATATTCTAGGAAACATTTCATTTTAAGGGTTCCATTACAGTTAATGAAGATAAGTCCATATGGCATAATACTGTAATGAATTTTCTGGTGGGAATTAATTAGATGTGTGAATGTGAGAATGCTAACATTTATTTACATCCCCAACTAAATGTTGAAAGGAGTGTATGTTAAGCTCACAATTAGAGGCAATGATGCATTAAATTGGCCTCACCAAGAAATAGTATTAATTTTAATAGTGCAATCGAAGCTCTTTGGAAAGTCCAAGATAAGATTTTCTCTGCCCAGCTGCCTGCCTTTGAGACTCCTGTCTGCCTAAGCCTCTTCTTTAAATAAAAGTTGGTGGAAATATGAGGCAAGAGAAGGGAAGTATATTATTCACCTTACATCCTAAGGCTACCTAATGTTCTCATTAAGCTGCAGAGTTCCTCTGAATCTTTTTGACTTGCACTATGCAAACAGTATCTAACAACTCCTTTTACAAACAGTCAGTGACCTTTTTAGCCAGGGAGGAAATATCTCACAGCTGGAAGGCTGCGGTTACTGTGTTCTTTATAAGACTGTTTCTTTACTTAAACTATAAAAAATGGTACAATAGTCCTTCCCTTCTTTGGGATGTAAATAAACTCTTGGTTTATTTGAACCACAGAACCCGTTGAAGATGAGTGCTTTCTAGGTGAAGCAGCAGTCTAATTAAAATTTGGGGGATCATTTTTAATTGTATAAAATATTTAAAGATAATTTTTAAATATTTTTAAATAATTATTTTTGTTGGTAATTTCCTAGAATCTTTCAGTTGTATAATTTACATCGGAATTATTTTACTGTTTTAAATACCGTAGTGTGAAATATTTCTTCGCTTCACACTACAAATAAGAATAATGAATATTATTTATTAAATTCTAACCATATGTGAGACACAAATCGAGTGAGTTACACATGCAGTCTAATTTAGTTCTCTCACAAATGATCTCATGCATAGGTTTCAGGCAGTATCTCCATTTTATGGGAGTGAAAAATATGACTTAGAAGTTGAATAATCTACTCAAACCTTGTTTGTGGTTTAGCTAAGACTCAAGTCAATGCCTGGTTGGCCAGTATGTCAGCTAGCCAATGCTAAGTACTATAGGACAATTTTCATTTCAATCCTTAAAGATAGTTACTGATTACATCATAGTTCTTCTGTGATTGAGTTTAATAAATACCTTAAACCCCCTTAAATAAGTGCACATACATACAGTATCCAAAAAATACAAACATTACCAAGAAAACATAAATGATGAAAACATTAATTTTTATGCATGACTGGGATTGATATTTTGCAGCAACACAAATTTACAAACTGCTTCTAAACAAGAAATAAATAACCTGTACATAAAGTCACTTCTCATATTATGTGACCTTCTCAGCAAGCAAAATGCCTTTATTCCCCTAATAATCTTGATAACTCAGAACTGAGAAGAAAAATAGCAGTTATGTGACATCAATAACAAGAATGAATTAGAGAATTCATTACTCAAAATACACTTGAAAATTAAATAACATACTTCTCTAAGTTAAAAATAAAAGTTCCAGAGTATGAAGAATTATAAAAATAAAACCCTTACATTATGAAAAAATTCACAAATGTAGTAAAATTCATGATTCCTGAAATATGGACTTAATCAATTCTTATAATCTCCACCCACTTGTATTTTGGTTCTTACCAAGCAGTGGGAATTCCTATCACCCCAAGGCTATGAAGAGCACCATAGTGCCATTGAGTCTAAGATTTACAACCTCATGATCAATATTCCCCACAGTTTGTAGACCAATCACTTATGGAATCAATGGATTTGATCAGTACTAGTTGTTCTTCCTAAAAAGTTGAGTATAGGAGAAATGGTTTTTAAAAGTACACATAGATTTATATTGTGAAAGTGGAATGGAAATGAAAAATAAACTTCCATATGGACTCTGGAATGAACTAATACTTTGTGATTGAGAGTTTACTTGTTTACATAGGTATTTCTAGGGAAAAGCTTTAACAACCTGTCTTATTATTTCAGTTCCATGAAAACTAATTTTACATCAGCAGATACATGTTTTAAGCTAAAAGTAAATCCCATACACAAAAAACTTCCAAATAGTTAACATTATTTGCCAGTTAAATTGTCAAGTATCTATATCTAACTACTGTCCAAGGACTGGAGTTTGCGAAATGAGTAAATTAAGGAATCTTCTCTCGTCTTAATTTTACATAGGAGATTTAAAAATTATGATTTATTCTCAAGTCTGTTTTTATCAGTTAAACATGGTATTTTAAGTTCAGAAATATAAATAAATGATTAGCCTCTCATATAAAATCCAGAAATTTATAGAACGGGACTTCATAGGTTAAATCCACCTCTTGTCTCTGGCCAGAATACAAGTGGTTAGGTTATTGCAATGAGTACATCTGAAAATGCTTGCTTTTTCTGTGTCTTACAAAGTCTTTTCTTTGCTTTTAGACAAAAATAGATCCTTCTAAGTGGCTGGAGTAAATAGTACAGCAGATAAGTCACATGCCTTGCACTCAGCCAACCTGGTTTGCTTTTAGGCACCCATACAGTTGACCAGTCAGGAGCACAGAGCCAAAAATAAGCCCTGAGCACTTCTGTGTGTGGCCTCTAAATCAAAATAGTGATGATGATGATGATGACGATGATAATGATAATGATAAAAGTAATGCTCTTTCTTACACCTATTCTACCTTTTCTCCTACCCACCCACCCAACAGTAAAAATGATTGTGATTAATCTATCTCCCCTCTCTCTAGCTGACCTGTTAAAGAGGTGATTTTTATATTCCTTGCCTGAAAAACATATTTGGAAACAATAGAGCGGGTGCCATCCAATACTCAACCCCTTTTTCCCCCAACCCTGAAATGAAGGAAAATGCAATCAGAAATAATTCAGGCAAATGAGAATTTTGTACTACCTATAAATGTTAGAGAGACTTCATGATTGTATAAATGACCTAGGATCAAGTTTATTATAGAATTTTTTTTTTGAAAAAAAATGCAGAGATAAGTAGCAGGAGTAAAACAATGAACTGAAAACTGGTTTACTATGGATGGGGCGGGGTTGGGGTCAGTGGTTGGGAGAATACTTGAGACACTGGTCAAGAGAACAAAATATGAGGGTGTGGCGGTGGAATATTGTATGCGTGAAACTATAATAAATAGTACTGTTAATCTTGGTGCTTTTCAAAATATGTATTTAAAACAGGTAGAGAGATATTACAGTGGTTAAGGCACTTGTCTTTCAGATAGACAACTGAGTCCAATACCTGGCACCCTGTGTGCCCTATGTGACCCCTTCAGCACTGCCTGAAGTAATCCTTGAGCACAGAACCAGGAGTAGGCCCTGAATACTTCTGGGTGTGCCTCCAAAATTCTAATATAATATTTAGATTGTTACTATCTACAATGAGAATAGTACAAAAAGCATAGCTTTTGTTTGATTTGGTGGTATCTTAAAGATTATGTAGGTCAATCTGTTTATTTCATAGTTAAAATAATCTGGTCCAAAGTCACAAAACTCTAGACACATTAGTTTCTAAAATCAAAGTCAGTTAGGGCAAGCCAGCCATATGCTGTGCAACTATCTCAGAAAAGTATCACTTGTATCACTTGTAGTCCCGTTGATCTTCAATTTGCTTGAGTGGGCACCAGTAACATCTCCATTCGTCCCTGTCTAGAGCTAGTGCAGCCCAATGATATCTGCTCGCTCCAGGAACAGGAAGAGCCTCAAATCGTTCATTCAGAGATTTGACGAAGAAATCTGACCATCTAGTTGGTGGGTGGCCACGAGGTCTTCTGATGTCCCATGGAATCCAGTCTGTAACAGCTCTAGTCCAGGGGTCATCTCTGAATCACATTACATGACTGGCCCATCTGATTTTTGACGCCTTGGCAAACAAGACAGCATCCCTGATTTTTGACCATCGACGGAGGTCAGAACTCCAGATTCCTTCTCTCACTTGTGTGAGGCATGATATTCCCAGCATAGCTCTTTTGATTCCTCTTTGGGATACCCTAATAGCATTCTCATCCTGTTTGCGTAGGGCCCAGGTTCTCTGAGGCATATGTTAGTGCAGGAAGAACAGTGGAATTGAAAAGATGTGCCCAAAGTCGGAGGTTCTTCGTTCTCTTAACCACCTCTTTGACGCTCTTGAATGCATTCCACGCTGCTCTCTTCCTCCTGCGCAGTTCTGGCACCAAATCATTCCTCATGTTGATTTCTAGACCCAGGTACACATAGCTGCTGCATTCAGAGATGTTCGTTCCATTGAGAGCAAATGGAGCTTCAGGGACCAGTTCATTTTTTCATGAACATCATCTTGTTGAAATTCAGCTGCAATCTGACCTTTCCACACTCATGGTCAAAATCAGTCAGCATTTGTGCTGCTTGGCTAATGTTTGGTGTTATGAGAATGATGTCATCAGCAAGGTGGAAGTGGTGTGATTGCTGACCGTCTATCTTCACTCCCATTCCTTCCCATTCCAGTCGTCGCATGATGTTCTCGAGGGCGGCAATGAAGAGTTTTGGTGAAATGGTATCACCCTGCTGCACCCCTCTTTACATCAATGACCACTTCCTTGTAGAATGGTGAGATCCTGGTGGTGAATCTAAAATACAGCTTGTGGAGGATTTTTATATACTGAGTTTGAACGCCCTGTTTGGCCAGGGCTTCGATGACCGCCTCAGTCTCAACAGAATCGAAGGCCTTCTTTAAGTCGATGAACATTAGACAGAGCGGCATCTTGAACTTTTGCGAAACTTCAATGAGTTTGGTCACTGTGTGGATATGGTTTTTTCCTTCATCTAGTGTTCTGCCTATTCTATTCAGGATGACACGAGTGAACAACTTGTAGATGACAGACAGCAGGCAGATTGGGCAATAGTTGCCAATGTCGTGGATGTCTCCCTTCTTGTATGACAGAACGGTCCTACTGGTTTTCCACTGAGATGGAACCTTGCATTCAGACAGGTAGCATGTGAAGAGTCGGGCCAGTGTATTGATGAGTACTGGCGGCAGATTCTTCAGGTGTTTGGGTCTGACATTGTCCAGACCAGGTGCTGTTCGAGTCTTTACCAGTGAAATGGCGTGTCAGATTTCAGAAGGGAGAACCTTGGGAACGACATATCCATCCTTCAGAATTTGGTATGTGGGCAGGTGGACATGGCTGTCAAAGACATCTGAGTAGAAGTCGTGAATAATTTTCTCCATTGCCTTTCTTGAGGATGTGATAGATCCATCGGGGTGTCGGAGGGCAGGCATCTTGGTCTTGTAGTTGGCGAAGGACAGGCGAGCGTTGCGAATACTTTTCCTGGTTTCTGCTGCACTGGCCAACACTGCTGCTCTTCTCTCTTTGAGGTCTTCCTTTACTGCACCTCTGCACAGCTTTGTGAGCCCGGACGTTAGCTTGTGGTTGCCTGAGTCTCTCGCCAAACCACGTTGACGAATGAGCTCGAGAGTTTCCGAAGACAGGCGTCTGTTTGTGGCTTTCTCACTCTCGGCATTCTTCGCACAGACATGGAGGTGCTGAACCAGTCAATTGTATTCCTCATCAATGTTGTCAAGGACGGCATCTTCCCACGTTGCTTCAACAGTGCCAAAGAGCTCCCAGTTGGTGGTCATTCTGGGAGTTGTCTTCTTAGACAACTATTTAAGTCTCAGAAAAGTACTTCACAATATATTTTATCATTTTATCATTTAACACATTTTTATTAAATAATAAATCATCAAGAATAAGAGATATCCTGAGTTTAATATGCAAAACAAAGTCAACAGTTATCAGTAGTTGGCATCCAGAGGTCCTTGAGGAAAGGCAGGCAGGAAAGAATGTGTTAGAAAATGTGAGCATTGTAGGTTAGAATCAGAGGAAGCTAATCTTTAGTTGGACAGAAAAGAAGACCAGAATCTAGTGGGAAACTGGCAGAGTGATGAGACCCCAGTCTAGACAATGGACACTTCCACTAGAACAGGTGCTATCTTGGGATGTGTGGTGGAGAGGGGTTACCTTACTCTGACAGGTACTCCTGTCCTTGACTGAACCGTCACCGGTATCACATCTTCTCCAGGTTCCTCCTTAGTATCCTGCTGCACTACTGTTATTCTGTGAAATGGTTTTCTAGAATCCACCATTTTGAGAGTAAAGTCCCAGGTATGGAAATAGCAAGTAAAGATCAGACTATCTATAGGTTAAAACTCTCAGACATTCTTCGATGATTTTACATCCCTTATTTGTGGGATCTTATTTAAACAATGCTTCTGACTGATAAATCCATTCAAAACAGATGAAGGTCATGTCTGGCAAAGTGGACCCTACCACTAAAAGGGATAAAGGTAAAAGGTAAAAACTATGGAATGAACATTTTGTTCACACAGAATGTGTAACAGGTGACTGTTACATTCTGATCCCAATTTTTTTTTTATTTTCAGAAGAGAAAACTTTAGAAGATGGGTTAGGGTCATAAGCACGAACTTATTCTGTACATGATGAAATGAAATCTCATGGGAGAGAGGAGGCAGAGATCTCCTTACCTGTCCTCTATCCATGAGAATAGATACTTAGATCTTCCTTGCAAACAAAAAAATATAAAAAATATCAGTCTGGTACTTTGCAGACTCCAGAACTCTGAGACAGAAGTAAACAGAAGCCATGTCATCACCCAGTCTTTGTGACACAGACCAACTTGAGTAAGCCAGGAATCAATCCTTTGTCACAAACTTCTCAAGAGGGTGAATTTTCAGAAGAAGAGCATTCAGAGAGAAGGACATAGGAGGCCTGACCTCATTGGCATCCCTATATCTCATATCTCTTGCCCCCATGCCTGGCTGTCTTCACCAGGGCCCCTTGGAGAAGGTGGGTTGAGTTTCTCTCCCTACCCCGAGCAGAGCCCCCCACAACTGAAGACCTCCAGAGCCCAGCCACAGTCATGCTCAAGGCCCCTCTCCACACATTTGGACGAGCCTCATGCATGAAGGAAATGGCAGAGGAACCCAGGTGTGCAGGACCCGGGGCTGAGATTTCCATGCCTGCTGGGATCGGGACTGGGCCTCTTCTGCCCAGACTCCCCATTTTACAGTAGCTCGGCAGTCACACCCAGAAACTGCCCCCAGTACCTTATAATCCCATCAACAGCCAACATCCAGAAATAAAACTAAGTTCCCGGAAGCAACATCTTATAGCCTAGTTCTCCCTCTTAGAGAACTTGGCAGGCTACTGAGAGTTTTCCTGCCAGCACGAAAGCCTCACAAACTCCCTATGGCATATTCATATCCAAATACAATAACAATGATAGGTCTCATTCTCCTGACCCTGAAAGAGCCTCTAATGCGGCACCATTGGGGAGGATGAGTAAAGAAAGACTGAAAAAATCTCGGCTAGAATGAATGAAGATGTTACTGGGCCTGCTCGAGCAAATCAAGGATCAATGGGATGATAGTGACAGTGATATTATATCCAATTTTATACAACTATTAGAAGGAATACAGAGGCTTATGCCCTTTTCCCCATATATTCACTTTTCTTTTGCATATATATTAAATTCCATAATATTTTTGGAATGTAAACAGAAATAAAATCACTATTAGATGTTTGAAATTTCTGACATCCTAAACTTGTATTGCAAAGGCAATAAAATATGTATTTCAGTAACACAATTCTGTAATTTATCACCTTACTCTTTTTATTTAACTTTATCACTGTATCATGTATCACTGTCATCCTGTTGCTCATGATTTGCTCTAGTGGGCACCAGTAATGTCTTCATTGTGAGACTTCTTGTTACTGTTCTTGGCATATCGAATATGCCATGGGTAGCTTGCCAGGCTCTGCCACACGGGTGAGATACTCTCAGTAGCTTGCCGGGCTCTTCGAGAGGGACAGAATCATACCCGGGTCGGCTGCGTGCAAGGCAAATGCCCTACCCACTGTGCATTATGCTTTCTTAACCTAAGTTGGCCCTTTTCTAACCCTTTCCATATATATATATAAGCATATATATCTTATATACATGTATATATGTGTATGTGTGTTTATTTGTTTATACTAATTGTAATCTCAGGTGTTTTATTTTTTATATTTGGGTCTTAATTCAATAGAAATTAACTTTTAAAAAATTATTGCATCACTGTTATTTACAATACTGTTAATGATGATTTCACAATACTTAATTCCAACACTACATCCATGTATTAGATATTAGTTATTTATGATAGTACATATCACATGACAAAAATATGTACCTTTTGTATTTTTAATTAAATTTTGAAAATAAATGCTCAGGCTGAATAACAGTTTAATAACAACAGGTTTTTGTGAACCCTCAAATTTAGGCACAGAGAGAATAATGGAGGAAGAAAGCAAAAAAAGCATGAAAGAAAATGGCCATTTTCCCAGAGACTGCTCAATGTGTTCTGGGTATCTCCTGCAGGTCAGGACATCTAACTGTGTTCAAGGACCAGGGCTGAGGGCAAGAGCCATTGCCTCTTTAAACACAGAGAAGCGTCTCTATGAGGAGAATTTCTCTATCTCTTCAATATGATCACACTCTGATACCATTTTAATGTTGGCAGTTATGAATGGGAAGGGGGAAAAAAGGTGATGGAGTCCAGTTCTAGTGATTATTGACAATATGCCAGTTAAGGTGGCTTTATATGGCCCCTTTCTGGAGTCGTTTCGGTGGTTTAGAAACATTTCTTTCTTGTCAATCCAATACATGTAGGGATGTGGTTCTGCACAGAGATCCCACACTTGCACTTTTCCTAGCAAACAGGCTGGCATTAACAGAAATATGAATGAATGGACCTTTTCTTCCAAATTTGATCTGTCACCTGGCTTCCGAAAAGAGACAAACACATACCTTCAAGGGGAATAGTTGGTGAAAGAGAATTTTGAAATTAGGAAAAATTGTGTAATGTGTCATTAAATGCAATCTTTTTAAGAATTCTCTTTGGCAATTATTCTTATTATGTAGGTGGACAGTCTCTTAATATAGATAAAGACCTTTGCAGCTGCTCTCATCACAGGCTCATGTTTAATATGCACTTTGTAATTAGCATAGATGTACAGCCCCATGTTCACAGTCAGCCTCCCTTTCTGTCAGATCGGTTTTTAATCTGGGCTGTGTTCAGCTGCGAAGGGCTGATAAGCATTTCTGAAATCTCCGTATACCACAAACAGCACTTTAATCTCGTCTTTCAATTTCCAATGCACTCATTACACAGATTCAGCCCAAAGAACCTTGATGCATGAAAATTAGCCTTCCTGGATATGGGACACTTTCTTTTAACCTTTTTGAAAATACCCTGATACTCCAGGCATTTTGTCCCAGAGAAATGTCAGCAGGGAACTAACTTCCATGACTTCCTTGAAAACTAGAGGAAATGTGTTTCTTAGACCCACAAATGCTAAAGTTAAGCTAAACTCTAGCTATGGTTTTAATTGAGGATGAGGGAAATGATTTCTTCAATTTTAACCCAATTTTCAGGAATAAACATCATTACATAGAGATCAATTATATTTTCATGTAGCACTTTCATATATGGAACCCTTGATAAGCCCAGCTGTCTGACAGAGCTTGCTCATTTAAACCCCAAGCCAATTAGCACAAATTTTCAATCAGTTATGTAAGTATTAACCTGTTCCTCTCTGTATGTATTTTTTCTGTGACTTGGCCTTGGAGGAGATGAAATTCTTAAAGTGTCAAATTACTTTACCTAATATGAGTTTAGGTCTTTATTTGCATTGCACCCTAGGCTCTGATTTCAAGCTTTTAAAGATAAAGACCTGTGAAATAACTGCAATGCCTTCCAGTCCCTGGAGATGGCAGAGAGGAAGGTCCCGGGAGCGGGGGTAGTAGCACTTGCTGAAAAACTCATAGGTGGTAGGACTGAGCTCATCTTACAAAAGGCAAATACCAATTTTCTCTGCCATTGGGCTGTATACAATATTCCTTGAGGAAGCTGAAGACAGAAGCTTCCAAAGTATTAGCCTCTTTGGAATCATTTAAAGTAAATAGAGATTGTGAAACTCTTACCTGTACTGTACATACACTGCTTTACTGAATGCTGCAAATGCTTTTGGTGAGAAAGTCTTTAGGAATAACTAAGACCTTGTAAATTCATAGAGGACAACTTCCCCCACACCAAACACTCACACACACACTCACATAATATACTCACAGAGTCACAGGCAAGGACACATGTACACGCACACACTTGCATGGGTACACACAAAAGCTCTGTGCTGAGCTCACGTTTTTGACTTAGAGACTCACTTTCATATAGCTGTGTCGATACCCTTTTGGGATATTCTTGTGCTACGTAGAATGGGTTGGAGAGCTGTCAGAAATAACCTTGTTATTTAGGCAAAAAATTAAACAAGTCATTACAAGGTATCTCATAAAGAAGAAACATATTTATGATGAATTTTTCTCCCAGAGCCCTCTGTCGACCCATGTTTGTTTAAATAGGAAGAAATATCTATTCTCCCAAGTACAACAGAGAGACCAAAAAAATAGAAAACGGATAAAGTGCGCATGTTTTATTTCTAGGAATAGTGTTTGGGGCATTCTGCTACTGTTTCTGTAACAGAAACTGCAGCACTCTTAACTGCTGATGCTGGATGCTGAGCTCAGCATGACTGAATGACAGAAGGGAACTTTGGGCAGGACAGGCTGGAGGAGATGGCTGCAATCTTACTATTCATAAACCTTGCCGGGCTTTGTTCTTTTTGAGAACTGTACCCAGGCCTCTACCTAAAGGCAAATTGCAAGAGGCATGTTTCCAGGAGGACTGCTAAGTGAAGGGCTGTATTTAAATTATCGTATCGGTCATAATTGTCTTGCCTCCTGTGCAGAAATATAAGCTGGGAGAGGGGAAAAGATTTTACTTTTAGAATGTCACTGGAGGCAAACAAAGAACTTTTCACATGTTGGAACTGACTCTCTGTTACTACAACTTTCTCTTTGGGTAATTATGTTGCTGGAAGGAAACGTAAAACAGTAGGCTTAAGCTGCTGTCTAGAGCATATCACACGTCTCAGGACTCAACCAGAAGACCAGACAAAGAACATTAAGTTCTAGAAATCCAGTTTTTCTCATCACACAAATCCCAGTTACTTGACATGACCACTGTGTTCATTGCGTAGACATGATCAGACATAAGCTAGACCAGCACCCTCAATTTGAAGTTACCATATCAAGCCATCTGGTACACCTGGAGAACTCCAAATGATCAGAAGTGACTTGGGTAAAATACCTTAAATTTTCACTGATCATGGATTTAAGTGGTAATTGCGCCATAGTTTCTGTCCTCATGTGCTGTTTGCTAATCCCATGTGATTTATAATATATTGATAGTGTTGCAGGAGACTTTAGAGAATTGGGGAGAAGAGGGGTAGTGGCCTCAAACAAGAGTTTTCTGTCTTCCTATCACCCACTTTGATCATCTGGGGAAGTGCCTGAGAGGGTTGGAGTTATAAATTCTGCCACAAACACCTATGCAGTATATATGCTTGAGGCTCACCAGTTCCACCAGGAATTAATCCCTACCACCTGATTCCTCAAAGTGCAGTGGAACTCAGTCCAGATGAGTTCACTGTCTCAACTGGAAGAATGTGCACCTTGTAGATAACATAGTCAGTCTGATGTCAGTATAGGTTTTTCTGGTCTGTTGCCTAATCTTGGGTCTGGAGCAATAGCACAGAGGTTAGGGTGTTTGCCTAGCACGCGGCCGACCCAAATTCAATTCCTCCGTCCCTCTTGGAGAGCCTGGCAAGCTACCAAGAATATCCCGCCCACACAAAAGCGCCTGGCAAGCTACCCATGGCATATTCGATATGCCAAAAACAGGAACAACAGGTCTCACAATGGAGACATTACTGGTGCCCGCTTGAACAAATCGATGAATAAGGGGATGATAGTGCTAATGTGCTACATTGCCTAATCTTGCAAGAAAAAAAATTTCAAAAAGGAGATAAATAATGAAGTAAGATGTTGACTTAGGAAATATGAGGGGTGAGAAAGATAATTACTCTTAAGAAAGAATATAAATTTCTCCACGTTGGAGATAACCCAGAGTACACATCCTAAGCAGAGATGCAGGTGAATCCCCAATGTAAACAAAGCATGTCATAAAGTCAAAGAAAGGATTTACACATCTTAGGAAGACATACAGACAATACACAGAGTGTAAAAATGATGCTTTTTTCCCCTTTGTCTCTACAGAGTTTTATTAAGGATTTTCTCCCCGAGCTGTCCCCAGTAGTCTGCTGCTACAGTGTTTTCCATGGGGAGAGATTGGAAATATTAATGGTCTTCTTTGATATTCTTATCACAGCCTTTGTTCCGTGTGATAGCTTCTCCTCTCAGGGAGTTTAACATTGATTGGGACATTTGATGGGTTTCCTGCATTTCCCAGGTGTCAGCACCTGTGGCTGGTTTGACCTAAAGACAGTGACTTTTAATCTATATTTTCAGAGACTCAAGTGTCTTCCTGTCTACAACGGTTGGACTATCACACGTTTCTTTATGTTTTTTAATTTGTTTCATAGTTTTCTCTTCCCTTTTGTTGTTGTGATGACAAGAGTTTGAACACATTTGGTTGTGGGTATATCAGAGATGCCACACTTTGTTGTGGCACTTAGGATCCTGTAGAGGAGTTGGACAGTGCTTGGGGCATGTGAAGTGCTTCCAGGCATCAAACTTTCAGCTTCTTGGTTACAAGGCAAGTGATTTGCCACCAGACGTAAACAGGGTGTTCATCTGTTCCATTACATTAATTCAATCATTCATAAAACATAATTGAGTATTTCCTATGAATTGTGGGGTGAGGAAATTTGAATGAATATTTCTGCCATGACTAGTTCCTCCCAGGAAGAAGATATTAAAGTTCAAATAGTCAAGAACATCATTTGTACTAGTGTTTGTAGTAAAACTATATGTCTCCCTAAAATGCTCTTTTTTGTGCTATAGAAGTCTAGTCACTGACACTCAGTTATTTTGTGTCTTGTCTGTTTATTTTTGTAACTTAATCTTTTATTTTATTTTACATCTACTTAGAAGAAGGTAATCTTTTTGTAAAAGAATCTAGTGGAATTCTCTAGGGTCAGCTGGACTACCTTAATTTCTTAATTTAACAATGCTGTATTGAATGCTGGTCATACACACAGCCAGAATGCCTAGTCTTTGAAAACCTACAAATGACAGATATAAGAAATGAATATTCAATCCTGATACAATAAAGGTGTGCATATCTCACAATCAATATATATATACTTCATATCTCACTTTGAGGTTTTTGAGACTTGGTATTAGGGAATAACTATTAAACTTGAATCTGTGTTGTATATCATTTATGTAATCTTAGTGTTCTCTCTAAAACTGAGTAACTAGTTGCTAATTTTGTTACAGAAATTAAATAGAAAAAGATATGCTATTAGTCTATCTCCTGCCCTTTCAAAGTTGTGCTTGATTTCAGCCATGTATCATTAGAATTACTCCCTAACTGTGGTACAAAAACTGTAAAATCCATAAAGGTAAACACAACAATAAGTTACTTATGACACAAGGGAAATAGTAAGCTTCTGCTTATCCCTCACAGAATGCATCTAACTTTAATGTATTCTACTGCCTAGGAATTCCTTCCATGCTAATGCAAATTTAATATGTCCACATTCTAAATTTAAATAGATAAATAGCTGAAAACTATTTCCTAAACTCTTTTTGAGGTGACAAAATACTTTAAGACTCGTACTTTTTAAAGACATTAGATTGTGACTGTTTTTTTTTCTTTCTCTTACTAGATGTTATAATTGAACAATAATTTATAATGGAACAATAATTTGTGCAGGGGTGTGATTTGGCAAAAGAGCACATACCTCAACTGTGAGAGGCCCTGAGTTTGATTCTTGGCACCACCCTCAAACACACACACACACACACATACACACACAAACACACACACAGTGGGTTTTATTTCAGATATTTTATATCTTGCTATTGCAGAAAAGGCAAATTAAGGTCCTTGACTTTTCAAATATGATCATTTATGCAATAAATTTGAGGTTGGTTGCAGAAAAATGGAAACAAGAAAATGACAGGAGAAGTCAAATTGGATCTGTGAGCATTCCTGTGGAGACATACTTTCAGATAACTAGAAACAATGAGACTGCTTCATGGAGGGACACACTACTATTAACATTTCTTCTAGAATATATGGGTCATACATTCTTTTTTGTTTATTTAGTTTGGGGATCACACCCAGCAGTGCTCAGGATTTACTCCTGGCTCTGCACACAGGCATCACTCCTGGCGGAGTTGGGAGATTATAGGGATTGCAAAGGACCTATTTGAGGTTGACCCCATGCAACAGAAGCCACCCTTGCCAAAATATTTCTACAGTACCAAGTATTGCTTTCTAAAAACAAAACCCAGTGTAGCCCCTGACCCCAAATACATTATTTCAGTGTCTTATGCATGGTTTGGATGCAGAATTGGAAAAACAGGAGATTTTATTAAATTGATTATTTTTAATTTTTAAAAACATTTACATTTCCTCATTTCTTAGGTACTTTCTTTCATTTTAAGACATACCAAATATTTTTACAAATCTTTCTAAGAAGTGTTTCACACATATACACACATTAACGGCAACAAAAATACAAATAATACAAATAACACTTGGAAAAAATAGCACAGTTTCATCCATACAATGTAATTTCATCTTAATTATAGCAATTGATTGACACTCACAATTGATTGATCCCAGTATTTCTTCATCTTTAGATTTGAGGTATTTTATAACTCATTTTCCAATGCTGGAAGCTTGGCTTTAGCATCATTTGACATTTGAATATTTTCCTGATGCTGCTTTAGATTATCCATATCCTTCTTCCAGCTTTGAATGGTGAGTCAAAGGTCCCTGACTAGTAATTAAGCCCCATATCCCGTAACTACTTCATTTTCTACTTATCTCCACTTAAGTTCACTCTTTATATCATTATTTTAAAAAGTATTGCCTGTTGCATACAGTTTAGCTCTTAATTGAGTGATATCTTGTAATGTTCTTATGCTTCATGAGATAACACGCAGAAATTCCTTCAAAATTCTAAAATTATGGGCCCAGGAGAATAACGTAGTGGATTAGAATACCTGTCTTGCAAGTGAACAGTTATGAGTTAAAGTCAAAACAGTGTAATCACATATGGCAAGAGAGACTGGCACCTCTGCTATTTGATCCTGGTGTCTCTATAATCCTGATGCTTCATGCAATTTCTGATGTTTCATGCAATTTCTGGATGCACCACAGTGGAATATATATATCTCTTTAGTTGTAGTGTTGTATACACAGACACACACACACACACACACACACACACACACACACACACACACACACATATATATATATAAACACCAAAACACCTCTGGCAACACTACAACTAAAGAGATGTGGTAGAGGGCCAGAAGGATAGTACAAGGTTTAGCAAATATGCTTTTTGTGTTCCACACTAATTTTATCTGCAACACAACATGATTCACTAGGTGTGGACTTGGAGCACTCCAGGAAGACCTGAGTAATCCTTGGCATCTTAAGGGCTTGAGCCACACTATATCCTCAGACACTGCACTGAATTGCTGGCTCAGTTGGTCAAGAATCACTGGGATAAGAGACAGTCTTCAAAATGCCTCTTGGGAGACCCACGCTAAACCTGTTAATATGTATACATGAAGATATAGTGGGTGTCAAGGCCAGAGAGATAACAAAGTGGGCTAAGTACATATCTGCATATCTTTGTAGAAGGCTTAGTACTGAGCCTGGAGCTACACAATCCCCTAAGCACTGCCAGAATTTACCTCTGAGCACTAACCAAGTAGTATCCCTGATGATCTTGAAGTGTAGCCCAACAACAACCCACCCCAAATGGATAGTGTTGACTTTCCCAGAACTCATTCTGGCATGCTTTGTAGTCTGTCACATCCACAACTTAATCTGCCTTAGTTTAACCATATTATATCAGAGAAGAAAAGCAATATGACATTCATTTTATGATTTTTAATGTTCAAATAACCAGTCTTTACAGATCCCAATTCTGCTTTGTAGTATGTGTTTGGGCTTTATATTTGTACTTAGATCAGCGAAACACATTATACAAAATATAAGATGAGATTCTTGCTCACATTTCCAATGAGTGTTTCTGTTTCTGCTTTTTGCTTCAAATTTAAAAAAAAATTCAGAAAAGTGTAGGATCAGCCAGCAGTATTGACAGAAGGTAAAAATAAACATTGAAAGAAAAACCTACAAGAAGGTGGTGTCCAGACATAATGTGGATAAATGGATCCAATTTTATCCTTGAAAATTGGTTCAAGAAACGTTGAAAATCCATCTTTTACTTTAAATTTCTTTGCTTCTCCTGAAAACAGCAAACATCTTGTAGCATTTGTCTCTAACTCAATAGTGTGATAGAAAAATCTGTCCCATGTCACACATACACATATACAAATATAGCACCATGGGTATATCTATATCTCCAAGTCCTAGATTAGTCAGGTCCAGATAATATTTTATTGTGCTTTATAGGAACTGAGCAATTTTAAGCAAAGCATGACTCTATTTATTGGCATTCTATGGCCATTCCTGGTAGATAGTATAAACATTATTTCTGAATGCTTTTAGAGCACTGTACACAATATATCTTGAGCAGCAATGATTTATCTTATAGCTATAGGCTATATCACCTGACAGTGTATGTACATACAGAATGCAAATCAGGTAATTGTGTAGGACATATGTATCTGAAAAAAAAAAAAAGCAACAAAAAGCAGTGTTGGGGCCGGAGCGATAGCACAGCGGGTAGGGCGTTTGCCTTGCACGCGGCCAACCCAGGTTCAATCCCCGGCATCCCATATGGTCCCCCAAGCACCGCCAGGAGTAATTCCTGAGTGCAAAGCCAGGAGTAACCCCTGAGCATCGCTGGGTGTGACCCAAAAAGCAAAAAAAAAAAAAAAAAAAAAAAAAAAAAAAAAAAGCAGTGTTGTTTTTAAGCGCATGTTGTCATATTTCAGTCAATTGCATATTTATTCATTGTGTGATATATGACCCATGTTGACATGATGCAAAACATTAAGAATGTATTATTATTAATTGGGTTCAAATATCTATTTTGTCTACCTTCTCTTAAATTTAATAGAAACTAATTACTTTCATTTATCTACATATTCAAGTTTACTTATTATATAAAGATCATCTAATAATCTCACAGTTTGTACTTTGCTTTGTTTTCGGGTCACACCTGGCGGTGCTTGGGTCTTACTCCTGGCTCTGTGCTCAGGGCTCACTAATGGTGGGGCGCGAGGGACCATACGTGGTGCTGGGCCTTGAACCTGGGTTAGCCTCAGGCGAGGAAAGTGCACTGCTCACTGCACGGTATCTTTTTGCCCTGACTTGACAGCTTTAAAGATGGTCCAACTCAAAACCACATCTTTGTGCTTGTGTCTGCGATACAAATACTTGTGCTACTGATTCACAAGCATAAACACACACAGAATCCTGTTACCATTTCTGGCCAAATAAGCCTTTATGAACTTTATTCAAATGCAAGGGACAAACCGCAGATGGAATTTTTGTGTGTGAATAATTGACTTAATCTTTGCTCAATAAACATTGAGTACATATGTACTGAGTTCTAGTCTGGAGTTCATTAAATAGAATAGTTTCTGCTTCCAAGAGCCTTAGCCTTATGTATGAGAGATAGAAAAATGGGATGAGAAAAATAAAATAATCCCATGGTGGTGTTAAGGACAGTAAATAAAATAATATGAAAGAGAATAGGTGACTAGTTATGGTGTTCTATTGTTTATTTTATTCTTCAAAATTGAAAAAATATTTATTAAATTTCACTTTGGTCACTGTGGTTTACAAAACAGTTTGGGGTAGGCTTTCATACTTAAAGCATTCCGGCTCCACCCTCTCCACCAGCGTGTTTGTCTCCCCCCGCCATGCCCCAGTGTACCCCCAATATACCTTTTGCCCCATGGATAAACGTTATATGAAAGATCAATTCTCAGTTTCTGTAGGATTTGGGAATTTTATATTTCTACAAATTTTAAAAAATATCAGTCTGACCTCTCCTCTGACTAACTTTACTCAGCATAATACTTGCCAGTTCTATCTACCTAACAGCAAATTACATGATTTTATCTTCTAATTATAGTTGAATTGAATTCCATCGTGTATATTTACCAGTTTCTTTATCCAGTCACTTATTTTTGGACATTTGTTGTAGAGCTTTTTTATATACCCTTTGACCATCTATATTTATTCTTGGAGGAAGAGTTTCTATTCATTTTCCTCCAACCCATTTTTGGATGGGATTTATTTTTCTTGTAAAGATCAACCAGAGATTTATATATCTTGGATAATAACTCTTTATCAGTTGAATGACTGACAAATGTCTTCTCACAATCTGTGGTATATCTTTTTATTCTGATTATCGTATCTTTCACATTTCAGAAGCATCTTAGTTTGATGTAGATCTGTTCATTTATCTTTGCTTGGTCAGTGGCATTGAATCATTAAAAGATACCTCATGGAGTATTCAACCTATTTCTTCAGTAATTTATGGTTCAGGTCGAATATTGGGGTCTTTAATCCATTATATTTGACTTTTCTGCATGGCTCTGTAGTTTTTATTCAGTCAAAAAGTTTAGGAAAGTTTCTTTGAGGATATAACATTTAAATTGAAATCAGAATATGGAGAAGTATCAGTTATGTGCTATAGAATAAATATTCAAATTACTGTGACTAAAAGTAATAGACCTTGGAAGGAGCTGGGGTAGGGGACTTTGAAGTATGTAAAAGGGGCCAGAGAGATAGAACAGGGTTTAAGGAGCTTCCCATGCATATGGCTGATCTTGGTTGAATCTTCAGTACCACATAAGTCCCTAATGCACAACTAGGAATGTTTCCTGAGCATCAAGCCAGAAAGAATCCATGATCCCAGAGAGGTGTGCCCCCAAAACTTAAATAAATAAAATTTATAATAAACAGTCAAAAACAAGATCATATATATGAGGTCTAATAAACTGAGGTTAATATATTTTTATCTTTAAAAAATGACTCTAACTACAACAAGGAAGTAAAATTGTTACAGAAAACTAGGTTAGTTAAGATAGTGATGTTCTGTTTACTTTGTTCATAGCAGTAGTGTAAAAAACGAAAATAAATGCTATTGGTAGAGCAACTGTTTGTTCTACTAATCTAGATGTGGAATGGGGGGGGAAAGAGAGAGAATAAGATAGTATTTTTAGTTACTAGGTAGATATGATTCACCAAAGTGTTGAATATTGGTAAACTTAGGGTTCCAAGGTTTGCATGAGGTAGGAAGATAGAGAACCTGTGGTTTTATATTTGGTAGTATTAAACTCCTGATGACTAACGGATTCCTATGGATGGCAAGTAGTAGGCAGTTGAATATAAATATAGAATTTAGAAAAGAAATCATAAGTGCGTTGAGAGTTCTAGAGGTCATTTTCAATATCAGTAGACTAGACTGAATCACTAAAAATATGTTTAGTTAGACAGGAGATGTTTGAGGACAGATTTAAAAGACATAAATGTTTAGGCAGTTGGAAAGTTCCCAGAGTTGGCAGAATGCAAGATTTCTTCAAGTATAGAGATGAACATATTCAAGAATAAAAGACTATCACAAATTACTAAATTCCAGATAAGAGGAAAACAAAAATATTTGTAACAAGTTTGGCAAGATTTGGGTCACTGGAGATATTTATACATTGGGCCTTGCCTCTGGATTCTTGATTTGGGGGCATTGAAGAGATTGCAGGGGAAAACTGTGTGTAAGGTATTAAGATGAAAACAGTAAGATAGAACCTTTCCAGAAGTCTTTCTTTTATGATTTTGCACCAAGAATCACTCCAAGAAAGGCTGAAGGGACCACAAAAGATAGAAGGATAGATAGATAGGTTAGCTGTGTGCAATGCAAGTTCCTTACCTTACTTTCTGGACACTACTCTGGATCTTTCTCAGAATCCTTGGATTCTTTCTCAGAATCCTTTTACTGAGGGTATTAGAGACTAGTGGAAAAGATTAGAAGCCAATATAGGATTTTGTTTAAGATAAGTTATGTTAGAATCATGGTGGTGGGAAAGATACAAAACATAAGAAGAAAGTAATTATTTCAAAAGAAGAAGAAGAAGAAGAAGAAGAAGAAGAAGAAGAAGAAGAAGAAGAAGAAGAAGAAGAAGAAGAAGAAGAAGAAGAAGGAGAAGGAGAAGGAGAAGGAGAAGGAGAAGGAGAAGGAGAAGGAGAAGGAGAAGGAGAAGGAAAAGAGGAAGAAGAGGAAGAGGAAGAAGAGGAAGAAGAAGAAGAGGAAGAAGAAGAAGAGGAAGAAGAGGAAGCAGCAGCAGTAGCTGGAAAGATAGGACAGAGTTTAAGGCTCTTGCCTGGCATGCGGTCAAACCTGGTTTGTTCTCTGGCACCTCATATAGTCTTCCAAGTAGTGTTAGGTGTGCTCAGAGGACAGAACCAGAAGCAAGCCCTGAAAACTATGGGGTATGTACCAAAAATAAAGAACAACAACAATAAAAATAAAAACAAGAAACTGGTGACAGAGCAAAACTGAAAGAATTTTTGAGGTGAAAGGGTACAGAAAATAACTTAAAGCTTTGTTGTAGGTAAGAAAACAGTAGCTTTGTCATGACAATGGTATAGCTATGAAAACTAGACAACTTGGTGACTGCTCAATAACTAATTACAATGATATATTCTTTCAAATACGACTAACAGTGAGTTTATTTGGATAGAATTGCAGTTCGATTATTGCTGTGGATATATTTGTTGATAGTACAATATAGCAAAAAGCTTTACTACATAAGAATGGTAAAGGAGCTTATCTGTAATTTCTCTGTAGTATATATATACATATACATATATATATATCACTTAAATTACAATTTTTCCATTGAAAACTATCTATCAAATACACTGGTGGGAAGAGAAAAAGGAGCAATTCAAATTAGAAAGGAAAGCAAGAATTTATCCTCTTGAAAAACATGAAAATGATACAAATAATGTTGATCGTAACAAGAACTTCCTTTGTTGTCAGCAGACACATTTTCAAGGCTTCCACATTTATTATTATTTTTTAAATAGGGCAACTGTCAATTTGAATTACTCCATCCTATTTTGCATAATAATTTACATATTTATCCACCAAGAATGCTCTGATAAAGGACAATATCTCATGAGAGGAAAAGGCATGATTCTTGAATCACACTTCTGCATTCTTGAATAACAAAAACCTCTTTTCCAACAGCAAAACTGTAGAATTGAGAAGACAATGGGCCAGGTCAGTGGTTTGTAGTTAATTTTTCACTGTGAAATTCTATTATACAAAATTGCTTAGAGCAATCTTTGTCAACATCACTCCCATTTAAATCAGATTTTTTTAACCATGAAAAATAATTATTGCCTAAAACAAGATGATCACTAGGAAGTTTAAATAAGCTCCTAACAAAAATAGGCAAGCCACATTAAAAAATACAAACAGGAAAAATCATTTTTTCACAGCTTTCACTGACTGGTAATTTAAATGTTTACTGATATATGTTACTTAGCAGATAAAATATTGATCTTTGGCATCCAGACCTATGCTTTGTGTTTACTCCAGGTTTTGAGAACGCTTCCTGAGGTTTTACTCTGAACTCAATCACAAAATTATTTTAGTTCAACCTAACATCTTAAATGTGTTCTGACTTTCTTCTTCTCTATGAGTGAGTTATATCTCAACTTTGGAATTTTCAGGGGCCCAGGGGTAAAGTTTCAATACATCTCTGGGATTATTTTAGACTGTTTCAGCAAACAAGCTAACATCGGACAGATTAATAGAAAAAAAGAAACCACATCTGATTGCACATACATGGGGAATTATGACTGTACATCTTAGAGAAAATGGTTCAGACCAAGGTAACACCTAGACTAATGAATGTGGCAGAGGCTACAAGGAGGAAGCAAGGAGGGGGGTCTCACATGATGAGAGGGGTCAACTTCATATGACAGAACTCTGCCTTTGGAAGCTTGCTCCAACTTAAGACAAATGTCTCCAATAAAAAGATTAATTTTAGAGATGTCCTAAAATCTCGGTCATGTTCATTTTTTAAAGCAATAGGAATAGCTTCTCTTTAAGCCCACAGGGCATTAATAGACTTAACTTTGCATGCTCGGTGAATTGTATTTGAGAAAGTCAGCTAGAACTTTTGGTTTACGAAGCCTAGAACATCAAAGGAGTCCCTTTGGGACCCTGAGAAAATGATCATGTGTAGCTCACTTTTGGCATCCAAACGTTAACTATATGGGCTTTAATAAGCTTTTTGAGTAAATTGAAGGGCTTTTATGACATTGAGTGAACTTTCACTGCTAACCTGTGTGATGATGAAGCTCACATGTGTGCTGACCCCAAGGTAGTCACTATGAATGCCATGAGAACTGCCCTTCCTCCATCACTCTCTGACTCTCATTATTTTCTTTCTTTCTACCTGACTATACTCCACCATGCGTTTGCATCCTCTCAGGACTGTCTTTTCTACATTTGATCACTTATTAGGCACTTGGGGAAGTAAGTCCCAAGTTTCTGTAAAATCTCACGAAACAGGATCACTGATTAGAAAACCCCAGACCTATCTCTCTTTTTATTTATCTATTTAAAATTGGTTTTTTTTGTGTGCACATCTGTGTTTCTTGTAATTTTGTTTGGAAGAAATACACTTTCTTTGGAAGAAGTATTCGACAATTTCAGCAATTATTTAGATAATGGATATGGATGAATGAGTCTGAGTCTATCCAGTCAAACTTTCTTGACATAGTAAGGCATTGCCTTGTGGATTTAAAAGAGAATAGCAGTCGATGGTGGACATTTGTGGTTAGTTTTATGTTATTTCAAATTACATGGACAGCGTGGCTGGCCAGATTAGTCATGTGGAGGCAAATATGACTTACACAGTAGTAGCAAGAAAAAGTTCTCTTTCTCCTTAGAAAATATGTAATATATTTCTTCTTTCCCATTTTTTTGTTTCTGTTTCTTTCAGAATTCAGTTTTATTCATATCTGGGTGTATAAAAAATGGAATGTGTATTTCCCTGAAAACCATAATAAATCACAAACAAATAAGAGTTCATAATAATGATTCCCACCTCACCTAGAGAGTCACAAACATCACAAACATGAATTGTAAGTGGTGCTATAGTCACTGAACATTATTAACTAACATTATTCATCAGAAATAATTCCAAGCTCCTGGAAGAGAGAGACACAGAGTCTTTTGCCCCCGAGTCTGGCTGTCTTCACAGGGGCCCCTCGGAAGGGACGGGTTGCATTTCCCTCCCCGCTCTGAGCAGAGACTCGGCAGATGAAGACCTCTGGAATCCAGCCACAGCCATGCTCAAGGCCACTCTCCACACGTTCGGACAAGCTTCATGCATGAAGGAACCGGCAGTGAAACCCAGGTGTGTCGGACCTGGGACTGAGATCTCTAAGGCTGCTTGGATCCGGACTGGGCCTCTTCCATCCAGATCCCCCATTTTCCAGTAGCTCGGCGGTCACACCCAGAAACTGCCCCCGTGTAATCCCATCAATGGCCAACATCCAGAGGCTGTAAAACCAAGCTCCCAGAAGCTTGGACATCTTATAGCCTACTTCTTCCTCTCGGAGAATCTGGCAAACTACTGAGAGTTTCCTTCCCACATGGGAGAGCCTGGCAAGCTCCCCATGGTGTATTCATATCCCAAATACAGTAACAGATATATACATACCTCTTGGAGAGCCCGGCAAGCTACTGGGAGTATCCTGCCTACACAGGCAGAGCCTGGCAAGCTACCTGCAGCATTTTCAATATGCCAAAAACAGTAATGGTAGGTCTCATTCCCCTGACCCTGAAAGAGCCTACAATCATTGGGAAAGATGAATAAGGAGAGGCTGCTAAAATCTCAGGACTGACAGGAATAGACAGGAATAGAGATGTTACTGGTGCCTACTTGAGTAATCGATGAACAATGGCATGACAGTGATACAGTGATTCATCAGAAAAATGGCAGTGTTAAAAATATTTCTACTGTAATGGAGTGGAATCATGGATGTGTGCTAATGTAGAGAGAGACTATTGTTCCAGATAGACCTTGTTTGCCTGGTCTTAATGACTAGGTGGAACACTTGGGAAAAACCAATGAGTGAGAAAGAATTGAAAATGAGTAAGGTTCTGTCACACATGGAAAATTTTGTCATACTTAGAGAAATCATTTAATTTTCACTTCTCAAGGGGAAATTCTTTTCCTATTAATGAGACCAGATAGTTGGTGACATTTTGATAGTTGCTGGGGAATTCTTTCTCATGGACAAGAGAACTAGATAGAAGAGTGTGGATTTCTGCGATTGCTCTCAGCTTAACCTTCCAGGGACAGCTCAGAGAATTGTTCTGCCAGTCATTTCACAGCGAGATTTTAGGTCCCCATTTCAGGCCGTGGCATAGAATGTAGAACATTGCTATCCGTGGCTTTCATTCACTTTGCTTCTTTGCAGTCAGGGGGAGTAGGTACGGAGTCTTTTTTGACTTGGCAAACCATCGGGTAGAATGAAAGAGTTGCCCTGCGTGCCTGGTGGTGCTGCAAGGATGTAAATGTTGTTTTCTCAAAAGCAACACTCACACAGTTGCCCATGTTACAAAATGGAGAAAATTATCCAACGGCTGTAATTAGAGTGACTCATTGACACGAATTCTGAGAGGCAGATGTGGCATAAATAATGAGAGAACACAAAGAAGACTCTTCAATTATTAAATCCAACTTCATGGCCTCATCACCAGGAGGCAGCCAAGGCCACAGAGGCCAAGGGTGGGAAACTCTCCCCTCCCCACACCCCCCACAAGGCGTCGTGATTATTCCCCCCTGACAGACAACTGCCTGGTTCGGTTTCCAGCCCTGACCTACTTGAGGAGAGTAAGAAGCACAAAAAAGTGAAAAACACACAAGTCAGTCCTCCTCTGTGACTGCAAATTGTGGGCAAAAGCAACCTCCCATCTGGATGGGATGCATTGGCCGTGTTTGAGAAATGTGCCAAAGCCAGAGAGCAACAGGGAAATCCGAACCCAAGCATGATTGCAACAAAAGTTGGGCTGGGTCCTGGAGGGATGGTAGCATCAGTGCCCTCAGCAGAACAGGGGTCAGCAGTCTGAGTCCCACGTTCCTGGAGGATGTGGGAGCTCCTTGTAGTCTCCCCAGCTCAGTGATCACCTTTATGAAAGCAGACTTAGTCGCCCTGACCGAGCAGAGCTGGGAGAATAGTGAACATCGTACATGTAAACAGTGGGCACAGTGTCCCGGGGCAACACTTGGAGTCCGCGGTGTTTCCAGTAAGATCAGAATCTATTTCCGCTGCTCTGCCTCCCCTCCAACCTGTTCGCCTCTCTTCCTCCCAGCAGACACATACTAGACCATATGCTCTAGAAGAGAAATTCCTCTTGAACACATTGGCAGTGCTAGTTACAATCTGGATGCTCAGAATGGAGAACAACTTGCTTCAACTATTAAATAATTCCTCCTCTTGAGATATTATTCTCTCCCTTCCATCCCCCGTTCACTTTATTTGCAATTACTAGAGGGAGGAGTGGGAGGGGGACTTAAAGAGTGTTCTTATATACTTTTCTCGAGGTGCTTGTGCCCACTTGGTTGAACTTGGTTTTGGCCCTGGGAATCCCAACAGAGAAGGATGTCTGTGGGGTACACTCAGCATAAGGGAGGGGCTGGAATTGAACTTGAAACCTCAGGCCTGCAAAGCAGGTTATGCATCACTGAGCCACATTTCTAGGCCCTTGTATAAACTATTTGAACTTCTATACAGTTCACTTATGTATAGTCTCTGATCAGATACTCAGAGAGAAAGCATGGACACAGGACACAGTGGCCATTTAAATCCTAACTCCCACACATTCTTTTGTAACTTTGGGTATTAAATATCTCTGCCTGTCATTTTTCTCTGTAAATTGTGGATAAAGGACCCACACAATGTGCAGAAGTTAGTTTTGATAAGGTGTTTAAAATATTCTAGGGTACCTAGTACATACTTCTTGAATGCTAATTAAATAAATCAGAATAAATAGGTGAAAAAGTGTGATGGAATGTCTCCACATACAGTAGATAACCAAAAGAAATATAAGAAATTACTGTTCTGTTTTGTTTTCTATGGGAAATGTACAAAATGTAGAACTTCAGTTAAACATCCTGATAATTATAAATGATAATGAGTAATTTAGTTAATTTTATATCATTTAGGAAAAGAAAGATTGCCTTATCTTGAATGACAGGAACAAAAATAATAATGCACTTACACTTTAAAATTTACTTTTATAGTCTTTAAATTAAAATTATTATCGAGGTACAAGAGTTTAGAACACTGTTAACGTTTATGATTTTGCTTTTGATGTAAAATGTTACCATATTACAAACACTCCATCACCATAAATGCTCCACAACTACTCCTAGACCCCTGTGGTCTGTCCCATCCCTCCCATCATTCTGCTCCTCTGTTTTCTAACCTCAGTTCTGCTTCAGGCTCCAAAGATTCATTTATTTTGAACACTGTTCATTTCTTGCTTTGTTTCCTTGTGATTTCACTCATGCAGTCAACCCTGGTTTGATACCTTACATCTTATCTGGCCCTCTGAGCCCTGCCAGGAATCATCACTGAGCACAGCGTTGTGAATAAACTCTGAGTACAGCTAGATGTGACCAGTAACATCTGCCCTCTGTTGTCTTCAAATTCCCAGACTTGTGCCTTCTACTAGGACCAAGTAGCATGAAATGGCTATAGATTTAGGGCATATACGCTGTCCTGAAAAATATTATGCTAGTCAAGGTATTGTCTTCAAGTTAATATATTATGTACACTTCTGAAGCGTGTTTTTAGACTCTATAAGACTCTGTAGCTAGCAGCTTCTTAAAACAGACTGTGATGGAATTAGTGAATCTCTAGTCATGTACTCCTATCAGTATCTCTTAGGGTGTAAATTTTTGGGGTTTTGATGCAGTGTTTTAGGAAAACCAATGTCAGTAGATAAAATGACAGAGGGACTGACCAAGGCACTGTGGACAATAAAGACAAACATGTGTTAATCTTAGTCAAGTGTGATTGCTGACTTTTGACAAAGTAAAGAGTTCAATGCAATCAACTCATCATCAAGTAGCTGCTTGCTCTTGATGGATGGGGCCTTAGTGAGCTTTTAGCACTGTTTTTTGTTGTTGACAGATTGGTTCTTACACAGAGGTGGCTATGTCATTAGCCACCTTGTGAAGTCCACTGCAGGGCTAGCTGGTCAGCACTGGGCAGGCCGAGTAAAGAGAGACTAACTGACCAACTCACTTCTGTTTAGATTGGAGTTCAGTGTTCCTTGTTTGGGGGGTGCTCTGTTGAAGTTATAACATCTTCATGGACAAAAATCTTCATACTTCTAGGCAATACCCATAGGTTTGATTCTTCCTCATGCTCAAATCCTTTCACACTGATTGTTCTATTCTGAAGTTTAGTAGATTTTTCCGTTTTTGGTTTTTGGTTCAAATCCAGCAATACTCAGGGGTTAGTCCTGGTGATGCTCAGGAGATCATATGGAATGCTGGAGGAACCCAGGCCTTCCATAGGCAAAGCAAGTGCCCAACAAGATGTACTGGCAAACTGGTTCCAGATTTTCTTGAGTGTACTTTCCTCCATTTAATGTATGAACATAGAGGACAATGTATAGAGATTTTAATTTTTTAAAAGTAGTTTTTATCATTTACATTGCTACTTAATGAGACTGGTTTTATTTCAGAAGTGAGATTTGTTACTTTGAAAAGAGTCAGGTACTCTGGGTATCTCTCCTTTTGGCTGATGGGTTTGTGTGTGACTATATTTATATAAAATATAAATTTTTTAATTAATAGCCCAACAATATATTCAAAGTACTTTTTTTAAAGAGAGCTATGTAGGTTTCCTAAAGTATTTCAGATCTATGAAAGTCTATTGTATTCATATAGTAAAATCTCAAAGCAAAACTGATTTGTTTCTTCAAAGACAGTTTAGGTTTTTCTTTTTTTTATGTTTGGTTTGGTACCACACCTGGCAGCATTCAGGTAGTAGTCTTGGCTTTGTGTTGAGGGATCACACTCGGAAGGGCTTGCGGGGACCATATTTGGGTTGCCAGGGATTGAACCCTGGTCAGCTATATGCAAGGCAAGTGCCCTTACCTACACTAGCCATGTTGTATTTAGTTTTTATAAATACTCTTAAACTGTAGAGGAAGAAGACGATTATGCTTCGACAAAATAAAATTTCCTTTGTGTATTTTTGTAAATTAAAATTGAGTTAGATTTCTTTTTAATGGTGGGGATTAATGTTAATTTATATTACTTTAAAGTTAATAAATAGAGTATTTTTAGACTGTAGCCATAATGCTTTATTTTCTATGCCATTGTTTTTTTATTGCACTCTTACATATGCCTTCTGAAGTAGCTCTGATGTCTGATGTCAGTATTTCATAGTTGAGGAAAATTTAGGTCCTGGAAAAAAAATGTTAGCTTGATCCATTATATGGAGGATTTTTTTTTGTCATGGCAGAAATTATGTTAAAAAATTTCCTGGCCATTAGCTTTTTGTAAATCTTATTTTTGGAGAGGACAGTGAAGTAACCCACTTGCCTCATTAATTTTATGAGATTATATATAAAACTTGATAATGATGTGAAGGAGAAATATCTGGGCCATTATATTCTTAATCCAAAATACTATGTACTATTCTATTTTAGTATATACCATGAATTGTGTACTGAGCGATAGCATAATAGGTAGGGCATTTGCCTTGCACATGGTCGACCCGGGTTCGATTCCTCCATCCCTCTCGGAGAGCTTGGCAAGCTACCAAGAGTATTGCGCCTGCACAGCAGAGCATGGCTCGATCCCCGTGGTGTATTCGATATGCCAAAAACAGTAACAACAAGTCTCACAATGGAGACATTACTGGTGCCCACTCAAGCAAATCAGTGAACAACAGGACCACAGTGCTACAGTACTACAGTGCTACATTGCTGCTTGCATGGAGAGAGAGCTTCCACCCCTTAATTTGCATCTGTTATGTTTTCTTGAGTGGAGAAGAAAGGGAATGAATTAAAATTTAATTCTTCTAATAACACCTGGGAATATATCATTGGAGAGAACATGAGAATATGTATGGTATAGTAAAATGTTCATCGATGTTAAGAAAGACAGTGACAATTTAATGATTCACGGTCACAATCATGAAATCCCGTTAATCACCGATTTCTCGAGTGTGGTCAGTAACTGCTCCATTCGTTCTTTCCCTGAGATCTTAGAAGTCTCTCTTGACTTGGCCCTCCCAATGTGTCACACTGGAGGCTCTTTCAGAGTCAGGGGAATGAGATCCAGCTTGTTACTGGCTTTGTCATATGAATACACCCTGGGAAGCTGGTAAGGCTGTCCCATGTGGGCAGGAAACTCTCATGAAGCTTGCCAGTTTCTCCCAGACAGAGAAGTAGGCTACAAGATATCGCTTCTGGGAGCTTGCTTTTAAGTTTCTGGATGTTGGCCGTTGATGGGATTACACACACCTGGGTTCCTCTGCCGATACCTTCATGTGTGAGGCCTGTCCAGACCTGTGAAGAGGGGCCTCGAGCGTGGCTGTGGCTAGGTTCCAGTGGTCTTCAGCCGCCAGGAGCTCTGCTCGGGGCGGGGAGGGAAGCTGGAGCCCATCCCCTCCGAGGGGCCCCGGGGAAGACAGCCAGGCGTTCGGGTAAGAAACTCTCTGCATCACTTTCTTCTGGGAGCTTGCTTTTAAGTCTCTGGATGTTGGCTGTTGATGGGATTACACACACCTGGGTTCCTCTGCTGGTACCTTCATGCGTGAGGCCTGTCTTTAATGATTGCAAATCATAAAACATCAATTTAGCTGCTATAAACAGGATTGTCATGAAAATATGAATCTGTTCATGAAAAACTCAACAACCAGAAAACTGATCATGAAGTTACCAAAATTGCTGGTCTTTTTAGCTTTCTTATGAAGTTTACCTAGGACAAAAAGTAATTGCAGATGAATCTATATAGAAATAGTTAGAAAGATGACACTTAAAAAGAGAAGGGGGTGCTGGGGTGATGGCACAGCAGGTAGGGCATTTGCCTTGCACGCGGCTGACCCAGGTTCAATTCCCAGAATCCCATATGGTCCCCAGAGCACCACCAGGAGTAATTCCTGAGTGCAGAGCCAGGAATATCCCCTGAGCATCACCAGCTATGACCCAAAGAACAAATAAAGAAAGAAAGAAGATGGTGTATGGAGAAGACATTAGGACATTTTGGAGGAAAATTCTACAGGTTTGTCTGTGTGTTACATGGGAATATGGGGGTTGAGAATCAAAGTTTACATATAGTTCCTAACGTGACCAGCCTGCCATACATAGAAATAAGACATTTAGGCAAAAGCTCTCATTTTCAAGAAAAGCTAATGGATTTATGTATTAGTAGTGAAAAGAATAAAGTGCCATTGCTTCTGAAGGAAGGTTTGGATCCATTAGGCAATTGTCAATTCATGTTTAGGTTTTAAGAGAAAAGTTATTGTTAACAAAGCTGCAGTGTGGATTAGATTGCTGAAATAGGATGTACAGACACAAGAAAGAATGCACATATGTAAGAGGATCAGGAACTTTCTGTCAATCTTTCATGGAAAGCAAGAAAGGGAGGGGGCGGAGAAGTAGTGAAGGGAACTACAAAAGAAAAGTTGGTGGGAAGAAATAGAAGCAAGAGAATAGCTTCTATTATCACTACAACTCTATTAACTAGTGCTAACACAAGCTTCTATAATTATTTCTTTAAATCTTATGTTCAAAGTCAGTTTTTACAGAAGAAACCAATAACTTACTTCCTCATTAACTTATTTCACAAAAAAAAATTAATTCCTTTAAAAGATCCATCTATTGCTCTATTGCCATGCTGCTATAGAGGGAATAAAATGCAGCATTACTACACTGGTAAATTCTGCCTAGCTCTTGTATACCCCCATGCCTGTGTCCCCATGAACATACTTAAAACATGTTTATATCTTTTTCTTAAAGTTCAAGGATTTTCTTGAATTTTCAGCTTAAAATGAAAAATGTAATGGACTAAATTATCATTACATTTGCTAAAATAAGTTATTTTACTTAGGTATCTAATATATATTCTCAATTTTACTTTCTAGCACCTTGAGTTTCAGTTACCTGTTTTTTTTTTTACTATTATCTTTTCATCTCCAGTTATATCACGTCCTAGAGTTATGACCTGTTCAAAACAGGTTTCTTGCAATGTGGGACAATTACCATACTCCATTTCTTGAAATGACAGTAATAATAGCTAGTATCTGTTAGGGAACCTCCTCAGATGCTTTGAGGGGTCCAGTTCCCACACCCCATGATATTACACCTGCTACACAGACCTGATAGTTCAGTTCTTGGGTCCAGTGATATGACCTTTCTAGGCCCAGCAGTATGAGAGTTACCTGGGCTACATCCTGCAGTACTCTGGGGACCACACAGTGCCAGGGAACAAACCTGAAGTCTCTACAGCTAGGCATGTGCTCTACATTTTGAGCTATCTTGAGTCCCTTGAGATCGCACTAAGCTGGCGTTTATTAAGCACCTACTTTTCCCCACATTCTACACTATACTTTTAATTTGATCCTCACATTCACACTCTGTGGTGAATGTGAAGATCACATATTTTCTTCAAACCATGCATAAAAAACTGAGACAAGGAAGGTTGCCCAGGCAGAGACAGCCAGTAAAGATAGCATAAGCATAATTCAGTTCACTGATTTGTGATTCAGATCTACTCATCTTACATGCAATATAAATCATCAGAATCTAAATTATCAGGAAAAAAAGACATTTTTCTTATCTCTGTTAGTAGTCCCTTATATTATTTATTTTTTCAGGGTCTTACTACATATGATTAAAAAATTATTTAACTTGCATCCTTCACATTTATATTGCTATTGATTTCTATTATAAATAATAGAAATAGAAATCATATAGTTACAATGGTGTTCAAGTTTACATCCTTATTTTCTAAAAAAAATCAAAGGACATTTTGGATCTTAAATATATGCTTTAAGATAAAAATATAAAGCAGGTGCTGTTCCACTGAAAAATTACTCCTATCAATTTCTAAGTACTATGATGACTAGTCAATAAAATACACAAACTATTGGCAGGAAAGGTAATTTGCATTGGGGATCAGGGGAGAAGTGTTTTATTAAAAACAAATTTACCTATCATTAATGTCATTTTGTAATCCCCCAACTTATTTTGTAAATTAGTTTCCATTCTTCATGTACCATTTTCTAATATCTTCTCCAAGCTTGTACTGTTCAGTCTATCCAGTTCTTGAATGAACGTCACTGGACTTAAACAGCAAAACTGTTAGATGTAAGAGACACCAGTATATTATACATTATTATTTCATACAGAATGATGGACAAGAGGTCACTCAAATCTCTTGTCTATAGAACATTTTAAGCATCAGCTCCATAAGCGCAGATGGGGCCAAAGGCCTCAGGACTTTTCATAAGAAATAAACATGCACAGTCTAAGTCCAAGCTTGATAGATACCCTTCGTTAAATTAAACACAGTTCAAGATGCAGCTAAAGACCCAGCTGGCAATTGTAAGACTGGAAGAGGTATTGGAAAAACTTGTTAGATTTTTAAATGGCATTACAGCTGCCAGTTGAAAAGAAACAGTCATTCTCATTCACATGTTTAATCCAGGGAACTATATACTGGAATAAGTGTTAATTGTTGCGGAGGTGGGGTAGGAGATTATGTTTAAAACACTTAAAATTATCACTCCAAGTCTGGGTCTTTGGCCTGAACTGTTTAGTAAGTTGCTATAATAAACCTTTATGTATTGTTGTGGAGGAGACTTAGCCAAAATTCTCTGTTTTGCCTCTATTATGCTTTCTGGCTTTGTGAACAATAAATGTACCAAAATAGACCTTGAAACACATTTAAATCCAGTTCTTCAATACACAGCAAGCAAATCACAAGCACCAAACCTGTTAAAATGGCATGTTCATTTGGGAAAGAAGACTTGAATATATCAACCCATTCCATGTTAAGACCAGGCTCACTAATAAAATAAATAAAATACATTTTATTTATCTTTTTGTTTACTCACATGAAGATGTTACTATGGAGTGAGGATAAGGAAAAACTTTGCCTCGGTGATTTTTACTACATCTTTTAAAGTCAGTTTCAGTCCTGGTGGTAGGTTACTCTGATTTTCAAGGCCATGCTAAAAACTTTGCTATTTTTCTGATCCCTTTTCTTATTGTATTCATTCAAGAGAGTGGGCAGGACAAGTATGATTCATTCTCATCTAGAAGAAGACCATTTAAGCTCTACTTCCTTGAGAAGAAAATTAGACACAGTAGTAAAAGTCAAGTACTCAATCAGACTGCAAAGATGATATTTATAGAGTGCCTTTAGAAAAAAATTGAGGCCCTAATTAAAATTATGATTTAAAAAATTTTCCCTTTGGTAGTCACTTATATTTTCAGATATTGTCCTTATATTTCTATCTACAAGCATTTCCTTTAATCTTTGGAAAGAACATTAAAAACAGGGATTTAAATACATCTAGATTAATTGTTCACAGATGTCTCATACAAGTTAATGTTGAGCAGGAGGACAAAAATCAAATGGAAAGGGGAACCAGTATTATCTCTTAATGGAATATGGAAGGGCATAACTGGATACCATTAGCTAATGATGCATTAGCTGATTAATTCTTAGAAAGTGAGGACTTTGAGAATGATGCTTAAGCCTGTCTTCAAAAGTTCTCTATCTTGCTTGTATTGACATAATTTATGTTAGATATAATGCAGAAAATGATAAAATGCAGTAGGAAATTCCAAGTGAAATAAATCTGCTTAAAGAAAACTATTTTAATAGATTATTTATCTCCCCTAATCTTTTCTGCTTCCTGCCCTCAAATCATTCTTAGCTCTCTATTATCATCTTTCTAGCTTATATAGATAAACTGTATCTATCTAAATCCATATATATTGGGGCAAAGACATAATTGTATTTAAACATGGGTTGACAGAACTGATTTTTCTCAACCTATGAGCAACTTTGAAGATTAGAGAATTAGGGATTAAGTAATATTATTAGAAGTAGCTCAAATAAAACAGTGACATATTTGTTCCAGTACTAATTATCCTGTAGTAATTAATATCACTGTATCACTCTCATCCCATTGTTTGTCGATTTACTCGAGCAAGCACCAGTAATGTCTCTATTCTTCCCAACCCTGAGATTTCCTCAGCCTCTCCTTACTCATCTTTTCCAAAAATTGGAGGGTCTTTCAGGGTGAGGGGAATGAGACCTATCATTACTGTTTCTGCATATCGTATACGCCACAAGTACCTTGCCATGCTCTGCCCATGCAGGCGGGATATTCTCAGTAGCTTGCCGGGCTCTCTGATATATATATATATATATATATATATATATATATATATATATATATATATATATATTACTTTCTGTGATTTGTTGTCTACTGTCTGAACTCCATCAAATATGGTGTGATAATTATGGAAAATCAGTAAGAAGTGTCTTATAATGTGTCACACGGATGCGAAGTGGTCCAGAAAGTGGCCTGGAGCTTGATGGCGGTTGGGCAGAGGAGCCTGGCTGCCTGGACTGGGTCCATTTGGATGGGGAGGATTCTCACCCTCCCCCCTCTGGGGCGCCCCGAGTGAAAACACCCTGGCGCAAATTCCACAATTATTGTGATTGTAATACCACAATCACAATAATTATTTAATCATCACTATCTCTGCAAACGAGACTCTTTGACTTCTAGACTTCAGTGAAACCCCCTTTTTTTAATACTTTTTGTGCCTTCAATAAGAATTCTAGTCAATGTACTACCAATCCTACATTTCATAGTGCCCTGATGATTTGAGATAGAATTGAAAAACATTATCTTGTGATAATGTAGAATGGACTGTTTATAGGCCTATAGAATGGACTTTTATTTCTCTTATGTCATATTATATTAAACACTTTCCTAAGTGACCTTACTGCTCTTTAATTACATTAAACAATTTTCTAACTGGTCTTACTTTTCACTTCAATCGTATTTGGTGATGTGGCTTCTTCAGTTTTGAGTTGTTTTCTATCAGTATAGTCTTAGAATCACACACGCAGCCACTGTAAAAGGTCAGGTACAAATTTGATAAACCACTATTCTGTACCAGAATCACGAGAGTGAGTTTTCAGTTGACTCAGAATCTAAATACTTAACTCCTTAGTCCCCTCAATATATTGTTATGGGAACCAGAGAGATGCTTTGCATGTAACCAACCCTAATTTGATTCCCCCAAGCAGGCCCAACACTGGAAATTCCATCTTATGGGTGATGTAGATAATCCAGCTCCTCACCACCTTCTAAGGCCCTTGCTCTCAATACAGTTGGTCAAGAACCACAGAGATGGATGAAACAGATGGTAATGAGGATCAAGCACTTGCCTTGCAGGTATCTAGATTCAAAACCTAGCACCACATATGTTTGCCAGAAATGATCCCTGAACACAGAGCCAGGAGTAAGTCCTGAATACAGTAGGGTATGGATGTCCCAAAAAGGAATCACTGGAAGGCCCTCCAGGACCGCAGAGTACTCCTTGCAAAAAAATAAATAAATAAACAAAGACAATATAGTGTTGTTATTTGGGGAAGTTATTCAGTTTCCTTTAAACAGAAGTTTACAGCATCTGTTTGACCCATACTAAGACAATTAACCATCTATCCTCATTTGGTCCCCAAACCAGTCTGAACTCCAAGTGGAACCTTAGACAAATCAACCATTTAATTGTCTTTGTATATGAACATTTAATAGACCAAACACTCACTGAGTTTTTAAGAGGAAGACATGATTAGTCTATAAAATATTTGCTCCTATTTTTACTAAATGGGCAGTAAACATTTTCTGTTTTCTCTTATAGAAAAGTCTTATCTGGATGAGGTACCTTTAAGAAGAAATCATAGGAAACCATGAATAATACTGTTCTTTGTTTAACGCATCATAATACTGCTTGGTAGAATGGCTTAAAGACCATGTTTAGTAGAATCTTGTTTCATCTGGGTAACATTTAGCAGTCTTTGCTTGACGAAAAGAAGAAATAGCAGTTGGCATGCTGGTCTGCAGAGACACAGGAAGCAGGCGCGCGCTGAAGGTCAATGCCACAGTCTGTCAAATTGTGGGAAGCGTGTGAAGAGGGGCATTTGTTTCATTCTCCTCTCATATCGAAGAAAATATCTAATCATGTTCCTTTGAGCAAGGAGAGAGAGAGAAAAAAAGCTTTGAAAAGCTTCAATGTTCTTTGGATCACTTGACAGTGCATGAATTATCGACATATATGAAATTATTCATTTATGCAAAACTGTAATTTGTGTCGCCTCTTATTCTGCATGAATACTATCCACGTGTGCCAAATATACACTGTTGTAACTTTATTAGAATAAATATTCAAGGCAGGGATGACTAACCTCTAATTTCTTCCCCTCTCATATACACACGCACACACAAATTGCATAAAATGGTTCATGTTATTCTTTATAGACATTTTTGTAAGAAGCAGTAACCAAAATGTGGAAATATGCTATGTCTTTGTACCAGATATTTGTAATGGTGGGAATGGATGGATCCCCAAAGCAACATCCAATGGCTATAGGAGTCCTTGAAAGCAATAGGAATTAAACATTCCTCAAAGATGCTTAAAATGTAATAAAGCAAAGTAAAAACAAAGACATATGTTTAGTTTTTTTGTTTTTGCTTTTTGGGTCACACCTGGCAATGCACAGGGGTTACTACTCCTGGCTCTGCACTAAGGAATTACTCCTGGTGGTGCTCAGGGATGCTGGGAATCGAACCCGGGTCGGCTGCATGCAAGGCAAACGCCCTACCCGCTGTGCTATCGCTCCAGCCCCGACATATGTTTAGTTTTAATGTATTTTTTGAATATATTGGACAATCTTAGTGGTAGAAATATCCTCACAGAATTGTAGTCATCCTTGGGTTGGAGAGAGAGTACAGGGTTTCGAACGCTTGCCATGCATGTGGCTGACCCTGATTTGAATCCCCAAAGCTAATATGGTCACCAAAGCACTGTCAGAACTGATCCCTGAGCACAGAGCCAGGAGTAAGACCTGAGCACCATATGTGTGGCCACTCCCAAAGTCTGTTATTAAAATAATAAAAATAAATAATGAATTTATTTGCCTTGATTATCTCACAAACAATATTAATTAGCTCAAAGTTTCAAAATTTCACAAGAAAGAAAGGGGGAGATAATTGTACATATTTAATCTCTAATGTATAACCAATCTCCAGATTATCTGGATTATTTTAACACTGGATCAAAAAAAAAACAAGATGGAGGACTAAATAAATAAATAAATGTATACTTCCCATCTTCTTGGACTAAATCGAGCAAAATAACGAGTGACTTTTTCAGAGGCTTTAGAATAGAGAAACTAGGTAATAGCTAATGTTCTTACTCTGCCAGAGGAAGTACCATTACTGAATTTCCGGTAGTATAGTGGGTGTATAAATTCCAAATGACTCTTTTTTCTGTCAAGTTTCTAATATGTGTTTTTTAATTTGTGGGGAACGGGGGACCATCCTAGGCTTTCATGATTTTTAAAGCTAGTTTTTAAATGTGTTAATATATCAATATATCCCCCCTTCCCTTCTGTTTCATGTTAGTTCATATTGTTGCAATAATCAAGGCTCACACTTGTCTGTTGTGTGAGCATAGCTTTAGTTGTGGGACTCTTTGGAGCCAGGTGGAGGGGGCACCTCAGGTGGGTTTAACACTCCCTCCATTGAAGTGTCCCCACAGGTGATCGTCAGGGGCCACACTTCAAGGCCCTGACACTAAAACATATGTTTTCTTTTCTTTCCTTTTTTTTCCAGTCTCCATCCTTGCCAGAGATCACAATCCCTTTTCTGGTGTTTACACCCAAAGATTAATTAACTAGGGCATATATTTTGATTTACAACAATCGATTTAAGTTGTAAATCAAAGCACATACCCTAGTTAATTAATCTTTGGGTGTGAACACCAGAAAAGGGATTATGATCTCTGGCAAGCATGGGCGGGAGCAATAGTACAGTGGTAGGGTGTTTGCTTTGCACGTGGCCAACCCTAGTTTGATTCTTCTGCCCCTCTCAGAGAGTCTGGCAAGCTACCGAGAGTATCTCCCCGCATGGCAGAGCCTGGCAAGCTACCCGTAGCATATTTAATATGCCAAAAATAGTAACAAGTCTCACAATGAAGATATTACTGGTGCCCACTCGAGCAAATCGATGAACAATGAAATGACAGTGACAGTGACAACTTAGATTAGATGCTAGCAAACTTTTTGGTCTCAGTACACTTACTGATTCTAATGTTTTATTATTGCAGAAGACAGCCTAGTTCTGTTTGTATAGACAGCCTAGTTTGTTTCTATTGTTTGTATAGGTGTATTTATAGATATTTATGACAAATAGAGATTAAAAGTGAGAAAAAAATGATTTTTGTTTCTGTAATTAGCCAGTTGCTTGTTGGTAGAAATAATATATTTTAAGAAAACATGTTTTTCAAAACAAAAAATTTAAGTGAGCTAAATATTTTTTTATAATCCACTTTAATTTTGAACAATATTTCTTAGCTTAACAATAAATTAGCTTCTCATATCTACTTCTATACATACCTAATCCCTATACATTGATTGAGGAATAGGAAGATGATTTGTTACTGTATGTAGTTGAAAATGGAATCTTCAAAAACATTATTTCTCTTGCTGGAAGGAGTTGTTCTTAAAGTTTCACTGTCATGTGGAATCTAAAATCATTTCAGTTAACTTTTTCTATTTCTTTAAAGTGTATTGATACACTTTTCAGTTTATAGAGCTATAGAGAAATCACAGCAGGTAAGGTTCTTGCCTTTAATGCTGATAACCTGAGTTTGATTCCCCAGTACCCCACATGGTCTCCTACGCACCATCAGTAGCGATACTTAAACCCAGAGCCAAGAGTAAGCCCCGAGAACCACAGGGTGTTGCCCCACATCCCCCAAAATGGACTGTTTCTCAAGCAATAATATTGTAACATCATTCACTCTCATTTGATAAATACTATGTCAATGAATTATGTACGTATTAAAATTTTTGATTTGTTTCTTCTTTAAGATATGAAAATATCAGATCTCAATATCACTATTGTTATTGAAGCCAATCCAAAGGAATTAAGACTTGAATTCAATATTAGAAACCAGAAAACTTCTCTGAACAGAAGTGGAAGACGTTGAGAATGATCCCCCCACTGCCTTGTGCTAAGGGGTAAGAGGGCAAACCTACTCAGGAACCCATAGTGAGTGGCTTGAAAATTTATTTGAAGATTGAAATGCAGAGTGAATCCTTGGACCAGTCTTCTAGGGAATTTTATTGTTCATTCCGTCACCTCTGGTCACAACTCATCTTTGTTGTTTTTTTTTTTTTTCTAAAATCTAAACCTGCTCTTTAAAAAAAAAAAAAAAAAAAAAAAACTTTCCTGTTACAGCTACTTTGAGGATGTGAGTCTTCTTTCATCCTATCTGCTAACTTGTTGCCAATAAAACTCTTTCTGACATGTCACATATCTCTCAATTTATTGCCTCTTAAGTGGTTGTAAAACTGACCATCATGGTCATAATCTTATCAGAAGATAATATTAATACCATGAAGCTATCCAGTTTACACCTGTAGTTACACATTTTCCAATTTTACATTTTATCTTAAAAACCATTCTATCAAGTCATCAACTATTTTCCTTTAATATTCATGGAGCTTTGCTTATATTTGAGGAAATCCTAAAAAATTGAGTCTGAATGTTATATCTTTAAAAAATAAAGTCTCATTGTGGGGAAAAAAAGAAAATTTAGTTTACACGCAAAATATTTGCAATAGCATCACCTTAAGACTACCATGGATTTTTCTTAGGCAGCAGAAATGCTTTATATGTGCTTTTCATTCTTTCTCAAAGGATATTAAAAAGTTTTTTTAAGGTTTAAAGGCCAATTCAAAGCTTTTTTTTTGGATATAAATGATCCTTACTCTTCTATCAAGAGCATCTTAGATAAAAATTTAAGAACTAAGTAGTACATTTGGGTATTGTCAGTCTTACCATTATATTTCTCTCAGTAAAAATGACAAAAAGGAAAGAAAGAAAAAATATTATGATAATATTATTCTAAAACTATGTTTGACCTTGTAAAATCCTAAAAACAGGTTCAGCTTCTCCAGAACTTTATGTTCCATTGATTGAGATTTGCTGACTTGAACATTATCATGCATGTCTAATAAAATAGTGAATAATTTCTATTCATATGAGAAGACAAGCCAAAGTAACGGATTTATGGTTCCAAGGCATAATGCAGGTTGTCTTTAATTGAAGTAAATTTGCATCAGGATACTTTGCCCAAGTAAGTACTGAACCTGTTTTTTTCAGATTTTTTAGTCAACCGAATTATTTTTCATGTTTCCATTAATTTTAGTATTTATATGTTCTCACTACTTCATTTTTAAGAATTTCTTGAAAACTACTGATATTCACTATATCATTGTCATCCTGTTGTTCATCGATTTGTTCCAGCAGGTGCCAGTAACGTCTTTTTTTGTCCCTGTCACGTGCTAGTGTAGCCCAGTGACGTCTGCTCACTTTAGGAACACAAAGAGCACATTGTTGTTACTGTTTTTGGCATATCAAATATGTCATGCATAGCTTGCCAGGCTCTGCTATGCAGGGGGAAAAATAATAAAATAAAGAGGTCACGTGGCCTATCCGCTTTAGGAAAAATTGTGTCTCTCTCTTCCAGGAGCTTTGTTTTATAGTCTCTGGATCGTGGCCGTTGATGAGATTACATTGACCAGGGAGAGTTTGTTGGTGTGACTGCCAAGCTCCTGGAAAACAGGGGATCTGGGTGGAGGAGACCCAGTCCTGATCAGAGCAGGTTTGGAGATCTCAGCTACGGCTCCTGCATACCTGGGTTCCTCTGCCAGTTCCTTCATGCATGAGGCTCATCTGAGCATGTGGAGACTGGCCTTGAGCATGGCTGTGTCTGGGTTCTGGAGGTTTTCGGCTGCTGAGGTTCTGCTTGGGGTGGAGAGGAAAATTAAACCCGCCTCCCTTGGAAGGGACCCTGGTGAAAACAGGTTGGTGTGGGGGCAGGAGATTCTGCTGATATTACTGTACCAATAAATAGCTTAAATCATCTATGCCTCATATATAAAAAAGAAATGTAAGTAGTAACTACACATAAAGTTATTGATATTCAACTTAGAAGTATATTTCTGTACTAAAAAATACCTGGAAGACCATAAATGTGAGTATTGTTTATATTGTTAAGGAGAGTTTCATAAATAAAAGTTATAGCACAGTGGGTAGGGTGTTTGCCTTGCACACGGTCAACCCGGGTTCCGGGTTCAATTCTTTGCCCCTCTCAGAGAACCCGGCATGTTACCAAGAGTATATCGCCTGCACGGCAGAGCTGGGCAAGCTACACATGGTGTACTTGATATGCCAAAAACTGTAACAAGAAGTCTTACAATGGAGATGTTACTGGTGCCCACTCGAGCAAATCAATGAGCAACAGGATGACAGTGATGGTGATGATGATTTATTTATTTATTTATTTATTTATTTATTTTTGGTCCACAACAAGTTGTGCTCAGGGATCACCCCTCGTAGGGCTTCAGGGAACATATGTGGTGCAGAGGATTAAACCCAAATTGATGATTTGCAAGGCAAGTGCTTTGCCCACAATAACATCTGGTTCGGAAATAAAAGGTTTGGAATGGAAAAGCCTCTAGCATGCTACCTCCTACAGTGTAGGAACAATAAGCTTCTGATGTAATGGTTTCTGTGAGAATGGAATCCATCCAAATTTTCAGTTTATGCTCTGACCTGAATCTAACATTCAGAAAGATCTCAGCCATCTTGCACTTCCTTCAGTGTAGAGATGAGGCCAAAGGGACTGCTAAGCTCTGGAGAGAGTTGCTTCCAGGAGCAAATGCTGCACAAAATGAACCCCAGGCCCAGCTAAGTTAACTCAATGGGGGGTTGTTTTTAGGCAGCTCTCCCTTCCCTGGCCTGCTTTCCTCCTGTTGACTCAGATATTTGCCAGTTATTGGGTAAGTGCAAAACATCTGACCAGTACAGAAATAAATCTGCAGTGGAGTCATGTGGACCCAGGCATAATGCAGCCAAGAGCACAGTGAAAATGAATCTGAAGAATATTAGCCAACTGACTCCTGAGGCTTGAAAATGTTGACTTGTACTGATATTCTAAAAATAGTCTTAGAGTGAACCAGGGACAAGCTACTATTTTTTAAGTTGCCAGTAATTCGTCATTTTGCTTGAGAAGTGAAGTTAAAGAATTTTAAATTATTTAAGCAGGAGAGGAATACTTTGCATTCTGTGGTTGAAAAAGAAATTGCCCTGAGGTAGATCTTTACTTCTTTGCAAGAGGCAAAGTTTGCCAGTTCTTTTAGTCTATTTAGTCATAAAGATCAAAGTCATGAATTCAGCAAATCAAATCCAAAGGCAGAAGTAACAGGCTGAGATGTTATTCCATGGTGAATGCAAACTGCTGTCTTGACCTCTGCTGAAATGAGGGTATGATGCTCCTTTTCTCTTGAAGCCTGAAGTAGTGTCAGAGTTCCTGGACTTGATTTTGCTAAAATAAATAGATTCATTCAGATTTTCCATTTCTTTCACTGACAGTTTAGACAAGTCTTATCATCAGGACTCTATCTTGGTAAAGTCATGTAAGTTTTTCAGATTAGTGGCAAATTGGGGAAAACTTTTATTCAGTTCCCTTATGCATTAGTTGAAATATCTCAGTTTACTTCAATTTATCTTGTGCAGTAAGAAGTTTTAAATATTCCTAGAATTGTCAAGAGTCATTAATCAGTTTGTTAGCTATAACCTCATTCCTGTGGTTATTATGATAAGTTTCATGTGATCTTTGCTAATGGTTTTTCCTCAAATCAAAAATTTAATGCTTGTTAAAGTGATTTGCTTCTCATTACCAATAAAATTGTGAAACAATGCAAGGGTTTTATAATTTATTCTACTCATTATGCATCAGTTTTCCCCCCAGTGAATCACTTCTATTAGGAGGATTTGCAAAATTGTTGCAACTTACTTTTTGAAGTAAAAATTTCTATTGATTTCTATTTTATTCAATAGAAATCAAAAAAATTTCTATTGATTTCAATATGCTGTAGCAATATGCTACAGCATATTGCTTCTATTTCATATTTCATCAAATTTCTTCTGCATTTTCTCTAACTTCTTTAAAAGATAAATTGAAAGACAAAAAAGTAAAATATCATTCATCAGTATTCAAATCAAATTCACTTGTTTTCTTGAAATACATTAAAATATCTTTCTAAAATCTCTGTTGGTATAACTGAGCTTTACCAATTTTTGAATCTCTTTTTTGTAGAGACTAAAGGATATTCTTTAAAGTAAGGGCATAGTTAATTACAAGTCATTCATTGTATCAAGTAGGCTATTTATTTTTTAACTCTTAACAAATATCTTACTTAAATGTAGAGAAGAAATATAAAAAGGTAATAATGTGTGTTGACAATTGTTGAAAAAAGAGGTCAAAGTTATAAACTCCTAGAAGAAAACAGAGAGAAAAAGTATCTTAATATTGGTCTTAGCTTTGATTTATTTTTTTTTACAGGGCCCAAAATTGCCAGCAATAAACCCCCAAATAAGCAAATACAACTCCATTAAATTAAAGAAGTTCTGCACACAAAAAGGGAACCATCAAAATAAAAAAATCACCTATAGAATAGAATAAGTATTTTCAAATCACATATTTGCTGGAGCAATAGCACAGTGGTTGGGCGTTCGCCTTTCACGCAGCCGACCAGAGTTTGATTCCTCCCCCCCTTTTCACAGGGCCCTGCAAGCTACGAGAGTATGGAACCCTCACGGCAGAGCCTGGCAAGCTACCCCTGCATACTGTATATGCCAAAAACTAAGAATAAGTCTCTCAATGAGAGATGTTACTGGTACCCGCTCAAACAAATCGATGAGCAACGGGGTGATAGTGACAGTGACAATGATATTTGATTATGTGATGACTCAACACCCATGAGACAGCCATGCTCAAGGCCAGTCTCCACACGTTTAGACAAGCCTCAGCATGAAGAGACCAGCAGAGGAACCGAGGCGTGCGGGACCCGGGGCTGAGATCTCCAAGCCTGCTCGGATTGAGACTGGGCCTTCTCCACCCAGACCCCCCATTTTCCAGTAGCTAGGCAGCCACACCCACAAATTGCCCCCGGCGCCATGTAATCCCACCAATGGCCAACATCCAGAGACTATAAGACCAAGCTCCCAGAGGGTTGGAAGGTATCTATTAGCCTTGTTCTCCCTCTTAAAGAACCTGACAAGTTACCAAGAGTCTATTGCCTGCACGGGAGAGCCTTGCAAGCTCCCCATGGTGTATTCATATCCCAAATACAGTAACTCATATATACATACCTCTTGGAGAGCCCGGCAAGCTACCGAGCCTGTACGGCAGAGACTGACAAGCTACCTGTGGCGTATTCGATATGCCAAAAACAGTAATGATAGATCTCATTCCCCTGACCCTGAAAGAGCTTCCAATCATTGGGAAAAATGAGTAAGGAGAAGCTGCTAAAATCGCAGGGCTGAGTGTAATAGAGATGTTACTGGTGCCCACTCGAGTAAATTGATGAACAACAGGATGACAGTGATGCAGTGAAATTTGATAGGTGCATATTTCCAAAGTAGATAGCAAGAGCTATAAGAAACCAATTCATTAATTTCAGACTGGCAAAGAACAAGTCAAAACCACAATGAGATATCATCTCCTGTCTTTTAGGATAAATATTAGGGAAAAATGGACAGACTATAATTTCAGGCAAAGGTGGATAGAAAAGGGAATACTTTTGTATTTTTGGTAGGAATGTAAAACGCTTTAACTACTATAGAAAATTTCGTTAAGTTTTCTCAATGAATTTATAATAAAGCCACCCTATTATCCAGGGCTTCTGGAAACATTTCCAAAGAAAATGTAATCTTTATCTCATAGAGTTATTTGACTTCCCTGTTTTTTGCAGAATGATTAAAAAGAGCCAAACTATGGAAGCACCCTAAATGCTGAATGAAAAAATTAACTACCACATATCAAAAATTATATATTAATTAATGTTATGTTTTTTGATTAACGTATAATATATACTCAAAGGTAAATATATAAAATGATGGGTGTTTTAATTAACTATATTATAGGAAGCATATAGCTATTAATAATTATCCCCCTAATATTTCTCTTATTAATATGCTTCATGCTTGTTTGATTTTTTTGTCCAGTCTCTAAAGAATTCAAAGAAGACTAGGATGATTTCTTTTGTACCTCAACATGTTCAGGTTTATGATTTGAGAAAGTCAAGGTCCCTCCAGTTTTCATTTGAGCTCTGTATCCCAGACCAATAACCATTTTCCAGGCCAATGAAAGTGTTAAGAAAAAAAAATAAAGCTAGAAAAACATTGGTGTCTGTAAGGATATGGACCCAGTTCTAAGCAGTTGCTGGAAAACTCTTTCACAGACACTTACCTATATTATTTGGTGGAGCAAGTAGGTTGATGGAGCCCCAGGTTATGAATTTCTCAGAAAGTAATAAAATCAGGACATTATCTAGACAAGTTTCTCTGTCACCAGTCTTGAAGTAGCCCAAAGCCATGAGAATGGAACTCCCTTTGGGAAGCAGAAAAATTGAACCCTGATAAAATCAGTAAGGAGCTGCCCAGAAAGGAATGGATACCCCTCAGGGAAGGAGAAGTTTCAAGAGTAACAGGAAACTGTGAATTTGAAAGAAGACCCCAAATGTCCCAAGTTCTTTCCACCAAGACAATGCTCTAGCAACAAATGCTTACCTACAAAGAAAACTCTAGGCAGCGGAAGTTTGGAAGAAAACCTATGAACCCAACTTTGAAAAAATAAACAGCACACATCCTTATTCTGGGATTGTCCTAAATTTAATTTAAGATTAAATTACTTTATGAGGTACCTTTCACTCTCTACCCACTAGGAAGCCAACATTCTCTCTCAAATGGATAACTCCCTCCCTCACTCCCTCATCTTGTTCTCCAAACAAAGCTATTTTACCTCACTATTTGTCTTCCCCTAAATTCTCTATGTGCAACCTGGGAAATGTGGGCAGATAACGGATGGAGTTGTCTTTTCTGACAAAGAGCAATTTCTCACCCCACAATGAGTTCACAGCTCCATGAGAATTCAGGTGATGGGAAGCAAGTCCCATCCCTTGCGAGTCAAATGGATCTTGGGAAAAGTTTGATGGCTTCCTTGTGGGGCTGCTGTCCATACAGGTGCTCATGGCAGCCATTTACTAGTCTGAACCAAGCCAGGGTCTTGAGTCCAAGATGGGTGATGCAGGAAAGCAATATGACTCTCTCTGTTGAGACTGCACCTTCCTGCCTCCCAACTTTTCACCTGCATCATTTCTTGAGGCATGCAGGCAACCTATTAATTTGTGGAACTATTCAGAATATCTACATCATTAGTCATAAATATTTAGTAGTTCTGACATGGTGAGGCTTGATTTTTTTTTAATTGTGTGTGTGTGTAGACAGTTCAGAGAGATCATTCAAAAAACTGGAGCACATGCTTCATATTTCCTAGGCCCCAAATGTGACTTTGAGTCCCCATTCTAGTTCCATGGGGTGTTGCCCAGCTAGCTGTGAGCACCATCAGATCTGCACAGCTGTTCTAAGTATTGCTAAACACTGTTAAAGTAGTACTAGGGATACTTTTATTCTCCCAGTGTGTCTGGGAACCCCCTTCCCCAAACTCCCAAAAACGATTCACAAATGTTGAGGCCCCAAAGGCTTTGTGAAGATATTCATCCTCCCTGGCAAAGAAGGGGAATGCTCATGGGGTTAGAAAGGAATACCCAGGAGAAGAGGGCACCTCAGATAGAGAAGGGAACACCAAGCAAAATATGGTCGGAGACCATGCGGGGGAAGGGTGATGCAGGCTGAATGTAGACTAGAAACTGAACACAACAGCCACTCAACACCTTTATTGCAAACCACAACACCTAATTAGAGAGAGAGAACAAAAGGGAATACTCTGCCACAGTGGCAGTGTGGGGTGGGAGGAGATGTGGGGAGATGGGATTGGGGAGGGGGGGAGGGATGCTGGGTTTATTTGTGGTGGAGAATGGGCACTGGTGAAGGGATGGGTTCTCGAACTTTGTATGAGGGAAACACGAGCACAAAAATGTATAAATCTGTAACTGTACCCTCATGGCAATTCAATAATTAAAAATAAATAATATTTTTAAAAAAAGAATACCCAGGAGTAATACAAAGTGAAAGGTAAGGCTAGGAAGGTGAGTATGGTTATCACAAGAAGAAATTATTATTTCAGGCAAACTCATTTTCTCTGGGAAGGTAGGAGGTAGGTAGTAGAAGCATTTCTGGGGTCTTTCATACAGTTTACTAGTGCTGATATGGAGTACAGATTGACATGCTTTAGGGAGTGGCTAAAACTCCAATTAGGTTAGAAATTAAATCTGGTTTGTTTTCTGGGTTTTGCTCATTCTTTTCCTATTTTTAACAATTTGTAGTAATGCATTTATTTTTGCTGGCAGTGGTATAAAGTAGGTACTACAAAATCAGGCCAAAGATCATATTAAACAAAAACAACTGCATCTGCACCAAAACTAAAGCTAGGAGCAGTTTATCCTCAGTTTACTCTTCCCACAAAAGCCTGATCCTTAATTTGTTTAGGTTTGTACTGCAGAGTGTGACTCATGGGATTTTATGGTTCACTCTTGTGCCCACCAATCTAGAACCAACTTCTTCCTAAAAATATGCTTCCCTGTTGTACAAAAATGCTTCCTTGTGTCCATGTGGACAAGATAGTAAGTTTGAGAAAGTAAGTCAGCCTGTCATCTTCCAACCTGCCAGCCCTGCCTCATCTATGAAACTTTTCTCAACCAATTATAGTCCTCTCCTTTGTCCATCATCCACAGTCAAGGTTTTAGAAAAAGATTCAAATCCGGGCAGTGGAGTCAGCTAGATCCCACCCACCTCTGTGATACACCTTGTGACTGTGAATGTTCCAAGGTTCCACTGGTGCTCCAGAGGAGGCAAACAAGACACATGATGACTATTAAAGAGAAAGAATGTCTTGCCAACATGCCAGCAAATTGGAGTTGGTGGATTCACACCCTTAAAACAACCACCTTGTCTGCATGGTCACAGAATGGAATTTTCAGAGAGAAAGAAAACAGTGGGATGCAGATAGGTGAGTTTCAGAAAAAAAAAAAAAAGCATCAAATTCTTCCCCCTATATTGGCTTCTGGAGGCAAACTTTAGCTTACCTATAAACCTAAAAGAAGTAGGACACAAAGAGGAATTAGTTGAAATCTTAAGAATGTAGGGCAAAGTGAGATAAGGAGAAATACCCTTCTAGAAGTTTGCTATTCTTCATCTCTTTAGACTGATTTCACTTTTATATGTTTAGACTGACCATCCAAATGAGAGACATATTTTCAAAGTCTAAAATTTCCAGATAGGCATCAAAAGGTAAGTGATACAGTTTTCCTTTAACTAATTGGACAGTAAGTGGTCTAACTGCTAGTGTGTTGGTGAGTTTCTAGGAGTTTTATCTCTGCACCTTCCCAGGGCTCTGAATTATCCCTTTATGCCCTTTTCTATCTACGGATATCCTCCAGGCCTTTAAGGCACTGCCTACTCCTCTCTTGTTCTTTCTTCAGCTCCTCCCAAACCTCCTTCAGCTCCTTTCCTTCCCCTCCACTGATATCCCGGGAATCAAACTCAGGTCCACCGCGTGTAAGGCAAATGCCCTACCTATTGTGCTATCCTACCTGGGTCTTCCGTCCCTCTCGGAGAGGCTGGCAAGCACTAAGAAAATGATGGCTGGATGAACCAGTTGGGATGGGAGATGCATGCCAAAAGTAGATAATGGAACAAACATAATGACCTCTCAGTGTCTGTGTTGCAAGCCATAATTCCCAAAAGTAGAGAGAGAGTATGGGGAATATTGTCTGCCATAGAGACAGGGGGAGGGTGAGAAAGGGGGGTTATACCCGGGATATCGGTGGTGGGGAATATGCACTGGTCGAGGGATGGGTGTTTGATCATTGTGAGATTGTAACCCAAACGTGAAAGCTTGTGACTATCTCACCGTGATTCAATTAAAAAAAATAAAATAAAAAATCAGTCTACATTCCTGCAGTTTCTTGGAGTGACATCTCCTGTCTCCTAAAGACAGGAACCTTCTTGTTCCAGCAGCAAAATTTTAATCATTTAATGAGTTCTCAGCTGCTCACAATACTGGTGAAGTCTTTTCAGGCACATTTTTCTGCTCTATGTTGTTTAAAGCTAGTATTTTATATAAGCTAGGGCACATTGCAAATGTAAATCTGGCACTTGCTCTTCATATTCCAAAATGAATCTTTCTTGAGAAATCTCTGAAATAAAATCTGTTTAGCTGTGTCCATGTGTAGAAATGAAATTAAAATAGAAATTAAGGATGTGTAGAGCTGTTCTTGTTTTTCTTGTGTTTCCTGGGGCCTGGAGGGCAGTGATGTCTCCTCCATGATTTTAGACTGTAGAGAAGCTTTCACTGAATCACTGATTCTGACAGTTTTCCGTGAGTCTCTGAGACAAACACAGGAAAAAGCCTCAGCCTGGGTCCTTAGGGACACTCCTCTTGGATAGAAGCCTGAAACCTCATGTGGCTTAGTGGAGGCACGTGTGGCTCACTTCTGTGAGTCACAAAATTGCTTCTTCCCAACGCAACTTAAGAAAATTTCTTCTAAAATCTCTCAAAATACCTTAACCGAAACTTCTAGAATTAGGCAGAAGTGTCCCTGGGGGACAGGTGTCACAGTCTTCAGACTCCGGTGTTGAAACCCTCGTCACCTTTAGGCCATGTGAATTGCCTAACAATTTGGGCAATGACAGTCGTGAAGATGAGCACTTGGGGACTGCACTCTTAAAACACATTCCCTTATGCAGAACATCTGCTATTGGGGCCCCCATTTAGATGTTCTTTTTTATTGCTCATTGTTAACCAAGCAAAAAAAGATTAAGGACTCTGTTTAATATCTGCTAAAGTCATCTCCACTGAGAATAGCCTTTTCCCTTTATAGCAAATGCCACCTCCCCCCATAGTGCCCCATAATGGCGGCATTATCTTATCGCCAGCCCCTTTGCATCTATTGTCCTCTTGTCTATAGTTCCTGAATTCAGATACTTTGCTCAGTTTTCATATTTGACAAGCTTCATTTCTCAGTTTTACTGTTGCTTCCACATCAATTTTTCACTTTGTTCCAGAAACAGATGTGGACATCCTCCCCCCCCCAAAAAAAATTGACTTGCTAAATACAATTCACACTATCCATGTTTACTTTGATGTTATCTTTGGCATCTATAAATCTTTGTGAAATCCCGTTGAAATACTATTTTCATCCCAATATTGTCAGAGACTATTTGGAAATCATTTTATTTTCTCATACACAAAACTTTTAGGAAAAATTCAGATAAGAAAGCATGTGTTAGGCATCATTATCAAAAGGGGTTTGTGCATCAGGAAAGGTGGGTTGGGACACGCAACACTAAATGGGATACCAGAGAAGCAATGGGAAACTGACCCAGCTGCAGGTATATCCAGGGGAGTGCAAATTTGGGCTATATCTATTGGAGCTACTGCTATGGATAGCAGCAGATAGCAAACACATAAAATCTGTGATATGGCAACCAACTGTTTACCTAACCCTTCAATACAGACGTCTGGCTTTGGCCAGTGGTTTTTAAGTAATAATCCCAGACAGAGGGCTAAGCAAGAGCAGCACAGAGGGCAAATAGTCAGACAGAATACTCTAAACAGAAGCCAAAGAGATAGCACAGTTCTAAAACTTGGTGCACACAATTGGGAAGGAGACAACTAAATTCTCAGAGGTGTAGGTATGTGCTTAGACTATTTGAATCAGACTCTGATTCAGGCTCCTATGGCTGAGCTCTCAATATATTTTGATTCTTTACATAGATAGATAGAGATAGAGAGATATCCAAAGACTGAAGCTCACATTGTCACTCTCACTGTCATCCCGTTGCTCATCGATTTGCTCGAGCAGGCATCAGTAACGTCTCCATCGTGAGACTTGTTCTTACTGTTTTGATATCGAATATGCCACGGGTAGCTTGCCAGGCTCTGCCATGAGAGCGAGATACTCTCAGTAGCTTGCCGGGCTCTCCGAGAGGGGCGGAGGAATCGAACCCGGGTCGGCTCCGTGCAAGGCAAAAGGCCTACCGCTGTGCTATCGCACATAAGTCTCATAATCGGAAGCTCACATTACAAAGAATAATACATTTCTTCTCCAAAAACAGCCATAAAGATAGCACTGCAGCAGGGGAAAGCCTCATGTCTATGGAATCCAACTCCCTTCTCTTGCTTGCTAACCCCTGTCCACTCCAGTAATACAGAATTTTGCACCAGAGGTCATCAGCACATGCCTGCTGTGAGGACAAAATTGAAAATTGAAACATGGGGGTGAGCAAGGGTAAAAGAGAAGCAAGCAAGCAAGAACAGGTTTTGAATAACGCATGTGTCCATTCACCATCTTCCACAATCCCCAACAGTATTCCTACTATTTTCAATGGAAGCAACCTCTCTCCCCTTCTCGGCACCACTCCCACCCATCTTTTACACATCTGGGATCTAAAACAGCCAAGAAGCATAGAAATGGAATTTAACAAGTGCTGAGCTGCATCCTGGAGGGAAATGGAAGTCACGGTCCATAACTAAAACAAATTGGACTTTTCCAAAGAGATGAAGTTGTGATTATCTATGAAAAGCTGCATCTATGGGGATTTTTTTTGGTTTGTTGTGCACAAAAAACCTCAGTCTTTTGTGCGTCAGAATGTATATTGGTGCACTCTGCTTCTATGTTATTTCCACATGTTTACAACTGCTGCATGCCCAAGCATGGATCATGCCATGCGCATTAACAACTTACCCTGGGTGTGTGAGCTGAGCAGCTGTCCAGCATGTGTTTCCAATGGTCTGGGATATGTTCTCTCCAGACAATGTCCACAGGAATACAGTAAAATACTTCACCCAGCTTTTTCCTTTAATTCTTCCCCACACATGCATATGGGATTTGTGAGCTAAGTATGTGAAACAGAAGGAGTGAAATAGAATCCATCCTCTGGCTTGATGCAGTACGTTCTTATTTGACAAAGACACCAATGAACCCTCTAGAATCTCTCTCTTTACTGGAAATGATAAGCCAAAAGCCCATCAAATTTTATTTTTATAGGTGCAATTGATTGGCTTCTGTTGTTTAATCTTGTAGAATGTATTTGACCTATAATTATTGTTCAAATAGAAGAATATTGAGGATTTGTGAGCTCTCTCTCTTTCTCTCTCTCTCTCTGTTCTAGACACTTCCAAGTTCCCTGTGCTTCAGGAATGTGTTGGAAGCACTGGAACATTGCATTGAATTTGTCTCTTTGTATTCCATTGTATTGGAATATAGTGGTTTTTACACTCTTTAATAAGCAATCCAGAAATTGGTTGCTTTGAAGCAATCTATTTTCTACTCAATCAGGAGTCAACCAAACTCTGAATAAAAGTGCATGTTCTTTTGAGGGTAGGAGATTGGGCTTTATTAATTGTGCTCAGAACATTCTCCTGGCTCTGTGTCAGTGATCACTCCTAGTGGTGCTTGGGATATCATGAGTTGTAAACAGAATTGGACTGGATCCAGCAACATAGAAGGGAAGTGTCTGAACTTCTGTATTATCTCCTCAGCTCTCAAACATACACATATACATATATATATATATATATATTATAAGCTTTCATGTTTGAGTTACGATCATACAATGTTCAAATACCCATCCCTCTACCAGTGCATATTTCATGCCACCAATCTCCCCAGTATACCTCCCTTTCCCACCCTCCCCCTGCCACCCTGGCAGACAATTTCTCCCATACACTCTCTCTACTTTTGGGCACTAGGGTTTGCAATACAGATACTGAGAGGCCATCATGTTTCCTCCTTTATCTACTTTCAGCACACATCTCCCATCCTGACTGATCCCTCCAACCATCATTTTCTTAATGATCCCTTCTCTATTTCCAGCTGTCTTCTACTCCCTGCTCATGAGGCAGGCTTCCAACTATGAAGCAATCTTCCTGGCCCTTGTGTCTCCTGTTCTTGGGTGTCAGTCTCTCGTGTTATGCTATTTTATACTCCACAATGAATGCAGTCCTTCTATGTCTGTCCCTCTCTTTCTGACTCATTTCACTTAGCATGATACGCTCCATGTCTATCCACTTATAAGCAAACTTCATGACTTCATCTCTCCTAACAGCTGCATAGCATTCCACTGTATAGATGTACCAAAGTTTCTTTAACCAGTTGTCTGCTCTCGGTCACTCAGGTTGTTTCCAGATTCTGGCTATTGTGAACAGTGTTGCAATGAACATATAGGTCACTGTCACTGTTGATTTACTCGAGTGGGCACCAGTAACGTCTCAATCGTGAAACTTGTTGTTACTGTTTTTGGCATATCAAATACGCCATGGGGAGCTTGCCAGGCTCTGTTGTGTGGGCAAGATACTCTTGGTAGCTTGCAGGGCTCTCTGAGAGGGGCAGAGGAATCGAACCAGGGTCAGCCACGTGCAAGGCAAACGCCCTATCCACTGTGTTTCTACTGTGCTTTTTTTCATCCTCAGGATATATTCCCAGAAGTGGTATCATGGGGTCATATTTCTAGTTTTTGAAGGACTGGCCATATTATTTTCCAGAAAGGTTGGACCAGAGCATCCCTTTCCCCCAACATCCACACCAGCACTGGTTGCTTTTGTCCTGTTGAATGTGTGCCAATCTCTGTGGTGTGAGATTGTTTTTTCTCATTGTTTTTTTGATCTGCATCGCCCTGATGATTAGCGATGTGGAGAATTTTTTCATGTGCCTTTTGGTCATTTGTATTTTTTTTTTTTGAGGAAGCTTCTGTTCATTTCTTCTCCCCATTTTTTGATGGGGTTGGAGGTTTTTTTCTTGTACAATTCTACTAGTGGCTTGTGTACCCTGGATTTTAATCCCTTGTCAGATGGATATTGGGTAAATATTCTTTTCAATTCTGTGGGCTCGCTCTTTATTTTAGTCACTGTTTCTTTTGAAATGCAGAAACTTCTTCGTTTGATGTAGTCCCATTTGTTCATGTCAAACATATTTTAAAGCTGATTTTGAAAAAGCATTAAGACTTCCAGCAATTCTTATGCATCTACCTTGCATAAGACCTCATTCATACAAAATGCCAGAACTTATTTTTTTTTTTAGGATCAGTTTTCCACAGCTGTTTACCAATAATCCTGTTTACTGAGTATAACATTGTACATTGTATTTAAGACACAGAGAGCATGAGCATGATTGTTTCATTAAGACTGGCCTATTGTGGGGGCTGGAGAGATAGCACAGCGGGTAAGGCATTTGCCTTGCATACAGCCGACCCTGGTTTGATTCCCAGCATCCCATATGGTCCCCTTGGCACCGCCAGGGGTAATTCCTGAGTACAGAGCCAGGAGTGACCAGGTGTGTCCCAAAAAGAAAAAGAAAAAAAAGAGTGGCCTATTGTGTAGGTGATGGAATTAAATAAGGCAAACTCTGGGTTTTGTGTTTGTTTATTTATTTGGGTGCTCAGGGATTACTTCTGATTTGGTGTTCATGGATCACTCCTGATGTTCTTTGAGGAACCATAAAGGGCACCAGGGATCAAACCTGGGTCAGCCACGTACAAGGTAAGCACCTTTTACTCTGTATTATCTCTCTGGCCCCAGCCATTTCCTCCATTTGCAGTGGAGGAGGCCAGTCTTAATGAAACAGTCATGCTCATGCTCTTTGTGTCTTAAACATAATGTACAATGTCATGCTCGGTAAACAGGGTTATTGGTAAACAACTGTGGAAAACTGATCCTCAAAAACAAAGAAGTTCTGGCATTTTGTATAAATGAGGTCTTACGCAAGGTAGATGCATAAGAATTGCTGGAAGTCTTTTATATTCTTTTATATTCTTGCAACAGTACTCTATTCTGGAGTATCTTGATACAAGACATTTAAAACTTTATTATTTTGTGCTTTTTTTTAAAATAAGCTAAATTCTGCTATTAATGAAGGTAGCCTTTATAATGCTAATTTTTTACATTAAGAGAGAACAAAAAGGTTTAATGTTTTGTTGTTATTGTTTGTTTGGGAGCCACACCCAGTGATTCTACAGAGTTACTCCTGACTCTCTACTCAGGAATGACCACTGGTGCTGATTGGGGTAACAAATATGATGCCAAGGATCTAACCACACCTTGAAAGCATCCTACCCATTTACTATCTCATCAGCCCCCAGAGAGTTTCAATTTAAACTGTTTAGGTGTAAGAGGGAAAATGTGTACAAATACTCTTTAGAATTGCATAAAAGGGAATTGTGTGTATCATAAACTGGAATTTCTAATTTTTAGGAAATAGGTAAATTCTTTATTCTTATTGTTAAGGTATCAAAAAGGAATTTGAATACCTTTCAGACATTCTTATAGAAGTATTTCCATAATATTTAAGCAGGTGAAAAATTACTCATTTCTCGATTATAAAACACTACTCCATGAAATAAAAGAGGACATGAGAAAATGGAAACATATCTCTTGCTCATGGATGGGGAGAATCAACATTGTCAAAATGGCAATACTCCCCAAAGCATTAAACAGATTCAACACGATCCCTATAAAAATACCCATGAAATTCTTCAAAGAAATGGATCAAGCAATCCTGAAATTCATATGGAACAATAAACTCCCACGGATAGCTAAAACAATTCTTGGGAAAAAGATGATGGGAGACATCACCCTCCCCAACCTTAAACTATACTACAAAGCGGTAACAATTAAAACAGCATGGTATTGGAACAAAGGCAGACCCGAAGACCAGTGGAACAGGGTGGAATATCCCTACACACAATCTCAAATGTATGATCATCTAATCTTCGATAAGGGAGCAAGTAATGTGAAGTGGAACAAGGAAAAATCTCTTTAACAAATGGTGCTGGCACAACTGGACAACCACATGCAAAAAAATGGGCTTTGACCTCGACCTGACACCCTGCACAAAAATCAGATCAAAATGGATTAAAGATCTCAACATCAGACCACAATCCACAAGGTACATCGAAGCCAAGGTCGGCAAAGCCCTCCATGATATTGAAGCTACAGTTATCTTCAAAGATGAGACGCAACTGACCAACAAAGTGGAAACAGAGACAAACAAATGGGACTATATTAAACTAAGAAGCTCATGCACCGCAAAAGATACAGTGACCAAAATACAAAGGCAATCTACAAAATGGGAAAGGATATTCACCCAATACCCATCTGATAAGGAGTTGATATCAAGGGTATATAAAGCACTGGCTGAACTCTACAAGAAGAAAACATCCAACCCAATCAGAAAATGGGGCGAAGAAATGAACAGAAACTTTTCCAAGGAAGAGACACGAATGGCCAAAAGGTACATGAAAACATGCTCTGCATCACTAATCATCAGGGAGATGCAGGTCAAAACAACTATGAGATGCCACCTCACACCATAGAGAATGGCACACATCCAAAAGAACAAAAGCAACCGCTGTTGGAGAGGATGTGGGGAGAAAGCGATCCTTCCACACTGCTGGTGGAAATGCCGACTGGTCCAGCCCCTTTGGAAAACAATATGAAAACAATATGGACGCTTCTCAAAAAATTAGAAATTGACCTTCCATTTGATCCAGCAATACCACTTCTGGTCAATATATCCTGGAGAAGCAAAAAAGTATAGTCGAAATGACATCTGCACTTATATGTTCATCTCGGCACTGTTTACAATAGCCAGAATCTGGAAAAAAAACCCAAATGCCCGAGAACAGATGACTGGTTAAAGAAACTTTGGTATATCTATACAATGGAATACTATTCAGCTGTAAGAAAAGATGAAGTCATGAACTTTGCATATAAGTGGACCAACATGGAAAGTATCGTGCTAAGTGAAATGGGTCAGAAAGAGAGGGACAGACATAGAAAGATTGCACTCATCTGTGGAATATAAAATAACAGAGTAGGAGACTAACACCCAAGAATAGCAATATATAATATCAGGAGGTTGGCTCCATGGCTTGGAAGCTGGCTTCACATGCTGGGGGAAAGGCAGCCTGGATAGAGTAGGGAACACCAAGTAAAATGTGGTTGGGGACCCCGCGTGAGAAGAGAGAAGCGTGCTGAAAATAGACTATAGACTGAACATGATGGCCACTCCTATCACAAACCACAACACCCAAAAGAGAGAGAGAACAAAATGGAATACCCTGCCACAGAGGCAGGGTGGGTGGGGGTGGGGGACGGGAGTGGAGGGTGGGAGGGATATGGGTTAATTATGGTGGAATATGGACACTGGTGGAGGGATGGGTTCTCGAACATTGTATGAGGGAAACACAAGGACGAAGATGGGTAAATTTGTAACTGTACCCTATAGTGACTCACTTATTAAAAAAATAAAATTATTCATTTCTTTTTGATCTTGAAGAGTCTCTTGCCCGCATGCCTGGCTGTCTTCCCTGGAGCCCCTCAGAGGGGATGGGCTCCAACTTCCCTCACTGTCCCGAGCAGAGCTCCCAGCGGCTGAATACCACCAGAACCTAGCCACAGCCATGCTCAAGGCCCCTCTACACACGTTCGGACAAGCCTCATGCATGAAGGTATCGGCAGAGGAACCCAGGTGTGTGTAATTCTATCAATGGCCAACATCCAGAGACTTAAAAAAAAAAATTGCTTCTTGGCCTCTCGATATCTTATAACCTACTTTTCCCTCTGGGAGAAACTTGCTAGCTTCTGAGAGTTTCCTGCCCATATGGGACAGCCTCGCAAGCTTCCCATGGTGTATCTATATGCCAAAGCCAGTAACCAGAAGAATCTCATTCCCCTGACCCTGAAGCCTTTAGAGGCTTCTAAAATCTCAGGGATAGGACGAATGTAGAGGTTTCTGAGACAGCTTGAGCCACTCGACAATCAACGGGATTTCGTGATTCGTGATTGATGATTCTCTTTTCTATATGCATATTAATTTTTTATTGTAATAGAAGGTTTGGAACAGTTTAATTTATATAAACTACAAAGTTCTATAAAAGATACAACTTGCTATACATAATCTGCTCCAGATGTTAAAATCAGCAATAATATTTTAGAGGGTGGAGTATACTAGGCAGTGCTTATTGCTTATACCAGACTCTGACCTCAGGGATCAATCCTTACAGGACTTGGGAAACCATAGGTGGTAGGGATCAAACCCAGGTGTTCAAATCAGTGGCCTACTCACCGTACTATTGCTCCAGTACCAATACCAGCAACAATTTTTATTAATTCCTTTTCTACCATAGAGAAAAGAAATTTATGGATTTTTTTTCTTTAGAAGATTTCATTTTTCCATGCCTACCATCACTGTCACAAAAAGCAGACAAATTGAAGTTTAAATATTTTATTAATTAAGTTACCATCTGGTAGATTTGTCTCACATACACACTTCCATAATCTTTGGTTCAGGAGGTCAAGAAATATTTGGAAACAAATTTGTATGTTCTCTGTCCCCAGGCATAATTCAATTAAAAATTTACAGTCCACACTCTTTCTTCACCTGAAAGGGTAATGGAGGGGGGATCTAGAGATGAGCTTTTTTATAAAAAAACAAAGTTAAAATGTGAAGTGGTGTAAGTGAGTAGAGATGGTGTACTCTTCTTTCTATGTTCAGGGGAGCCAGGAACCACTGCTGGGAGTGGTCCAACTAGGATGGACTAGGAGGGATGAGTCAATGCCTTGTGTGACAAGGTTAGCCGTACTTGGGGTCACCAAGGCAACCCCGGTGCTGAACGTGGGAAATTATGAATATTTGGGGTTTCTCTGGACATGTTGTCTCTCTGGCTACATTGGAATATACCACCAAAATGTAAAAAGCAGTCATACACAGAAATTATAGACTTACATATTTCAATAAAACTTTACTTACAAAAACACAGGATCAGGTTTTATCCACAGACTGTACTTGCCATTCTATCTCAACATAAAGAACTACCTATTCTTACAATTTCCGGGTAATTTGTTGAAACTGCCAACACACTTTTTCTTTCCATCTTAAGTCTTTCATTTGAGTTCTCACATGGAGTCTGAACTAAATAATAGGAGCCATAGTAAGCCATGGTAACACTTGCCAAAATGTATTCTATCAAATTATAAAATCTGAAACGCATTCTGCTAAGAATATGAATTTTGGAATCACTATCTCTTAAAGTTCAAGGAAATATACAATAAAGAAACTTTATTGTGTCCACAGTGTTTCTCAAACTTGGACATTATTCTCAACAACTCTCAACAAATGTCCCATGAAGTAAGTGCTTTGTATGGTGCTTGCACTAGGAATACTGACTTAGATATAACAAAATCTTCAAAGTTTTTTCTATTATTTGATATTTTTGACAATAAAATTATTCTTGAATTATTCCAGTACTTCAAAATACTTATTTCAGTATATTATTTGAAATGTCTTTGATAAAAATTTTAAATCAGTGTATATATAGTTATGTACATATAAATACTTTAAGTATAAACTAGGCTAATATATTAGCTTGGCAGTTATTTATTCAATCAGCAACCTATTAATCACATGTGATATTCCATTCCATGGATGAGATATACATTACTTATTGCATTTTAAGTTAAAATTACTTTCGAATTTTTCACTTTCTCTTTTTCCCCTCTAGTTTATTTTATATTATAGTTTTGTAATAAGAATCATTATGCAAAATCAGCTAACATTATTTCTATCTGTGAGACTCCTACATTTTATCATTTCAAATAAAGTTCAAGGTAAATTATTGCTTTTCCTTTATGGGAAGAGCTTATTTGACATGGCCTAATATAGACCAAAATATAAGAGTAAACTTTATTAGGTTAACCCTTGTGCAAAAATTCTATGCTTAATACTTTAAATGTATAAACACTTATGAATAGTGTGTTATTAATGCATAATTGTTAACACTTCACAAATGAGGACAATGATATTTTCAAGGTTATCAAGACCATCTTCATAGTCACACAGCTAGTCAGTAGTAGCATGTGATTTGAGATACATACAGCTTTGTATCAATAAAAGATCCCCATTGGAAAATTATTTAAACTACAGGTAACTAAGGTAAATAAAATGATTTTTAAATATGACTTTTTTGATTATTTAAATTTATTTTTTAATTAGTGGGTCACAGTGAGGGTACAGTTACAGAGTCACACATTCTCGTGCTTGTTTTTCCCTCATGCAATGTTTCCCTCCACCAGTGTCCATTCTCCACCACCAATGAACCCAGTATCCCTCTCACCCCCTCAATCCCACCCCTCCACCCCACCCCGCCTCTGTGGGGGGCATTCAAATTTGATATCTCTCTCTCCTTTTGGGTGTTGTGGTTTGCAATAGGGGTATTGAGTGGTCATCCTGTTCAGTCTCTAGTCTACTTTCAGCATGCATCTCCCTTCCCGCACAGGATCTCCAATCACATATTACTTGGTGTTCCCCTCTCTATCATGGATGACGTTTCCCCAGCGTGTGAGGCCAGCTTCCAAGCTATGGAGCCAACCTCCTGGTATTATATACTACTATTCTTGGGTATTAGTCTCCTACTCTGTTGTTTTATATTCCACAGATGAGTGCAATCTTTCTATGTCTGTCCCTCTCTTTCTGGCTCATTTCACTTAGCATGATAATTTCCATGTTGATCCACTTATACACAAAGTTCATGATTTCATCCTTTCTAACAGCTGCATAGTATTCCATTGTATAGATTGTAGGATGACATTACTTTGTCCTCTCCCCCCTTGCTACAAGTAGCTTGTCCCTGTTTTCCCTGGAGTTTAGGCTTACCCCAGTCACACCCATCAAGGTGTTCCCGAATTTCTCCCATCCCTTTGTTTAGCTATAATCACTTCTCCATGCTCTCTTCCCCAAAAGAGCTAATCCATGGCTTTCCCTTAATCTGACTCTGCTAATTTGCAAGGTCAGAACTTCCTATGATACTGAATTTATATTATATAAGTTAATATTGCCTTTCTCCTCTTCTTGTGCCTTTTGAATAATTTACTTTAAAGCTATGTCTGTTTTGTATAGACACAAGAAGACAGTATTATGTTTTTATAACTTGGGAATTAATTGGCCTTGAATATTATTCCCTCCCGGGCATCTGCTTTCTCCACTTAAGCGTCAGTTGCCCTCAGTTCCTAGCACCCCAAAGCAGGGTCCCCGACGTGTGACGGGAAGGATCCAGGGCAAGCGGTGAGTTATGTGCTACCCTGGCATCGAGATGGGCCTGGCCAAAGTGCCTAATTAGCTATAAGTTAAGAGCTTGATCATAGACAAATGCTGTCATTATCCAATAGTAATTATGAGACAGGGACCCTGCCAGGGATAGGAAAGACTGATCTGGCCTGAGCACTGTAGTCTGAGATTGAAATGGCCCCAGGAGAGCAATTCTATAAGCTTTAATGCATCTCTTATTGTGTCCATACAAAATAATTAATATTATGATTTCTTATATGTTTGCTGGATGAGGAGAAGAGAAACACATTCATGGGACTTTGCCCTTGGGTGGATCCTCCTGCTGAAAGAGAATTAAGTCCTAGAAGCATCCCCTAAGGGAAAGGAACCTTACCCTATTGATGGTGACCACACCTATGTGTACGCCCCAACCCCCTCATGCTGGGGAGATTTAACTAGGCTGTAAGAGTGGTTGGGGAGCCAGATCCATGGGGAGGGGGGTGTCTGATCCACGGGGGCCAGATCCACAGATCCAGAGAGAGACCGAGAGCCGGGAGAGAAGCAGGGAGAGAGAATGAAATAAACTGATCGAGCAACCAGTCTGGCCTTCTTCCTTCCGTCGCCTGCCCTTGACCGATGGCACACACAGCAGTTCCGGGGCACTGGACTCGGGCTGTGAGACAGAGCCGCCCGGATAGCCCGTGAGTGCTCGCACCCCTTGGCGAGCTTTAGTTTTTTACAATAGATGTACCAAAGTTTTTTAACCAGTCACAGTGCCGCGATGAACATATAAGTGCAGATGTCATTTCGACTATACTTTTTTGCTTTTCCAGGATATATTGACCAGAAGTGGTATTGCTGAATAAAATGGAAGGTCAATTTCTAATTTTTTGAGAAGCGTCCATATTGTTTTCCAAAGGAGCTGGACCAGTCGGCATTTCCACCAGCAGTGTAGAAGGATCCCTTTCTCCCCACATCCTCTCCAAAAGTGATTGCTTTTGTTCTTTTGGATGTGTGCCATTCTCTAAGTGTGAGGTGGTATCTCATAGTTGTTGTGATTTGCATCTCCCTGATGATTACTGATGCAGAACATTTTTTCATGTGTCTTTTGGCCATTCATATCTCTTCCTTGGAAAAGTTTCTGTTCATTTCTTCGGCCCATTTTCTGATTGGGTTGGATGTTTTCTTCTTGTAGAGTTCAACCAGTGCTTTATATACCCTTGATATCAACCATTTATCGGATAGGTATTGGGTGATTATCCTTTCCCATTCTGTGGATTGCCTTTGTATTCTGGTTACTGTATCTTTTGCGGTGCATGAGCTTCTTAGTTTAATATTTGCCCATTTGTTTGTCTCTGTTTCCACTTTGTTGGTCAGTTGTGTGTCATCTTTGAAGATTACTGTAGCTTCAATATCGTGAAGGGTTTTGCCGACCTGTAGGGAGCCATTTTACCTTACTGATCTTATCCTGTCACTATTTGTTTAATCACTAGCTAACCCCATGCCACACCTAGCAAAGGTTGCCACTCCTAATCTTACTGATCTTATCCTATCAGCATTTGTTTATTACTAGCTAAATCCCGTGCCACACCCTGCATTTCTATTGGGGGTCCCGGCACCACCTCCTCCCATCAAGGAGGTATAAATACTGTAACTGCCATAGAATAAAGGCCTTTCTCACTCAACCGGGCTCTGCATCTGTTCTTTCGGCTGCGCCCTACGAAGGGTTCTCCCTGCTGAACAGAACTAGACCTCCACATCGACTTCCACACCGACCTTGGCTTCGATGTACCTTGTGGATTGTAGTCTGATGTTGAGGTCTTTAATCCATTTTGATCTGATTTTTGTGCGGGGTGTCAGGTTGAAGTCAAAGCCCCTTCTTTTGCATGTGGTTGTCCAGTTATGCCAGCACCATTTGTTGAAGAGGCTTTCCTTGATGCACTTCACATTTCTTGCCCCCTTATCAAAGATTAGATGATCATATAATTGGGGTTGTGTGTAGGGATATTCCGCTCTTTTCCATTGGTCTGCGGCTCTGTCTTTGTTCCAGTACCATGCTGTTTTAATTGTTACCGCTTTGTAGTAAAGTTTAAGGTTGGGGAGGGTGATGCCCCCCATCATCTTTTTTCCCAAGAATTGTTTTAGCTATCCGTGGGCATTTATTGTTCCATATAAATTTCAGGATTGCTTGATCCATTTCTTTGAAGAATGTCATGGGTATCCTTACAGAGATCACGTTAAATCTGTATAGTGCTCTGGGGAGTATTGCCATTTTCAAGATGTTGATTCTCCTTATCCACGAGCAGGGGCTATGTTTCCATTTCCTCATGTCCTCTTTTATTTCATGGAGTAACGTTTTATAGTTTTCTTTGTAGAGGTCCTTTACTTGTTTAGTTAAGCTAATTCCAAGGTATTTGATTTTTGGGGGCACGATTGTGAATGGGATTGCTTTTTTTTTTATGTCCCTTTCCTCTGTCTTATTGTTTGCATATATGAAGGCCATGGAATTTTTGGATATTGATTTTATAGCCTGCAACTTTACTGTACAGGTCAATTGTTTCTAAGAGTTTTTTACTAGAGCTTTTAGGCTTCTCTAGATACAGTATCATATCATCTTCGAATAGTGAGATAGGAATAATTTCTTCCTTTCCTATTCATCAAGGGATATGTACAACAGGAAGAAATCATACTCTTAAACATATATGCACCTAATGAATGACCAGCTAAATACTAAAAAGAACTCCTAACAGAATTTAAGGAGGACATAACTAGCACCACGATAGTAGTTGGAGACTTCAACACTGCTTTTTCACCTCTGGGTAGATCGACAAGAACAAAGCTCAGTAAGGAAAAATGGCTGTGAAGGAAGAAATGTTGGAGACAGGGCTAATAGACCTATACAGGGCTATACACCCCAAAAAGAAAAAAATACACATTCTTCTCCAGCAGAAAAGGAACATTTTCCAAAATATACCATGTTCTGGGTCACAAATTATACCTTAATAGAATCGGGGAGATAGAAATTGAATCAACTATCTTTTCAGACCATGATGCACTGAAGATGGAAGTTAATCACACACAAATGCGGAGAACCAAATCAAACACCTGGAAATTAAACAAGTCACTATTGAACAATGAGTGGGTCATGAAGGAAATCAAGGAAGAAATCAAAAAATACCTCGAAACAAATGAGAATGAAGACACAAGCTACCAGAACCTATGGGACGCAGCTAAAGCTGCGTTAAGGGGAAAATTTATAGCTCTGCAAGTTTTCCTCAAGAAGGAAGAAAGGGCCTATATAGATAGCTTGACTTCGCAGCTCAAGATCTTAGAATAAGACCAGCAAAAGGAACACAAACCGATCGAAGGAAAGAAGAGTAAAACTTAAAGCAGAAATTAATGATATGGAATCCCGAAAAACAATCCGAAAGATTAATGAAACAAAAAGCTGGTTCTTTGAGAAAATAAATAAGATTGATAAACCGCTAGAAAGACTCACAAAGAAAGAAAGAGAGAAAACCCTAATAAACCGAATCAGAAATGAAAAGGGGGACATCACAACAGAAACCAAGGAGATTCAAAAGATCATCAGAGACTACTTTGAAAGTCTGTATGCGACGAAACAAGAGAACCAAAAAGAAATGGATGAATTCCTTGATTCTTACAATCTCCCAAGACTGAACCAAGAAGACTTGAAATACCTGAATAGGCCCATAAATATCAAGGAAATCAAAACTGTAATCAACAGTCTCCCCCAAAACAAAAGCCCAGGTCCAGACGGATTCACTGGCGAATTCTTCCAAACATTTAAAGAAGACTTGTTGCCAGTTCTCCTCAAGCTTTTCCAGGAAATTGGAAAGACAGGAACCCTCCCGAACAGTTTCGACGAGGCTCATATCTCCCTAATACCAAAAGCAAACAAAGACATCACTAACAAAGAAAACTATAGACCAATATCCCTGATGAACACGGATGTGAAGATCCTCAATAAAATACTAGCAAATGGAATCCAACAACTTATCAAAAGGATCATACACCATGACCAAGTGGGATTCATCCCGGGGATGCAAGGATGGTTTAACATTCAGAAATCAATCAACATAATCCATCATATCAACAAAGGTAAAGATAAAAACCATATGATCATATCAATAGACGCAGAGAAAGCATTTGACAAGATCCAACACCCATTCATGATGAAAACTCTCACCAAAATGGGTTTTGGAGGAACTTTCCTCAAGATAGTCAAGGCCATCTACCACGAACCTATGGCAAGCATTATCATCAATGGGGAAAAACTAAGGGCTTTTCGTCTAAGATCAGGAACAAGACAAGGATGCCCACTCTCACCTCTTCTCTTTAATATAGTACTGGAAGTACTAGCAATAGCCATTAGGTAAATATGACTTTTTAAGAGTTAAGAAAATGTTCATAATATTTGGCTAAGTAGTGGAAGCAAATTACAAGACATTATATGATTACCAGTGTTCGCTTAGTATTTGAATTTTTCTTATACCTTATTTTACATATTTTTCTGTGATGATTTCTTCTCTTTCTCCACCTCATAATATCTTTTTTTTATCCTTTGGGTTTGTACTACACCTGGTGGTACTCAATACTTAATCCTGGCTCTGCAACAGGGATCATGCATGGCAGGGCTTGGGGAACCTTGTGTGATGCTGGGGTTTGAACCCTGGGTCAGTACCATGTAAAACAAGTACCACACTCACTGTACTGTCTCTCTCCCCTCCACCTCCTGAAATCTTATGTGAAAACTCTTTCTGCTGTCTTTACACTTGAAAATTTTGCTGTGAACTTCTCTCTACTTACCATCTTGGTTTGATCATTAATGTAAATACTTGTTTTTTGCTCATCTATAGCCATCTGTGTAAACTTCCATTTACTTCTCCATTTTGTTGCAGTACATTTCCCATAAAACATGTCAGCAAGCATTTTATTATTAGAGCTCAGTATGTGTTTACAGTTTCATTTTCTTCCGAGGTCCAATTTATATACAATGACATGTACTTATCGAGTTTTGACAGATCTAAATATGTATGAACATTGAATTTACTTTTGTAATCAGAAAAAAAGTAATTAAAAGTTATAGTTCTAGCAATTTAGATTAATATTTAAACTTGTTTAAGTGAATTGAGTTTTATAAACCTGTTTTGGATAGTATGGTTCTTTCACCCAGTTTCTGACATGCGCCTCAAAATGTTTCATGTTGGTGCTGGAGCAATAGCACAGCGGGTAGGGCATTTGCCTTGCACGCGGCTGACCAGGGTTCGATTCCTCCATCCCTCTCAAAGAACCCAGCAAGCTACCGAGTGTATCCCACCCACATGGCAAATTCAATATGCCAAAAACAGTAACAAGTCTCACAATGAAGACGTTACTGGTGCCCGCTCGAGCAAATCGATAAACAATGGGAGGATAGTGCTACAGTGCTAAATATGACTAAATAAGACTAAAACTTTATATCTAAATTAAAGTACTAGTTTTAGCTTCCACAGATAAGATTATTTTGAAACCTAAATTGTTCAAATTATCTTAATTCTTTTTTTTATTTTCTTAGAATTTAAGAGCATTTTAAGACCCTATTTCCAAATAAAGTCACATTCACAGGTATAAGGAGTTAGGAATTCAACCTATCCATTGGAAAAACTAAACCCAATCCAGTACAGCAGGCACAAAGGAAATAATTAAGATTTTAAATGTTTAAAATTCATTCTGACAAAATAAAGTCATGTGTCAATATTTAGTATTTGTTTGAAAGGTATTAATTCACTCACTAATACAATCTTTCTATGGTTCTGACCTGACCAAGATTTACTGTCACAAGTGTGAGCCTGACTATAAAGCTTAAAAGTCAAAATAACACACTACATTCAGATAGATACTTGAGAAACTATCTTACTTATTACCTGCTGATTTGAAGCAGCTTTACATAAACAGGGACTATTAGTCACTTATTGTCTTACTTAAACATGTACATTGTGAACACTTTTAGGCTTTTAAACTGTATAAACTCAGCAAAAATTATACAGTCCAATCCAGTCTGTTTCTTGAGCAACTCCTCTTTGACTAATAACCATTCAAGTTTCTTCTATACGCACAAGTTTATGTATGTCAAGTATCACTTTGAAAGGGGGATGTATTGCTCATTAGGTTTTAGGTAAGTTCGTTGTGCAAAAATCATGGAATGTACTTACTTAGATCTATAAGTCAAGATATATATAGAGAGAATGATATATAAGCAGATAGATCATAGATAAATAGATACAGAGAATGGAAATAGGGATAAAGATGAATAACAGATAAATATGAATCTGTGGAAGATAAATTATGTAGAAGAAACCACCCTATATAGATAAAACAACCGTGTATAGGTGTCTTGTGTATAAAACCCTGTTTTACTTACAAATTTAAGCCATGAACATTTCCCAAAATCTTTTCTTTGCTTGGCAATTATTTGTTTTATCAATACAACCTATTAATCACACAATGTTCCATTTTACCGATGAGATATACATTATTTATTACATTTTAAAATTAAAATTACTTTCTAATTTTTCACTTACTCTTTTCCCCTTCTAGTTTATTTTATCATAAAATTTTATAATAAAAATCATTATAAAAAATTATTCTCAAATGCATTTATGGGATAAATTTCTAAAAGTAACATATTTGGGCAAAAAGATTAAGAAGAACCTTTAAGTTAACAAATAGTTTTTCAAAGGGATAGTGAAAGATCCATTTATCACAGCTATATTTGTTTCTATTTCCCAACAACATTTTATTTTTTTGTTCCCTTCCCTCGAACTTCAAGTAGAGAGGGAATTAGGCTGGGATTAAACTCAGTGCCTCACTCTAACTCTGGGTGTTTCTGAAACAGAGTTAACAGGATGATCCAAACAATTGTTTCATAGTATTGGGGTTTGAACTCATGGCCTATTGTGATTCCCTTCTGTTATTTTACCTAGAACTCTTGAGTGTAAGTTCAAGAGAGGAAGGTTATTTGAATTAATGGCACTGGAGCCATTAATTCTTTTAATTAAAATAATTATTTTAGGGCCACACCTGGCAGTGCTCAATATTTCTCCTGGCTCTGTGCTCAGGGATCCTTCTAAAGGACTTGGGGAGCATATCTGGTGCAGATATCAAACCTTGGTTGGCCTCATGTAAAACAAGAACACCTTACCATCTCTACCAGCTCTCAGGCTTAGCGCCTCTTTTAACTGCATAGTAACATGTGCAGTGAGAATAAAATCCACTGGCATGCCAGGGGGTGGATTTTTTCCTCCCCACCCTGTCTTCCTGCATGGAAAACGGCGGGTTGGCGGCACCCACGTGGCAGGCGCCATCTTCTAAGACTCCAAACCCACAGGTATTCGAATTTTACTCTTGGCGCTCCCAGGAACTCATGGGGAGGTGGCGTAACCGGCATGCCCTCGGCCCAGATAAATCCGGAGCTGCTGAGCGTGCAGCGGACCTTCTGAGCCTAAGGACTTTGATTCCAGAGACTTCTTACAGCAATGCACTGGGACTGTGAGCTGGGCTATGCAATTTCTGGCAGAATTTTCCCTGGACTTTATACAGAAATCCAAAACCGTGCAGACGCTGCCATGTCCGCTCGACTTAACATTTATAATTGTCAGCAATGTGAAATGGTTCCTTTTGAACAGGTCTGACTTGGGGGGGAAACTCCAAATAATAACAGTAAGTTTTTGTTGAAATACTGAAGGTTATTAATGTAGCAGCCACCTCTCTGGACTGTGAACTAAGCAAAAGCCCCACACTGGCCGACGCGGCGTGGCGTACACCATACTATGAGGAGCGGGAAGGTGGAAGAGGGGGGGAAAAAAAAGGGAAAAGGAAAAAGAAAAAAAAGAGTTATGTACTTGTAGCAGTGGGGATACATATCTCTTCATTTCCAGCAAAGGAAAACTAATTATCAAATGCTTCCTTGGTAGTAGGTCTGTCTCTCTTGGGTGGAAACTCCAACAACTATAGTGAGTTTTGTGTTGAATTATGGAATGTAATCAAGGTAAAGAGAAAATGAAGTGAAATTCATTAGTTATACAGTAGGGGGTAGGGGGTAGGAGTGGGGGGTATACTGGGGTTTTTGGTGTGGAATATGGGCACTGGAGAAGGGATGGGTGTTTGAATATTGTATAACTGAGACATAAACTTGAGAACTTTGTGACTTTCCACATGGTGATTTAATAAAAAGTTAAAAAAGAAATCCACTGGCATGCAGGATAATAGATGAGATATTGCACACAAAAAAATGTACTCACACCCAAGAGTAGTAGAGATAAGAACCAGGAGGTCTTCCCCACAGCTTGGAAACTGGCCTTACATGCTGGGGGCAAAGGCAGCTCAGACAGAGAAGGGAACAAGTAGAGGATGTTGGGAGGACCCATTCAGGTTGGAAAATGGGAACTGAAAGTAGACTATAGACAGAACATGAAGGCCACTCAATACCTCTATTGCAAACTACAACACCCCAAAGGAGAGAGAACAAAAGGGAATGCCCTGCAGTAGAGGCAGGGTGGGGTGGTGGGGGATGGAGTGGGGGGTGGAGAGAGGAATACTGGGATTATTGGTGGAAGAGAATGGGCACTGGTGGAGGGATGGGTAAATGATCATGTATGAGTGAAATGCAAACACAAAAGTTTGTAAGTTTGTAACTGCACATCACAGTGGTTCTCTAATAAATTTTTTTTTTAATTTACTCTAGGTTTCTGTACTGAGGCTTTATATCTTCAAATAAGTCATTTTGTTTCCTATAGGGGAGAAACTAATGAAAACACAAGAGGAATGAAAAGTCCCAATCTATGTCTTTCAATTCTAACAGAATGTATAAAGAAAGGTCATTTTCACCTAGTGCAAGTAAACATTTCCCATTTTTGAAAGTTCTATGTTGATTCTCAGACTTATCACTCATGTCTTTTTTGCAGAACTTTCTTGGCAAAATTGAAAGTTGTCACTTGCTTTTCTGTTACCATGTTTATTGATTTTTTTCTTCATAGAAAAGCATTTATTAAGTGATTGCATTGAACTTGATGGTAAATGCTGTTCTAAACCTTGTCTCTTGGTGAGTAGATAACATTTTTTTAAATTTTCTTATGAGTTTTTTTGCAACAGATTTCTGCAGGATTATAAGGAGACCATGCAGTAGAGTGTGGTGGGAATGGGTTCAGAACTGGTTATACCCTTTTACTCATATTTCAGAGTTATGTGTGTCATCTTGATCAAATCACTTTAATCTCAGTTAGAATGAAAATACTAGACAAGGGTTTGTAATGACTAGAGATAGAGCGAAACCTCCTGGCATTTAGAAGTTTCTCAGTAATGACACTATTACATTGCCTACTCATGACCCAAGGCTTAGAAGGATAAGTTCTCATTGATTAATTCTTGTGTTACATTTGCAAGGCACATTCACTTTCTGCTTGCACAGTATCCCCCTCAATATTTCTGCAAAGTCCCAAACTATGGCATTGAACTGGAGCTAAGAAACAAACCTGTATAGCTTCTTCCTTTCAACAGGGTCCTGCACTATTGCTTTTGAGCTGGTGACTTCTGTGGGAAGACAATAACTCTCCATTAATATCAGCCTTCACTGATGCCTGTTCAAAGGCTCATTTGCAACACAGAGTGGATGACAGAGGGGAAGAAGATAAGGGTTTATGGGAACTTTGGGGGTCGTAACTGTAGGGAAGGGAAAAGTTTTCTTCCACTCTTTTACAGTCTCTGGTTTGGTCTGAACATTAAACTGTCAAAAACAGATAAACAGGGTTGAGGATGAGACTCAGCAGAGGGGGACATGTCTCTCTAATCTGAGCCAATGCTCAGCATCCTACATGTCCACCAAGAGTGATCCCTGAGCACAGAGCCATAAGTAAGCTCTGAGTACCTCCAGATAAGGCCATCCACCCCCAAACAAACAAAATATTAACAGAAGAAAAAATACAAATTTTACTGGATTTTCACAGGTACATAATAATAACTCCCCAACACACACATAAACACACACATAAAGGGAACCAGATGAAGTTTCCAGAACAGTGTTTGTGTGAGTTTCAAACTAAGACACAATAAATAAGTGATGAATTGGTCAAATGAACTTGTGTTAAGCGGAGTCAATAGTGAAGAAGTAGCTGGGATGATACGTGTTTTGTTAACTTGACATGTGACACAATTCTTGGCTCTCAATTCCCTCTTTCTGGTAATAAAATACCAGCCAGTTACAAGGAAGGTCACAGGAGAATCGTATGACCTATCTCTGGAAAGGGTCTGAGCGGGGAAGAGGTCAGAGCAACTTTCCTGCTTTTACTACTTTTAAAAACACAGTGTTCAACTTCACATATTTTCGGTACTATAATATGATTTGTGGAGTCCTGAAACCCACAATAAAATAATAAATCTCATATAAGCTTTCTCATAAAAAGGATGCATTAACACATAAACAGATAGTAGCTATGGAGAAAGACCCAAATGACTTCACTATTTTGCATCCTTTCTGCTTCTTTATAGCTTTCACTCTTGGCTTTTCATACATGGAGGAGCCCCTAAAGTCCTGCCTTTTTGGGTTTTTTTGTTTTATTATTATTATTGTCATTATTATTATTTTAAAGAGCTTCTCTTTACCTCTAGCTCAAACAAAAGACTTGCAAATATGTTTCATTTGCATGGCTGGGCCTATTTGCTTATGAGTTGATCAAAACCTAAATTACTATGTGCCAAGTTGTTGGAAGGGAGGTTGTTAAAGAACTATACTATGCAAGAAAAGGACAACATCGAAATCTAGTATTATCACCCCTGTGCCAGGCAGGCTTCCATTTCATTGTGGAAGCAGAAAGAACTGCAGGTCTTGCTGAATCTTTGGGAATAAAAGGAATTCAGTATCAACTAGTTTTATTTTGCACCTGACTCCTAAAATATAGTAGGAGGTCTTACAGAGGATAAGAGGTCTAGAAAAAGAATTTCAGTCCCCCACCCCCACACTCTCAGAGATAACATTCCTGAGCCAAATAGGAAAATTGAATGCATTCAGTATATTACTTAACAAGGACTACATTTTATTTCCTAAAGGTTAAATTTCAATTGCTTAAAAAACTTAATCCACAATGTAATTACTTTCATAGGAAAATGTCTTTCTTTATTTCTGCTGACCATGGTAAAGTAATCAGAAAATTCACATACTCTAAACTCAAATTCTACTAGTGTGTGACTGGTGATGGCACTGAATTTCAGATGGCCTCCCATTCAGCATTCAATCTCTGCCTAGCTTATGTTTCAAATAGAAACTGCTCCTCCACAAGTAAAAACATGAAAATGAGTGGGATTATGACAACTGATCTAATGTTCTTTCCCATCTTGGACATCTCAAAATGCAGACTTGGGAGTTTATATGAAATAGGCTCTGGTGTTAACCGGATTATCTAGAAAACTCTAAGACTTGTGAGTGTTCGATTTCTTTCTTATCTAGGAATTCCTCAGTAGATTTTAGGACCCAGGGACTATGCTCAGTTTTAGTTAACCCAGCAGTGCAGTATGATGGTTTGTCACCTCAGGCCTGCAGTCCTGAGGCCACCAGTACCCCACAGTAGTGACCAGAGACCACAAGTGCCACACTCAAGTGTGTTGGGGCCCTGGGGTGCCAGGGATTAAATTCAGGGCCTTGCAATTATAAGGCATGAGCTTCATTTCTTTTACCCCAGTGACTTAAAGCTCTATACCTTTATAATGATTTCCCCAATTATTTCCAAATCATTTTCCCAATAATTTAAACAATGTATGCTCAACTTAAAGTTCATTACTAATGTCTTAGAATTTGTAAACATGAGAAAGAAAATGTTGATGTATATGATAAAATAGAAGTATAGCTAAATTCTTGGCTACCTTTTCTGCTTGATTATATGAAGTAACTCTCAGAATCTTTAAAATGGATCTATTGGGCAAAAGAGGTCACTGTATAGTCTGAGTGTGTTTTGCACGTGATCCCTAGAGCTGCATTGTCCCCAGCACCACATCGTTCTCAAATCATCACCGAAAGGAACCACTGAGCTCAGAGCCAGCAGTAGTACCTTGCACAATCAGCTATGACTCCCAAATAAAACAAAATAGATAAATAAATAAAAATGAAATCAGGGCTGGAGCGATAGCACAGCAGGTAGTGTGTTTGCCTTGCATGCAGCCGACCCAGGTTCGATCCCAGCATCCCATATAGTCCCCTGAGCACCGCCAGGAGTAATTCCTAAGCACAGAGCCAGGAGTAACCCCTGTGCATTGCTGGATGTCACCCAAAAAGAAAAAAAATAAAATCAGTCCCTTATTTTTCAGGTAGTATCTTGATCATTTTGAGGCCTTAATCCATTGAAGGCCTTTACAATAGAGGGCCTAAAAGCACTGCATGAGTAATTTGGTTTTTGCTTTTGGTAATATACATGTGTATTGTGTGAGCATGTGTGCATCTGAGAAAAAAATGATTATTTTTTTAATTAAGCAAGATTCATGTCTTTAATAGATGATTACTCACCAGTTTCACAGAAACATTGTTAAGAAATGTGGCCAGAGTCAAAAGTTTTCTGTTGGTTGACCCAGTGCCCAAAAGTTTTAGTTTATTGGTGAAATGCCCAAGTTAAATAGCCATTTTATTGAAATACATGGAATTAGGGATTTGGCAAAGCTACAAGTTTGACAGCATGACACTCTCATGTACATAAAAGAGACAGAATAAAAAGATGCATGTGGTTGGCTTTCCATCCAAAACAGAATTTTAGTCTCAAGTGGAGGGATAGTTACTGCTTTCCCAGAGATAAAAGGAGCCATCAACTCACCCCCTTCAATGGAGTCATTGTTTAATATCCACAGATACAGCATCACCCAACTTACAAACTCAATGCCAAGAGAGGAAATGATTAAAGTACTGGCCCAGGATAACAGCTGTACATAGCTTCTTATTTTAATTTAATTTTACTTTGTCTTGGTTGATTTATAGATTCTAACATGTTAGCCAATGAATTGTCTATGTCTTTCTCAAACTCCCTGAAGGAAGAGCTTTGACATAGTTTAAATAACTTGTTTGAAATAAACAGGATAGCATTCCTTTTAAACATTTTTTAGTTGTTTGAATGACTAATGTCCAGGAATCAAGACTTTCCCCATGTGCCCAATCTAACATAGTAGTTACGCCCAAATGGAAATTGCATATAAAGTCATTAGTAACAAGTCTACAAATAACCCACTCTTTTCTCTCATTTGCAAGATGGAAGTAGTACTTTGAGGTTTCTGTAGATGTTGGTATTTGGAAGCTTTGGTTAAACTTTATTAATTAGATCTCATTTGAATTCATTTATTTTTATGTGGGGTATACTTTGCATTGAAATTCATTAACTTGTGCTTTATCAATTGTCTCCACATACTTTCTTTGGATTTTTTTATTGTTGCATATTTATTTATTTAATTGACTAAATCGAGAAACTTAAAAATATTTGGGGAGAGCGTACCTGGTAGTGCTCAGGGCTTATATTTTTGTGTGTGTGCTCAGAATTGGTTCCTGGTTGCATGCAATTGCTCCTTATATTGTCTCTCTACCCCAACTTAAAAGCACAATGATGTTATATTTGTTCAATTAAAATATAATGTAAAACTGAATTATCTTTGTTACAGACTGAACGAATATCTCCCCCAAATGTAGACATTTAATCTAAACTCCCTATGTGGCTACATTTGGAGCTAGGTCCGTGAAGTGGTAATAAAAGTAAAATAAAATTGGTGGTTTTACATCTTAATGGGGTGAAGCAATAGCACAGCAAGCAGAGTGTTTGCCTTGCATGTGGCCAACCTGAGTTTGATTCCTCTGTCCCTCTCGGAGAGCCTGGCAAGCTATCGAGAGTATCCCACCCGCCTGGCAGAGCCTGGCAAGCTCCCGGTGGCCTATTCTATATGCAAAAAACATTAGCCAGAAGTCTCATAATGGAGACATTATTGGTGCCTGCTGGAGTAAATCGATGGACAATGGGAGGACAATCTACAGTGCTACATCTTAATATGATGTGTCATGTGTTTATTTGGGTGGAGGGTGTTTTCTAGATAGTGCTCAGAGTCAGTCCTAGAGATGGACAGCTCGGTGCTCAGGTTCAGTAGGGCTGGGGAGCACCAGATTCATTTCGGAGTGCTTAGCGCAGTGAGCCTCCAGGGCTACCTTAGTGGCATGGAGGGAAGGGGGATGAGCCTGCCCACAGGGGATCAAATTTAGGGTCATATGAATGCAAGCATATACTTTACTTCTTTGAGCTATCTTCCCAGCCCTTAGTTAATGGTTTTGTTCTTTGTTTACATTTGGGGGGGTCACACCCAGCGATGCTCAGGGGTCACTCCTGGCTCTGTGTTCAGGAATAACTCCTGGTGGCGATAAGCCAGGACTATATCACATTCTGGAAATCGAACCAGGGTCAGTTGCATGCAAGCCAAATGCCCTACCCGTTGTACTATAGCTCCACCACCTCCCTCTTATATTTTAGATAAAAATGCAATTGTTTGGGGGCTGGAGTGATAGCATAACTGGTGGGGCTTTTGCCTTGCACGCGGCCGACCCAGGTTCGATTCCCAGCATCCCATATGTCCCTTGAGCACCACCAAGAGTGATTCCTGATTGCAGAGCCAGGAGTAACCCATGTGCATTGCCAGGTGTGACACAAAAAGCAAAAAAACAAAAAAAGTGCTTGTTCAATTTAAAAATATTTTTGTTAAAAGGTCCGGAGTCATAGATCAGTAGATAGGGCATTTGCCTTGTACATGAACCTGGAGTTTGATCCCACATGGTACCCAGAGTCCACCGGAGTGATTCCTGAGTGCAGAACCAGGAGTACCTCCTGAGCATTGCTGGGTGTGGGCCAAAAACAACAACAATAACAACAAAATATTTTTATTAAAGCACAATGTAAGTGTAGGAAAAAGTATAATTGTAGGGCATAGTATAATAATCTTTTATAAAGTAAATATAAAACTATGACCCATGTGAAAACAGCTTCTTGGGCATCCCAGCAGTTAACAAGGCCTATCCATAGCATTTCCCATACTCTTCAGGGGGTACCTCTAGTCTAACTTCTACTTGATAAATCAACTTCTAACAGAATAAAATTCTGGTTTTGAATTTCACATCAATTAAATCACCTGAGTTTTATGTTTGTAAATCACTTTTATATTAATGTTATTTATTGACTAAAACTATAATTTGTTCATTTTAGTTCCTTTGTAGTATTACATATTACACTGCACAAGTAAAATAAGACACACTTATTTAAAATGATCAGGCAGTTCTGTGACTAGTTTCTTTAGACCGACTTCCACAAAGGCTGTCATGAATATACTATTACAGGTATTTACAGGTAAGAGTGCATGCATTTTTCTTGACTATACAGCAGAATTAAATAGCTGGATCAACTTACATAAAAACACTAAATTTTCCAACGGGTTTGTCACTAAAATTTCACTGAATTTTCCAACTAGTTTACTACAATTTGTCATGATCACAATTTTTATCATTCTCAAAAGTCAGTAATGATCTTTTATAGTGATTTTACTTTGCATTTCCTAGAAGACAACTGGCACTTTTTCAAATAGTTGTAGCCTGTTTGATTACCTCTTCTGTAAAAATTTTATTAAATTATCTCATTTATTTGTCTATTGGATTAGCTACATTTTTCTTATTGATTTGTGTGTATTCATGTGTGTGAGAAACACAAGTTATGTTGCCTGTTATTATTTTCCTTACAGATGTTTTTGCCTACTCTGCAACTTACATTTTTACTTTAATAATGGTTTTTGATGAAGAGAAGATATTGATCTTAAGCCACTCTCCTCAATCAATATTTTCTTTGTAGTTTCTACTTGTATACACTATTAAAGAAATCTTTAGTAAAGACATAAAAACATTTCATTCCACTTACATACTATAGACACTTTATCATTTTACATTTGACATGCAGATGGTATGAGACAAAGGTCAACTTCCATTTTTTCAATTGGATATCTAACCAATAAGCAACATTAATTGGCAATATTATTTCTTCACTGCTCTATTATAGATGAATTATCTATACATGTATATAGAATTACCCATATATGGTCATTTGTTTCAATGGTCTCATTTCCTTCTCTTTACATCAATTTTAATATTATTTCACCCACATCTAATGTCTTTGAGAATATCTTATAGAATAATATTTCTGCATTTTATTTATTTTTTGTCCTTCATGGCCATGTTCTTTTTGGAATCAGTTTTTCAACTTCCAAATTTTGTTCAGAGCATGAATAACATACGATCTGAAAATCCATGAGCAGAACAAACTTTACGTTAGAAATGTGTGACTCCTTTTATCTGCAATGATTTCTCAATGCTTTTAAATTTTCTGTGGACATTTTGAACAACTTTTGTTAGTTTTATTACTGCAGAACTACTGTCTTGATGATAGCCAGTTCACTGTCACTGTCATCCCGTTGCTCATCGATTTGCTCAAGCGGGCACCAGTAACATCTCTCATTGAGAGAGAGACTTATTGTTACTGTTTTTGGCATATCCAATACGCATAGGTAGCTTGCCAGGCTCTGTCGTGCAGGCGAGATACTCTCGGTAGTTTGCCAGGCTCTCCGAGAGGGGCGAAGGAATCAAACACGGGTCAGCCACATGAAAGGCGAAAACCCAACCTCTGTGCTATTGCTCCAGCCCATTATTGTTGTACACAAATATAAATTTACTATAAATCTAGAAACACAGGACTAAAAATATAGAGCAGGGCTTAAGTCCTATGCCTTGCATACAGTTGATTCTAGTTCAATCCTGGAATCATAAGGTATCCCAAATACTACCAGGTACAGACCTGGAGATCCCCTGAGTGCTGTCAGGGCGTGCCCGCTAATCCCACACTGCAGGGCTGGAGTAGCACCACATTTTCGTGTCTTCATATTGAAATGCTGGCCTGGTTGGCTGAAAATTTCAGGAAGTGGTTCCTGGGTCTCCTGAGCACCACTTGAGAGGCAAGTAAATGAACAGAATAAAAAAAAAAATAGTGTCTGGAGTGATAATATAGCAGGTGGGATGCTTACCTTACACATCGTTGACCTGGGTTCAATCCCTGGTACCACAGTATCCTGCCCACTATACTATCTCTCCAGCTCCTGAATGTTGAATTTTATCCTACATTTTCACATCTGGGTTGGTATTGTGGTTTTCAGTCCTTTGTTCTTCAAATGTCTTAAATTAAAATCTGCTTGTACTGTGATGTTTCATCATTCCTGTTTATAACTGACTTTGTCTTGCTCTCATTATTATATCTAAATATTTCTATTTTTCAGTGTAACTGACCTGTAATCTTCCTTGATTATAATTTTCATATCAAGTCTTTGGATATTTGAGCCTCCTGTAATAGAGTTGTAACATTTCCCTTGTTTTATTCCCTGGGAGAGTTTACATAACAATTAATTCCTAATATTTAGCATAACCCATAAGTAAAGCCTTAAAGAGTTTATCACTTCCTTTATGAAAGTATTTTAATTATGCATTATTACTTTTATCATTTTAAGACAGTTTTTCTATGTTCTCTTGTCTCACGTTCTAAAATTTATAATTTTAAGAATGTATGAGTTTATTTCTTATGACTTTCATCTATTCCATCCTCAGTAATGTCACCTTCATATTTCTGGCATTGTTCATACCAGTATTTTCTACTTCTTCCTTTAGTTTTTGTTTAAGATTCACACTTGGTAGCTGCCAAGGCTCACTCTTGGCTCTCTTTTCATCCTCCCATACTTTATGCTATTGTTTTTGTTTCTTTGTCACTTAAACTTTTGACTACTTCAAGACTAATATTGCTTCCTCAATTCTGTATTTATTTGTATATCCCACTTCCACTTCATGACACTTTCCATTGTTCGTCATTCCTTCCTACAAATGCAAACTAGCATTGACTATTATTTGGGGTTGATGGGGACAGTCCTGATGTTACTCATATCTGGCAATGGTGCTGCTTAGCTCTCAGTGCTGGAGGGTCACCCAGGAGAGTTGGGGCACTATGTGCTGTGGGAACTCAAGCACGGCTCGGGGGCCTTATGCATGCAAAGCATATAATACACCCCTTCGCACTATCTCCTGGGACTGATCTCTATTACTGCCTGAAAAATACTCCCTACCGTTTAATTCCATGTGTATCTGCTGCATCTGAATTCTTTTATTTTTATTTTTAATTAAATCACAGCTAACTGCAAAGTTACAAAGACATTTAATCCCTTCACTAGTGCCCATTACCCTCCACCAATGTCCCCAGGTTCCTTCCACTTCCTACCTCTACCCCAGTTCCAAGCTTCCTACTGGAGACCAGCTCTCCTGCTTGTCTTTTCTATTGCCATTGGCATTTGATACACCCCTAAGAAGTTTCTTTATATTCCACATATGAGAATTTTTTTTCATTTTGGATTGTCTGAAAATATCCTCATTCTGGTTTTTCCACAAATCTTTCTACTAATAATCTAGTTCTCAGTTACCAATATTTTGCTATTATTCCATTGTGTTCTATCTTTTATTATTTATGTTGAAAGTTGACCTTTCCCAGACACATGTCTACTTTATTTCAGAGGTTTATTCTTGCTTCCTTTTCTCCAACACACACTTCAATAAATCTCTATGTTGCATCCTCTTTGATAAAATTCCTTAGCAATATTGTAACTACCTAAACTATAATAAAATTATATGTGAAGGTTAAATTTCAACAAAAGAATTTGATTTAGAACGGACTCTGGATCATCAAAATGTATATAACTGAATTTACAACTCTTCAAAGAAATATCAGTTTGTTTCCTGAACTGTATCTGATAATGTACAATGTGTTTGTATTTGATAAATCTATCTTCTGCTGATTGGTTCTCTTGTTTTGTTGATAAACTGTGTTGTTTCCTGTATATCTGATTGTTTTTGTTTGACTGCCATGTATTATATTAGGAATATTATAAAGATTGTGTGAGTGTCTGCATCCTGCCTCTTGTGGCAGGGTGGTGGGATTTTTCTCTAAGGCCTAAATAATAAATACTGGCTTTGCAAGCCATATGGTGTCTGTTACAACTGTGCAACTCCACCTTGTAGTGCAAAAGCAGACATAAATTAAAATGAATGAATGAGCCTGGTTGTATTCATCAAAGCCTTATTTAAAAGCTATGCATAGGGAATGATTTGACTTATGGATTTTAGTTTGCAGACCACAACTCAAAAAGATTTACTTTTGTCTCTGATACCTATAAACCAATAGCAGCAGAGATATGATGCTATCTTAAGTCCAATCAGAAATTAAGACAATCCAGAGCGGAACTTGTATCTTTGCAAAATCTGATCTCTATCTATCTCATCGAAACACTTAGCTGACAATATGGTTTCTGAATCATGGTACTTTTTGGGACCACATAGTTCTTTTCTGTAGGTGGGTTATCCTGTGCACTAAAGAGTGTTTAGCAACATCTCTGACTTTTAACCCCTGTATGATAGTAACACACTTCCTTGTTGTTTTGACAGATACAATTGTCTCCACAGATGGCCAAACTCACTACTAGCTGAAAAATTTTGGCCTAACCTGCTGCCCTCCAGGGGTTACCTGAAAGCCCCTAATCTGGTCAGACCTCTACCTGGTGAGATCTCCTGTGGTCCCCAGGGAAGTGCTGCTCAGACTTTTAGTTTTCAGCTACCACATCAGAAATGGAGTGAAAATTCTAGTGTAAAAGAATCTCAAATGTTAGGCTTGTTTCTTTGGCTTCGTCTCTTGCTCTGGGCTCTCCATTTTTAAACTCACCTTTCACACCCTTTACATTGATTCCTTGTTTGTCTGTTTGGGAGGTGACACCCTGTAGTGTAGGAATCACAACTGGCAAAGCTCAGGGGGCAATATGGTGTGCAGGACTGAACCCTTCTCTGCTATCTGTAAGGCAAGCGCCCTTGTTGCTGTACTACTTTTCCATTCTCACCCCTTTCCCTTGTTACTGAGATGACCCAGTATTAAATACACAACTGATTGCAATGCTAGCACACTTTTAGTTGTGATACTCGCATCCTTTGGCTGTGGTGCAGAAAAGCCCACATAAGTATTCCCAGATCATTCATGTTCAGTAAACTTGGTGGCATTTATCATGGACTTTGAAGCCCAATGCAACTGAATCACCTATCCACAAAAGGACCTTGGCATAGTCTCCTTTTGGTGATGTTTTAGGCTATTTTTTTAGCTTATATTTTAGATTAATTTTTCTTATTTTAGTGGCCTCTACTTCAATAAATGGCATGTATGATGATTCTATCTGCTAAAACATAATTTCAAATGTAGAAAATATTTCCACTTTTCTGTTGATATTTATTTTTTGTGTTTTATTAGATCTAACTTGCAGTGATAAAAATTGTAAAATAGTTTTTTTATGCATTCTCAGTAGATTTCAATCACGCTATTAAACTTATAGCTTAACTTACTCAATGAATGGTAAAAGTTAATGACAGTTATCATGAAACTGACAATTCAATTTCCAAGGAAAAAATAGAAACAGTTCCAAATTTATTTGAAAAAACTATAATGTAATTAAATCATAATATAGTTTATTTCTCAGTCATAATTTTGTAATAATAAAATACAGGAACCATTCAAAGATACTATATTTTTAATTAAGCAAATGCAGTTTAAGAAAAATAGTTTTTTAAAAAAAAGTGTCCCTCTTACAGGACTGTGCTAATTGTTTATTAAACAATTATTACAAACATTTGTATATTATGACTATCAGAATGTTTTATGCATAATTATGTGGTTCTTTTGTTTCTATGACTGTGATATATACATTTAGCCTTCCTATCACTCCATTTTATCTTCTATACAATAAATGTCAACAAACAATTTTGAATTTATACTTCATGCAAAACATTCTTTTTTTAAACTATACTTTTATCAACTGGAATAGTTCATATTATTGGTACTACTATACTCACTTCAGATGAGAAAATAGACATATATATTCTAAATATAAATACAATGCTTATATTTGCTAAAATATGGCTGGACATCAGAACTGAAGTTTAGTTGTTCTTATTTCATTTAACTAAGTTAAAGTTAAATAGCTTCACTTGTATATCATTTTGAAAACTCTCAAAATACATTTAAAAACTATCACTTAAATCACCTTGGTCTGCGGCAGATTATGATGCTCTCAAATGTTTGGATGTACCTCTATTTCCAAATTTAAGATTACTAACATTCTATATTATTCATACCAAACAACACAAAATGAATTGTTTAGCATCTGTCTGCAGGGAAGTCTTTAGTGGTCGTTAGAAAATTCAAAATATAGTGGAGGGAAGGTATAATGTTGGTGGAATTGGTGTTGAAATATTGAATGTAATCAATTACTGTGAACAACTTTCTGAAAATAAAATTAAAAAAAATAAAGTCGAAGACTACAAAAAAAAAGATTACTAACATTCTCATGTTACCTTTAAGAGAAGATTTAGTCAATATGTGTGAAAGTAGTTCTGACAGTTTTTTAAATCAGTCTTTGTTATAGGCAAGGACATTTTAAAAATTATCTTGTAGAGTCTTTCTTCTATAAGTGATCTCTTCCTGTGCAGTTAGGTTTGAGCTTTGCCTAATAATTAAAGAAAAATACATAACTTATTTTCTCAACCCTAACAAGATTTTAAACCATTTTCTAATAATTTGATTGAGAAATTCTAAAACTGTAATTTGTAAAAGATGATTTTCTCACTAATGATTGGGTGTGGGGAGGGAGCACACTATGTGGTTCTTAGGGATAACCCCTGGCTCTGTGCTCAGGGGACTCTCCTGGCAAACCCTCAGAACCATACGTGATGCTGGGTCAGCTGGGCAAGCAAACACCTTATCTACTGTACTTTCTTTCCAGTCTTTCTCACTAATAATTTTTATAGTGGAAATCTTAGTAAAGAGTATGTTTGTATTCTGAATAGCCTATTTACATATGTGTTTTTTTTCTGCTGATCTATTTATGGTACAATTTTTTTTTTTAATTCAACTGGGGGCCGGAGGGATAGTACAGCGGGGAGGGCGTTTGCCTTGCACGCGGCCGACCCGGGTTCGATCCCCGGCATCCCATATGGCCCCCCAAGCACCGCCAGGAGTAATTCCTGAGTGCAAAGCCAGGAGTAACCCCTGAGCATCGCTGGGTGTGACCCAAAAAGCAAAAAAAAAAAAAATTCAACTGAAAATAATTTTTTATCATGTTCCAGTTTTTAGAAATTTTCTTATTATTTTTTACCACTGAATAATGAGGCAAACATTTGAGAACAACTCTAAGTAGCTAAATTTTAAACAAACATTGGTCTTTCAAAACTTTTACATTATCTTACATATAGTATATTATAAATTTTAAAATATCTTTACACATGCAATTTTCTTAATAATTGCTTGTTCAATGCCTAATAATTTCAAGGTGATACTTAAGTTGGAAAAATTCAATATGAAAACTGTATATTCAATAGAAAATTTAAAAAAAAACTCTTATGTGGGGGCTGGAGTGATAGCACAGTGGGTAGAGTGTTTGTCTTGCATGCGGCTGACCTGGGTTTATTTCCCACCATCCCATATGGTACCCTGAGCACTGCCAGGAGTAATTCCTGAGTGCATGAACCAGGAATAACCCCTGTGCATCGCCAGGTGTGACCAAAAAGCAAAAGAACAAACAAACAAACTCTTATGTGTATATTGTCAAAAATTATAGGGCAGGCTGTGTGAGCAACTATGCTGGGAAGCAAAAAGGCTTATCTTATGTGTCTGAGAAAAAATAAAGGGGCCTTGGGACTCCAACCCTGCCATCCTTATGGTTACCAACTTCCTGATATAGAGAGGACTTTGGAAAATCAGGTCCAACCAGCTACTGAAGCAAGCTCACTGAATAGGACCCAATCTTATTTCACTTTTCTCTTCATTAAGTCAAAAATGTATATTAATTCACACGCCCCATCCCCTAGTTGTATAACTAGATGCTAAGGTTGCATGTGAGGGTGAGAAAACATGTGGTACAATCTTAGCACCACCCCACACATGCAATTTATGCCCAATCCAGACACATATTCCCTGGTTAGTTAAGTCCTTAGTAAATCCAATCCCCTTAGCTCACACCTTAAAAATCCTTGCTCCCAAAAAACAGTGTGGTACTTGGGGGAGGGAAGCGGGTACACTGGGGATGAGTGTGGTGTTGGAATTATTACATGAGAACCCATCACTAACAGGATTATATGTCATTAAACCTCACTCAATAAAAATGTTTTTTTGAAAATTCTTGCCTTCCAAATCTGCTGCAAGTCAATCACTTCAAGTCACCTACACTAATTTCTGGAGTGTTTACTATCTCTTTAGTAAACTTGTTTTCTTTTTGTCTTCTCTGTCTTTATCAAGCAGATGGCCACCTTGTGGGAGGGTGATTGCCTCTGCCCAGCAGGACCTCACCGGGACATCCTTATTTCCCTTGAGGTTCAGAGGGGAGCAGGGACTCACCTGGAATCCCGCTTATCTTGGTGGTCTCCTGGAGTCTGTCCTCCTGGTAACAAAACCAATGAGTTAAAATTCTGGGGATGAGCATCAAATGCTTCTTTTCTTTTCTAAACTCCTCAGCGATTCCAATGAGCACTGGATTAAGTAACACACCCTCCAAGGGAGAAGCACAAAGAGAGCTTGTGACAGGAGCGCTCTTCTCAAGTTGCTATTCCCAAATTGGTAAAAATGTATGCTGTGGGTGTATAAAAACTGGCTATTAAAACACACAAATTCTAATTCATGCCATTTGTTGAATTTCATAGTGTAAATGCTTTCATCACAGACAATTTCAAGCTTAACATCATGATTTGAATGCAGAGATGGGATAGTTATGAAATTGCATATCATTATGCAGTCTTTATACCTGCCACAAGGTATAATAGACATAACTACCTAAAGAGCAGGAGCAATTAAAAAATGTAGTAATGTAGTAACTTAATTAGGAAGTGACACATTTTGATTATTTATTGCCCATAATCAAGCAAGTTTTAATATAACTTGCTTAATTATAAGTTTATATAATTTAATATTTAATAGAGGCTGTGTTTATCAAGTGCTCTCCAAATCACTGAGTTTAAAAACAGTTCTTGTGAACCAATACAACTCTTTTTAGTATATCGCCTCTTTTAATTCATAGTAATTTGCTAATTAAAACAGAACATGGGAAAAGAAATAAGCACCATGACAATGTATTTGCTCCTCTTATATTGCAAACTATTGCATGGAGGTGGTTGAATATATGTTTTCCCTCTCTAATCTATGTAGATATCAGGATTTGAAGAAATCCAAAATTAGTTCTTCCTGAGTAAGCCACAGAACTGAGCCAGAACATCACCATTTAGAGTACATTCACTATTTTCCAGGTACCTTTCCAGAATCATCCAGATTAATTTTGGAAATAAAATTTATCTGGGTCTTTTTCACATTAATTACTGATGTGACTAAATTTAAAATTTATACAAGGTAATTCGTACTGCTTATTGAGTGAGATTCCTTTTAGTGATGAAGTTTAGAATAATATTTCATGTAGAAGTCCTCTGCACTGCCAACTAATAAATATTCATTCGCACTTACCTGGTGCTCTGTTAGACATGCGAAGACGGCAAACCAAATGGAAGTTTAAGTTCCTACATTCAAAGACCCTTCAATCTTTTGACCTCTTAAGCAGCAAAACATAAAGCAGAACAATTCAAAGTTTTAGAATAAAAGTTACAGACTCTTGGTAGAAAGCAGAAATGTATGAAATCTAGAGAGGGCTTAAAAGGGTGTTTTCAATGCAGGAAAAAGGATTTGAGTGGACCTTCTTAAGTAAGTTATTTGCTACCTAGCAAGGAGAGACTCAGTATCTCAGATAGCCCACCGCTTCTTTATTTCCTTACTCCTCACACTGCCTGCTTGGGAATTACATTGAGGCATCACCCAGAATATTCTGTGAGGTTATTCGTGGTGTTGACTGTTCATACTGCTCTTAAAAGTGAGAAGTATTTTCAATAAACTGTGTTAAGCATTCATGAATGTAAGCTAGAATCTGCCCTTCCTCTCCAATATTGATTACCTTAGTTATCACCTATTGATGATACGGAGAATATTTATTTATGCTCATTGAAAGATACTTTCCAATCATGGCCTACTAATTTTGATTCAGATTTTCATGTTCTGTTATCTCTGTATTTAACCCTTTATTCTGTTTCACTTATGAATATGATAGAGAACTGGGGAAGGAGTTTGAGATCAAATACATGATGACTCTGGTTACACTGATTTCTTACAGAGTTGGTTAGAATGTAATGAAGAAAACAAACTAAAGAGAAAAGTCCCCAGAAATAATTCTATTTTAATTGATTATATTTGGAGATATTTTATGCCTGAGTAAAATTTAGTGGTGGAAAGTAGAAGAGTTGATGAGTACTCCTTGCTTCCACACTTCCACTATCTCCAACATTACCTTATTAATATCCCCTATCAAAGTAGTATATTTGTTACAGTTGATGAATTTACATTGGTTTATCATTATTATCAAAACTATGTAGTTTAATCTTAGTATAAATCTTGAATTTTGCACTGCTAAGTAGGATGTTGTTGGCTGTAAGTTGCCTGTTTTGCAGATTTTGCTTGTCAAGTGGAATTTCTCTGCTGATTTGTTGAGAAATTTTTATCATAATAACATGTTAAATTTGATAGATCAAGTTCATGAAGTCAAAATTAGTTTTATATGAAATATGAGGAGATAGAGAGTTACACACTTGAGAGAGAATGTGGACTTTTCCAGAAAGGGGAGAGCTAAATATATTGGGTGTAGATGCCAGCGATCACCAAGGAGAATGTGCAAATACTTCAGTTTTTAAAAGTCAACATTAGGGGGCTGGAGTGATAGAAAGTGGCTAGGGTGTTTGCCTTGCATGTGACCAACCCGGGTTCAATCCCCAGCATCCCATATGGTCCCTGAGCACTGCCGTAATTCCTGAGTGCATGAGCCAGGAGTAACCCCTGAGCATCGCCGTGTGTGACCCTAAAAGAAAAAAAAGTCAATATTAGGGTACCAAATGAGCATACTTTATTGTTAATGCACTAGTTCTATTAAACAAGAAGTCATTATTTGAGAGCAAGAACTCTAAATAAGTATTTTCTTATATTTTCTCTTATGAACTTTCTCTCTGTGTGGTGTGTGTGTGTATGTGTATGTGTAAATGAATTTCCAATATATTCTTATTTGGCTTAAGAAATTTTTGTTCCCACCTCTGGAGTTATTCACCAGCAAAATACTAGTGCATCCATATTTTTTTACTTACTTATTTGTTTGGGAAAGGTTTGGATCACACCCAGTTATGCTCAATGCTTATTTCTGACTTATTTATGATTAGGGATCACTTCTCTTTGTATTTAACAGACTAGTGATCATAGCAAAAGGCACTTCATTTTTTTTTTGCTTGAATAATTTTTCACGTTTTATTATCATAGCATCATAAACCTGAATGTAGGGCATATAGGGCCTATTTTGTGGGTTGACTATCACAGGTACTCTTGTAAAGACTTTAAAACATCAGCTTTATTGACACCTTCATTTTCTGGTTTGAAAGCAAAAGAAATCCAAAAGCATGTTCAAAATTACAAAGTCAGTTACAGACAAAGCTATGTTTCAAACAGAGAGTAGTTATACATATCCAGTGCTTCAAAAAATTGTAGCAAATAAATTTGAAAAAGTTACCAGCCTGCAAAAGGCACTTTAAAAAGGACACTGCAGTCTTAGGAGCACACCCACCTGTCTGTGCAGAGATGCACACAGGCACATAATGCATATTCATGTCAGTATTATGTTTCTAAGTGAAGTAAGGTGAGTAGATTTTCATACTCTGATTAAAATGGACATTTCCATTATTTTGTTTAAGCAATTAGCCTAGCAGTAAAGAGCTCTAAAATTGAAACCAAATAGATCTGGGTTTGAAACCTAATTCTATCAAAGTGACAGTGTAATCTTAGGCAAGTAACTTAGCTTCTTTAAAGTTAAGTTTCCATAAACTATATGAAGCTGTAACAATATGTATGTAACAATTTTTCGTATATGATATCTCAGGCTCAAAAAAATAGAGGTATAGAAGAAATAATATAATTTGTAAGTAAAATTAGAAATAGAACAAACATTAGATTCAGAAATTGAAAATATCATATCTATTCTTCATATTATCATATTACACTATCACTGTTGATACATGAACACAGAAATCAAATAGAGTTCTGAGTTTACTGTAAATTTAAAAAGTTTAAATTTACTATAAACAGTTATTTAAACAAGTGTTGAAAATGTGTGGGGGTAAAAAGGTCCTCTGAAATAATACAAAAAATTACCTGTAGAATCTGTTGGTTTTATAATACGAACAAAGAAAGCCAGAAAACAATGGAATGATAGCTCCAAAGGGATGAAAACAATTAACTTCTAACCTAATAAAATTGTTTGTGAAAATTTATTCCAAAAAATCATGCAAAATTAATATATTTCAGAATAAAAGCCTAATAAAATTTATCATTGTCAGACAGGACTGAAACAATAGCACAGTGGGTAGGGTCTTTGCGTTGCACGTGGCCAACCCAGGTTCAATTCCTCCATCCCTCTTGGAGATCCCTGCAAGATGCCGAGAGCTTCTCACCCACATGGCAGAGCCTGGCAAGCTACCGTGGCAGATTTGATATGCCAAAAACAGTAACAAAAAATCTCACAGTGGAGATGTTACTTGTGCCCACTCAAGCAAATCAATGAACAACGGGATGACAGTGCTACAGTGCTATTGCCAGACATATATGGGGAAGAAAAATCTTGGATATCAGCTTAAAAATGCAAAAGGAAATGAAAAGTAATGAAGGGATTCATGCTGTATAAAATGTAAATAAGTATGTCACATAAAAACTATAATAATATTATAGGTTTGGGTGGTGGGAACATTGGTGGTGGAGAATGGGCACTGGTGGAGGGATGGGTACTCGATCATTGTATGACTGAAATGTAAGCACGGAAGTTTATAAGTCTGTAATGTACCTCATGGTGATTCATTAAAAAATAAAAATAAATAAATAAAACTATAATAATATTAATACTGTAAAACCAAAGATATGGGCCAGGTGGTGAAGCACATGTGTAGCATGCTGGAAACTTTAAATTCAATCCTTAGCACTGCATATCCCCAAGTTCTGCAAATCACCACCTTATCATCCTCCCATCATCTGGTGTGACCTAATAAAAAATGACTTCTAATAGACTGACTCACATAAAATTACCCACTGTAGCACTGTAGCGCTGTCGTCCCGTTGTCCATCAATTTGTTCAAACAGGCACCAGTAATGTCTCTGTTGTAAAACTTGTTATTACTTTTTAATATTTTTAAATTTATTTTATTTTGTTTATTTTTTAATTTTATTGACTCACTGTGAGATAGTTACAAGCTTTCATGTTTGGGTTACAATCACACAATGATCAAACACCCATCCCTCCACCAGTGCACATTCCCCACCACCAATCCTCTCCCTGCCTCCATGGCAGACAATATTCCCCATACTCTCTCTCTCTACTTTTAGGCATTATGGCTTGCAACATAGACACTGAGAGGTCATCATGTTTGGTCCATTATCTACTTACTTTTTTAGCATATCAACTATGCCACGGGTAGCATGCCAGGCTCTGCTGTGTGGGTGGGATACTCTCAGGAGCTTGCCCGGCTCTCAGAGAGGGATGGAGGAATTGAACCCAGGTCGGCCACATGCAAGGCAAACACCCTACCCACTGTGCTATCACTTCAGTCCAAAATTACTCATAAAAAATAAAATAGTATGTGAACATGACAAATGGTCAAAGTGTTCTAAGGTGCTTGTTATCACAAGAAATAGCAAGTAGCACCGGCTAACACATCTGTCTTGCTTCCTTCTTTTTCCTTTTACAGGAATCTCCCAAGCTCAGTAAAACGTCTCACCCTACTACCACTGATTGTCATTCCAGAGAAACTAATGATGAGACTCCTCAGCTATAGATACTAATATCAAATTTTACTTTTCAAATGCACTTTTGGCAATATTTTATATTATTTTTTGGTCTACATTCTTAAAAAACTCTGACGTCGTTGGTCTTACTAATATGGGACACTTTTTTGTTTATGTTCTAATGTATCATTAAGTGTCTGCTCCGTATTCCTAATTAATAATAGTGCACAACATATTATTATGTTGGAGCAATAGCGCAACATAATGTTGTAACGATAGCACAGTAGGTAGGGAGTTTGCCTTGCACGTGGAGGACCCAGGCTTGATCCCTCTGTCCCTCTCAGAGAGTCCAGCACCGATGGCATATTTGATGTGCCAGAAACAGTAATAACAAGTCTCACAATGGAGACATTACTGGTGCCTGCTCGAGTAAATCAATGAACAATGGAATGACAGTGCTACAGTACAACATATTTATATGCATTTTTCAGTGTTAGTAGAAAATTTTGGTAAATTTCTTTTTTAAAAAATTTAATAACTTTGATTGTGTAAATATATTTCTTAGGACACTGAAAGTGGGAAATTTGTGTGTTTGGTTACAGAGGAATTGAATTTGCATTTGCTATCTGTCTCCTATTGTCCTAATAACTCTGGCTGGGTTATATACTAACAGCTGAATTTGGACACTTCTTTTTAGGACAAACGATGCTTCTAGTGTATATCTCCAGAGATTATTAAGAGTTTAGAATTATAGTTTAAATTTCTCTGGATAAAAATAAAAGATTTCTTCTTTCGTTTCCTCTCGAAGCTAAAGCCTGTCTAGACTAATTTCTCCACAGTCATCTAAGAACAATTTTATTTTCCTAAATTAAATTCACTAAGTGTCTCATTCCTTAGGAAACCTAATTTTACCAAGAAGTCTCTGTTCTAACCCTTCACCTTAATTGAACTGAGTACTTAGTCTCCTTTTTAAGATTAGGAGACAATCTTCGGGGAAATCTTCAGCTTTAGTGCTCTTTAAATCCCATAAATTATGTTTCATTATCACATCAGTTTTATGGGCAGAACTGAGTTGGTAAATGTTAAACAACAAATACTTTAAGAAAAAAATTTAAAACTGAGGAAATAAAAAACGTCTGGTTTGTAGTGTTTTCCAGTTTCCATGATGAAAATTATCTCACTGGGGCTACTTTAATTCATACTGTAACTTCACTAAATGAAGGGGTGGAGAGATAACCAATGGCATACCATTTTCTTTTCTTTTTTTTAATATGAAATTTAAAAAAACTTTATTCTTAAATCTATGTTCTTAACCTTAACATTCCACAGTCTATTCTAAAATGAGATGATTATTAACCATATAGTTTCGACTGTATTAGTTGATACAATACAGAAATGCTATAAATCAGAGACGTCATCCTGTAGTTGCTTTCATGATTTTGGGGAAATGTGATGTTTTAATTTATTTTCTATAACTAGGTATAATAAAAGGTATAATAAAAAAAATTATAAATTTTTTATTATTAAAAAATACTAGGTATAATAAAAAAAATTGTGAAACTAGGTATCACAATTTTTTACTTGGGCAGACATTAAGTATTTTCTGAGCTTTCCTAATTATTTTTACAAAATTAAAAAAGATCTATGCTAAAAGCAGTGTTTAAAATATATCTATAATATATGGAAATAGTAAACAAATCTACTCATTATATAATACAATAATATAAATAACAGAGTCCAATGATGCATGAATTTAAGAATAGAGTGATGACAAAGAGCCTGTTTTTAAGAAGAAATATATAGAAAATGTCAAATGTAAGATGGAATTTTTGAAATTTTTACTTGAGTTTTTCTTTTTTTTTCTTTTTTTTTAACTTTTTATTAAATCACCATGTGGAAAGTTACAAAGTTCTCAGGTTTATGTTTCAGTTATACAATATTCAAACACCCATCCCTTCACCAGTGCCCATATTCCACCACCAAAAACCCCAGTATACCCCCCACCCCCACCCCCTACCCCCTACTGTATAACTAATGAATTTCACTTCATTTTCTCTTTACCTTGATTACATTCCATAATTCAACACAAAACTCACTATAGTTGTTGGAGTTTCCACCCAAGAGAGACAGACCTACTACCAAGGAAGCATTTGATAATTAGTTTTCCATTGCTGGAAATGAAGAGATATGTAGCCCCACTGCTACAAGTACATAACTCTTTTTTTTCTTTTTCCTTTTCCCTTTTTTTTCCCCCCTCATCCCCCTTCCCGCGCCTCATAGTATGGTGTACGCCACGCCGCGTCGGCCAGTGTGGGGCTTTTGCTTAGTTCACAGTCCAGAGAGGTGGCTGCTACATTAATAACCTTCAATAGTTCAACAAAAACTTACTGTTATTATTTGGAGTTTCCCCCCCATGTCAGACCAGTTCAAAAGGAACTGTTTCACATTGCTGACAATTATAGATGTTAAGTCGGTTTTGGATTTCTGTATAAAGTCCAGGGAAAATTCTGCCAGAAATTGCATAGCCCAGCTCACAGTCCCAGTGCATTGCTGTAAGAAGTCTCTGGAATCAAAGTCTTTAGGTGCAGAGGGTCCGCTTCACGCTCAGCGGCTCCGGATTTATCTGGGCCGAGGGCGTACCGGTTACGCCCCCTCCCCATGAGTTCCTGGGAGCCCCAAGAGTAAAAACCAAATACCTCTGGGTTTGGAGTCTTAGAAGATGGTGCCTGCCACGTGGGTGCCGCCAACCCGCCGTTTTCCGTGCAGGAAGACAGGGTGGGGAGGAAAATATCTACCCCCTGGCAGCACAGAGTTGTGTAGCCCATTTCGCAGTCCCAGTGCATTGCTATTAGATGCCACGCTGGATGCCCGAATGTGTTAGATCTCTGGAATCAAAGTCTTTAGGCACAGAGGGTCTGGCATACCATTTTCAACCAACAGATATAATTGATAATAATAACTTGGAGTATAGATAACAATACAATTAGCAAAAAGATTTGAGGAATTATGAGTTTTTATTACTATTTCTCTTACAACATAATTTATTAAAATTTAAGTATATAAATTCTAAATAAAATAATAAAACTTAACAGCTGGCTTTATTCATTTCTAAAAATTCCAAAGTCAGTTTTATATGAAGCAATACAAGTCAGTTCGTCATACCACTAAGGCATTTCTTATGTTTTTTCCATTTGTTTATTCCCTCAATTTGCTCCTTTATGATCTATTCCTGAAGAAATTGTTTTCCCAACAGTCAATGTGTCATGTTGGCTGAAATGCAAGCCTACTTCAAGCACTTCTCACATATAATTTTATTTGATTTTACTACAACCCTAGAGGTTTAGTTCTATATTTGTTACCATTTTATGGATGGAGAAGTGAAGTGACAATGAGCTTAAGTTACTTATCTCACAGAATGGAAGCAACAGAGATCAGAATTGGACCCACACACTCAAGACTCAGATTTCACTATATAAATTATAGCTGCTAGATTTCTCTGAAATGACCACTCAGGTGAGAATGCTTGTTATCTGAATTCTTTGTTTTTAAGTGGAAACAAAACTTCGTACTTTGCTTCATGTTTAGTAAAATTCATGGGATATAGGCTAACTCATGAAAATGACTCACGGGCAATACAAGAATAGCATGCTAACTGGACTGAGTTATAAAAAAGAAAAACAGGAACATTACTTTCATTGCAAAGGCATCGTTATAACTTGAATCTAAACACAAGGAACCATCAGACATAAACACAAAAATGACATTCAATATGATAACATATGTTTACTTCAAAAGTTGCAATTCATTAAATGCAAAACAAGACTCAGTATCTCTTCTAGATTAAGAGTTTAAATAAGCTCAGCTAAAATACAGTGAATCATTTGGTGGTTCTCTTGTGAAAGCTGTATATTTGGGGAGGCTATTTTGGGCCACCCTCTGTGACTCTCTGTGTTCCAAATTATTCCTGTCTCTGTGTTCAGGGTCACTCTTGGTCCATCTTGGTGATGGATGCCAGGGACTGGAAAAGGGTTAGCTGAGTGCAAGACAAGCACCTTAACCTTTGTATTATCTCTCTTGTTATATAAAACATGTTTTTGGAATGTTGGTGAAATCTAAATAGGTCTACAGGTTAGAAAATATCTCATTAAAGCTTACTTTCTGATTTTTAAAATTATTCTTTGGTGGGGTTGGAGCAATAGAACAGCAGGTTGGACATTTGCCTTGCACATGACAGACCCAGGTTGAGTCCCAGCATTCCATATAGTTCCTCGAGCACTGCCGGAGTGATTCCTGAGCAAAGAGCCAAGAGTATCTCTTGAGTACCACTTTTGGGAGTGTGGCTGAAAAAATAAAACTAAACCAAGCAAAATTACTCCCTAGTTATCTAAGAGAATGCATTATTTATTTTTTTTTTAACGATACTATTTGGAGGTCAAGAAGCAGTATAAAACCGCTAAGGCTTCATAAGAGGGCAGGAGGATAATTCGAAGAACTGTTGTGCATACTTCGCATTTAGGATACTCAGATTGAGTCACAGGACTACGTGGTCCCTTCCAGCAGCACCAAAAATAACTCCTGAGCACAAATATGGGAATAGGCCGTGAACAGTACTAAGAACACCACAAGCATCCCAAGTTTAAAAAAAAAAGAAATTATTCAGAGAGATATAAATATAATTCAAGTGAATAGGACACTTTTCTTGCAAACAGTCAATCCAGTTTCTATCCCTGCACTATATATGGTTCCCAGAGCCCCACCAGAAGTGACCCAAGACCACAAAGGCAGGGATCAGCCCTAAGTACTGCCAGGTTATCAAGTCTGCATCCACACCCATAGAAAGTAATAAAGGAATCAGAGTAACGGTCAATATTTAAAGTAACTCACATATATTCAAGTATTTATTCACATATAGACTTACATTTATTTTCAAGAAAAAAGAATTAAATAAATTTTATGTTTGAGGAAACTGAGAAAAACTTTTATCATTTTAGTACTCTAGCAAATTTTCAGTAAATTAAAAAAAAAGTGGGGCTGGAGCAATAGCACAGCGAGTAGGGTGTTTGCCTTGCACACAGCCGACCCGGGTTCGATTCCCAGCATCCCATATGGTCCCCTGAGCACTACCATGAGTAATTCTTGAGTGCAGAGCCATAAGTCTCACCGGGTGTGACCCAAAGAGAAAAAACAAAAAAGTCTAGGAAAAAATTCTAAAAACAAGAGCAAGGAAACCCATGGATTCTGTCTTCAATGACCTGGTAATCAATTTAAACACTTAAAAAACTACCAGCATCTCTTGAAGCTCTGTCTAGATTTCTAGTTGAAAGTCTCATTCATCAGACTTTTTTTGACAAGTATCCAGTCCAGGCTGACATTAGTATTAGATGTTGAATGGTCTTTATGCATAGTATATAAGGGTGTTCCAAAGCCATAATCTTGAAAACTGCTGCTTTTTTGTCCTACAGTTTAGTGTTCCTTAATCTTTTTTTCTTGTTTTTTTTTGTTTGTTTGTTTGTTTTTGTTAAGGGCTGGAGCATAGCACAGCGGGTAGGGCATTTGCTTTGCACTCGGCCTACCCAGGTTCGATTCTTCTGTTCCTCTCAGAGAGCCCGGCAAGCTACTGAGAGTATCCCACCCACACGGCAGAGCCTGGCAAGCTCCCTGTGGCATATTTGATATGCCAAAAGCAGTAACAACAAGTCTCACAATAGAAATGTTACTGCTGCCCACTCGATGAGCAACAGGAGGACAGTGCTACAGTGATACAGGAAAAAATTAAAAAAAGGACCAACAATGTGCTACAATGTGCATGGAACTGGATGGTATCATACTGCATGAAGTAAATCAGTGAGAGAGACAAATGCCATACAATCTCATTCATCCATAGAATACAATGAAACAAAAAAATTGGAAAGAATAACATCAAACAATGAGAAACCCTCAACCTTGAAGTATAATATGGATTGCCAAACCCTGAAGGGTGCAGTAAAACAATAATGCCAAGAACTATTGGTGACATTGACATAGTGGTGAAGGGAAATGAGCCCTTTGGTGATGGTGGGGTGGGTGCAGTAACTTTGTACAGAAATGTCACATACTTTGCATTAATTTAGCCATCTAACCACCAACACCAGCCACATACCCCCTCTCCCCAAGGGAAAAAATGAAAAAGAGAATCAATTCCTGGGTGCTGGCTTAGTAGCAGAGAGTATGTGTCTCATATGTGAGGCTCTGGAATGAGCTCTAGAAGCATCCGCACACACACCTACACACACAGACATAGACACAGACACAGACAGACTCAGAGAGAGAGAGAGAGAGATATTAAAACCAAATTATCCCCTTCTCCCCCTCAAATGAACAGAATGCTGTTGTGTGCTCCTTCAGGAATGTGACTTAGCTCCATCCCTCAAGTCTGTCCTCATGAATGTGTGTGTCTGTGTGTGTCTATTTTAGCTTCTCTCAATCTCTTTTCTTGTCTCTGACGACTATTTCTGAGATTTCAGATTGTCCAGTAAGTACCCATGACTTCTGATCACTGGAATTTTTCTGGATAATGGTCCTTGCTTAGACTCTGACATTAGGTTTCACTTTCTCCCTGACCTTTCTGGCAGACGTGGCAAAGTTTGCTTGCCAGGAGCTGTAGACAGGCAAACAGGAATGATTGGTAGTTCCAGTATAGATAGAACTATGAAAGGGATGCTAAAAGGAAAGGGTGAGGTTTCCAGTGTTCAATGATCAACCAGTTTATGTATTGAGTCAGATCACATGTTCTGCTCAGAGAAACAAAAAACTTATCTGAAATGACAAAGTATGTCAACAATAAACTCTAGGATTCCAGTCTATGTGAAGAGGGATCAAATCACTTTTGCTTTTCTAATAGCAAAGTCACTTATAAATCATGGTGTTGTTAATATGCTCCTTCTGTAAAGATTTTAAAAAATTTCTTTCTGTTTTATGAGTTTAATATCTTTCTGCTGCTTTGTTTAGTTTCTATGTTCTGTTTTGGTATATGAATTTAGTTCAAGGGCTGCAGTGGTAATGCAGTGGGTAGGGTGCTTGCTTTGTCCATGGCTGACCTAGGTTCCATCCTGGGCATCCCGTATGGTCCCTGAACTAGAAGTAAGCACTGAGCACTGTGGCATGCTCTCCCGAAATTGCTTTAATTTAACATTTTATTTACTACAACTCCATAACACACCATTTATTTTATTATTATTTTAATGTTTTATCATAGTTTTGACAGCATGATTTTGATATACAAAGTTACTGCACACTAACACCAACAACTGATCCATGATCCTCCACCACTATTCTATCTCCTCCGACCCTCTCTTCATTGCTCCACTTCCCTTCCCCACCATCTGTTAATAAATGTTATAGTACAAGGTCAAGAGTTTGTCATTGTTCAATAGAGCCTAGTCTCCTGTCTTCTTTCTCCCTATTACATCTCTCTCTCTGTCTATCTATCTATCTATCTATCTATCTATCTATCTATCTATCATCTAAAAAAGACTTTTCCTGGGAAAAACCTGGGAAGTTTGTTTTTTATGTTAATGACTCAGAAAACAAATCATCTGCCTTTGAACATAGACACACCCTTGCCAGAAGATCCCTACCTCATTAGTGTACTATTAATGAGCCTGTATTTTAAAGCAGGTGTTGTTAAATGCAATCAGGGCAGCTTTATTAAGCCACAAATTGTCTTGCTATGACGAAGGAAGTCAGATTGGTCTATGCTCAGTTAACCTTTGTCTATATGCATGACTTGCTGATTAAGCAGCAATTGATAATGACCTTCAGTCTGGCTAAGCAGGAAAAAGGTGATGCCTGATGTTGGCATCCATTGTACACTGTGAGTGACAGGCCACCCCCTAGCTGTCTCTTCCATTTAGAAATCTACGATGCAATTTCAAAATTAACTGATATCACAGAGCAATGAGCGACTAATTTATGTGTATTAAGTTGATATTTTGATTCTTTATTTCAGAATAAAGGCCTTAGTGAAGAGAAAGAGCTAACTTTAAGTGTGTGCAATTTTTAACTAGCCAGACAAAGAGGATTGTGGAAGAGAGAGGACAGTTGAATTTTGGAGATTTATTAATTTATTTAATGGGCGTACTGAACTACTAATATGTTGAAGGCTCTCTCCAATGAATTAAAACAAGCACAGCTTCTCAAGAGCCCACAATGGGGTGATAGACAGAAACACCAATTTTATCACAATTTATTCAGTGCAACAGCAGTTTATCATTAGCAGGAAAGCGGAGGGCTGTCTGTCATTCTTAGGACCTCAAAGATCCCAAAGTGTGGAGAGACTCAGAAAGAGCTCTGAAAGAAATTATAGTTTATTGAGTGTCTATTATATATAATTTATTGAATGTCTATTATGTAATTGACACTTCCTTCATCTTATCGAATCCCTGCAATGATTATAAAATAAATATTTCATTTCATAGATGAGGAAACTGAACTCATTTCTAATTTAAACATTTTGCTGGTTAGTCAACTCTGCCTTTCTTGAAATTCTATAGCATTCTGTGGAAACATTCAAGACAAAGAGAAATAAAACTTACCAGCAAATAATTTTCTGTTTTTGTTATGCATGTGTTATGAATTATTCTGTGTTATTCTGTGATATACATGTATTATTCTGTTATGAGTGCCTGTGTGTGTGAGTGTGTGTATGTGTGTGTCTGTGTGTGTATCTGTTCTATTTTATCACCTGGGACATAATTTTTCACATTGTTTTGAAATCAATATTCAACAATAAGTCTGCCTTGTGGTTTTCTAAATTTTTATTTTTCTGTGTTGTTTATAAACAGACACTTGATAACTTTACCATTTTTCGCAGTATCCCTCCCTTGTATTTAGAAGGTTTTAGAAAGAATCCTAAAATCTAACATTTATTATTCCAAGATTGGTGATAAGGACTTTTTATTCTGGATTGTGTTAATAGATGTGCCAAGGGCAAAGAATTTCCAGGCTCAAATAGGTTTGTTTAACTGTTAAACAAAATTAGGGAGACTTCTTTCATATTATAGGAACTTTCAGAGTCTTTAATATGCTAATGGTATTGTGACTTTCAAGGGAGAGAATTTGGTATTCAGCATTTCCCAAGTTTTCTTGACCACAATGTTCTTTGTTCTTTGAGCACCAATTAACACTCACAAAAAATTAGATTATGCAGTACAGAGCTAGCCCCTCCTTTTAAAAAATATATATATATACAAAGCCAAGAAATAACAGCATGGGAAGGCAGAGAAAAGAAACATGCAAAAATGCAGATAGGAAATAGGAAAGCCAATGATTGAATTATCCTTTTCACAACTTGACGAGAAATTTTTGTGAATATTTCAAAAGCCGGGAAATATACAGTCCTTATGATATAAATTTATGAGATATTCATCAAAATTGCTTAAATCAATATCAATAATTACCACAAATATGCATAAGTATTGGTTGAATTTCCTTGATGCCTACATGCCCTCAAATAATACTTGAATTGGATATTAATTTTCATGTTATTGAAGGTAATCAAAGGATTAATTGAGACAAATTGAACATGTCACCTTGAAATAAACTGTGTGCAATTGCTGAGTTTACTAAGAATTACACAAGTATGCATATTTGAAGCCTTATTAGTTGTATTGTTCAAATAGACCAGGGCTATGCTTTTGGAAGTACCTTTTGAAAGTATGTTTTAAAAAACTACCAATGTAAGACATAACTTTGATGTAAGATCAAGGTCAGCTGTCAGTCATTACCCACCAGGGTAAATTTTGGTCTTATCCAAGATCTCTCCTCACATTTTTTGCATTTGCTTTCCAAAATTCTGTTTCTGCATCTAAGTCCATCTCACTAGTTTTAACCTGCTACCAATGGTAGGAAGCCAGTTAACATCAAATTCTGAAACTCTCCATCTATAAGGGCAAAATGTTAAAATATAGGTTATGTGCCCCTCTCCAGTTTATTTGCTGTATTATAATTGTATTACTGCATTACTTCCTGTTCTTGTCCAGTTACTGCATTAAACCAAAATCACTGTAACCACAAGATCTGACCTGCTGTGTAATTTCCCTTGAAGCTGTTGGAAGATTTCCAGGTATATTCTATAATGGTGTCATTGCTTGGAAATGCCTTCTGGTCCCAAGGTAAGACGACTGCTTGGGAGACTAAGAATTGATTTATACAAGACATATCTTTCCTGACCAATGTTTCATAATTTTTCTCTTCATTTAAATGTTTTCCTGAATTCCTTAGAAAACCATCGAGTTCTACTCATTTTAAAGAAATCTAATCTTTCATATCTGGTATTTCCCTTTTATAGCAAATTGATCCTTAATTTAACAGGTGATAAAATGATAACTGACATTAATGGCAATGAGGCCACCAGTTCAGCTCAATGGCAATCACAACTGACTTTCACATAGAGAAGGTTGATCAGCAAGTAAAAGTCAAGACTGTCTGATTAGTTGGTCGTCCAATGAATCAGACCTGTAATATGACCCAGATGGAAAGTTTGGTAGACAGAGCAGGCATTATCCAAATTTATTTTAAGGTCATATATTTCTTTTACAGATAATAAATATGTGTGGATAAGGATTATTTTTACAAGTTAAGCAATCACAGATTGTGACTTGGATAGGTGAAAATTATTTGGAGGAAGAGGATAAGAAAAGTACCATTTTGTTGATAGATGTTTCAATTTTCCTGAGAAAAGAAATGCATTTACCAGATCACAATCATTTTGGTGAATTACATTTCAATGTTGAATCATTTGCGCAGCATGAGGTAGTCCATGTTCCTTTGTAAGATAAATTGTACAGCTGTATTAGCCAAATGTCTCTATTTGACCTGGCTTAGGAGGAGCTGTGAAAGGGACTTAATTTATACAGGAACATGTCTAACTTTTGCAGGTCATCTTAAGATAAAAAATAATGGGTCCCATGATTTGGGGGTAAAAAAATTCCCAGGAAATATTTTCACTGAGGCAATGTTGCTGTCAATGTCTGTCTAGACTTCTACTCATGAAAATTGCACACATGACCATCAAATAGACAAAAAGATACAAAACAAACATGGAGTCTCTGAACTGAATAACTGAAGTGAAGAAGAGAACAACTATCTTGCTACCTAAAGGTATTTAGTTTCTATATAATTTTTGATTTCACAGTTCCATAAATAGCAATGTGATATATAAGGATGATGGCTCTTGCAGTGTATTTCCTGGCCAGCAAATGCCTGGGAACTCAATAGAACATCAGTCACTGGGGCCCGATCCCCCACCTGCTGAATCAGACACCATGGGGCCAGGTTGCAGAAAGCAATGGGCCAGAGATGATATCTCATTGTTGTTTTGATCTGCATTTCCCTGATTATTAGTGATGTTGAACATTTTCTCATGTACCTCTGAGCCATTCGGATTTCTTCTTTGGGAAAGTTTCTGTTCATTTCATCACCCCATTTTTTGATCGGGTTGGCAGTTTTCTTCTTGTGAAGTTCAACCAGTGCATTGTATATCCTTGATATCAACCCTTTATCGGATGGATACTGCGTAAATATCCTTTCCCATTCTGTAGATTGTCCTTGTACTTTGGTCACTGTTTCACTTGAGGTGCAGAAGCTTCTTAGTTTGATATAGTCCCATTTATTTATCTCTGTTTTCACTTGCTTGGCCTGTGGTGTGTCAGCTTTGAAGATACCTTTGTCTTCAATGTCGTGGAGGGTTTTGCCAACCTTGTCTTCAATGTACCTTAGGGATTCTGGTCTGATGTTGAGATCTTTATCCATTTTGATCTGACTTTTGTACAGGGTGATAGGTGGAGGTCTAAGCCCATTTTTTTTTGCATGTAGCTGTCCAGTTTTGCCAGCACAGTTTGTTAAACATGCTTTCCTTGCACCACTTCAAATTTCTTGCTCCCTTATTAAAGATTGGATGATCATATATTTGGAGGGGTGTGTCAGAGTATTCAACCCTGTTCCATTGGTCTGCAGTTCTGCCTTTGTTCCAGTACCATGCTGTTTTAATGACTACCACTTTTTAGTAGAGCTTGAAGTTGGGGAGGTTGATTCCTCCCATTTTCTTTTTCCCAAGAATTGCTTTAGCTATTCGTGGGGGCTTATTGTTCCATATGAATTTCAGGAGCGCTTGCTCCATTTATTTGAAGAATGACAAGGCTATCCCTATAGGGATCGCATTGAATTTGTACAATGCTTTGGGGAGTATTGCCATTTTGATAATATTAATTCTTCCAATCCATGAGCAGGGGATGTCTTTCCATTTCCTCATGTTCTCTTTTATTTCCTGAAGTAGCGATTTGTAGTTTTCATTATATAAGTCCTTTACCTCCTTAGTTAAGCTGATTCCAAGGTACTTGATTTTTTGAGGCACAATTGTGAACAGGATTGCTTTTATCATTTCACTTTCCTCTCTCTCATTATTTGCATATAGGAAATCCATGGACTTTTGGGTATTGATTTTATAGCCTGCAACTTTACTGTACGAGTCTATTGTTTCTAGGAGTTTCTTGGTAGAGGTTTTAGGTTCTCTAAGTATAGTATCATATCATCTGCGAATAGTGAGAGCTTAATTTCTACCTATCCTACTTGGATGCCCTTAATATCTTTTTCCTGCCTAATCACTATTGGAAGTACTTCCAGTACTATATTGAACAGAAGTGGAGAGAGTGGGCATCCTTGTCTCATCCCTGTTCTTAGGGAAGGCTCTTAGTTTTTCCCCACTGAGGATGATGCCTGCCATAGGCTTGTGATAAACGGCTTTGACTATATTGAGGAAAGCCCCTTCTATACCCATTTTGGCTCATAAACGGGTGCTGGATCTTGTCAAATGCTTTCTCTGCATCTATTGATATAATCATATGGATCTTATATTTGCTTTTGTTGATATGATGGATTAATGTTGATTGATTTCTGGATGTTAAACCATCCTTGCATCCCGGGATGAATCCCACTTGGTCGTGGTGTATGATCTTGTTCGAGCATTGTATAACTGGGACTTAAACCTGAAAGCTTTGCAACTTTCCACATGGTGATTCAATAAAAGAATAAATAAAAAAAAAGAAAGCAATGGGCCAGAAATCTCTGCAGTCACAGGCTGTCCACATTATTATAATCTTTGCTATAATTTTTGAAATTCCTAACAAGCTCTCTGGAATGAGAGGATTGCAATTCATCAATTCAGCTGGGTCGACACAGAGAAATTCTTAGATATTTCTACAGTTAATTTTATCTGCAAATGGAGGAGCATGGGTTCGTGATTTCTTTCTTTCTTTCTTTCTTTCTTTCTTTCTTTCTTTCTTTCTTTCTTTCTTTCTTTCTTTCTTTCTTTCTTTCTTTCTTTCTTTCTTTCTTTCTTTCTTTCTCTCTTGATTTTTTTGTGAGGGCACACCCAGTGGTGCTCAGGACTTACTCCTGGTTCTGCTTGAAGGGATCCTCCTGGCAGGGCTGGGGTGACTATTTGTGATACCAGGAATCAAAACCAGGATGACTAAATGCAATGTAAGGGCCTTACCTGCTATATAGTTAGAACCCCAAAGGGTTATATGATTTCTGATTATGTAATTTTACATTATGACTTGCACATTAAAACTTAAATTCCACTATAATAGCTTAGTAGATCATTCTGAACTCAGAAAATCATGATTTCAAATTCCCACTCTGATTTAATAATTATGTTCTACTTCTGACTAGCCACTAAGAACTTCAGTTTCCTCAGCTGTAAATTGCAACTAAAATTGTATTTACATCATAGATTTTTGAGAATTATATGAAATAATGCATGTAGAGAGCTTAGCCTGAGAATTGTCTTGTCAGTGTTCAAAAGAGAATTATTATTGTTATTTAAAATTGAGCTTTGACCAAACGGTGGGGGGAAACATTCAGGTGGGGTAAATTTTCAAAAGTATTGAATTAAAGAAATAATTTCCATTTAAGACTGATATGAGTGAAGATGACAAATTTAAGAACAAATAGATGCATTTAGCTTCAGTTATTTGTAATGAACTGGTTTAAGCTATGTGACAATTATGCAGTGACACTTAAAAGTTCATTTTTTTTCCATGGGGAAAATGTATCTTTTTTCACTTTATTTGGCTAGGCTGCAACTAGCTAAAAAAATATGGAGATGGATTTGATAAAATTTTGGTGGAACAATGGGAAGCTAATATAATCATGGTGATATTTTTTCCCCTTAACAGATTTATTGTAGTTTAGTCCAAAAAAGAAAACACAATTGTTTGTACAGTATTTGCAAACAATCAACAAGCAAATTATTCATTAATTGTTTGGATGAAAGCATGATGCTGCTCATATTTATTCGTGTTTATTGCAGCACCAGCCGGTCTGATTGGGAAAGCACTGTCTTGTAGGAGAGTCCAGGATGCAGCCACTAAATAGATGCCTCTTAAATGTGAGATGTTCAGTATCAGATGGGCTTTGTTGATCTACTTCCTACACACAAGGAGTCCGCATGGAGGGTGGTGGAGTAGAGGCCAGGTCTCTGTTTTAGTTCTTAATTTCCTTCACCGCATCAAAAGATTTTCTATTCAAAAGCTTTTCTCTTTCTTTTACTCCAGAGCCTCTGCAATTGAGGCAGAATTGCAATCTACCAGAAGCAGCCTTTGTTCTGGCCTTTCAGGAGGCTAAGAACAGTGTGAGTCCTTCCTAATTAGCCCCTGGACCAATGAAATACTCCTCCAAGTCAGGCAAGGCTGCGGTCCCACAGCCCAAGTGGGAAAAAGGGGGGGAAAGCCTCTTTAATTACAGCCCAACAAAACTGGGCAGACATGGTATTTTGCTCTACAAATGTCTTTTTTTCAGTCCTTGTAAATGCTGGCACATACACATGCTTTTAAACCGTGCCTTCACTTCTGCCAGTGTGTTATTACTCTGCTTGGCTATGAGGAGCTGGAATAGTTGGCCCCTCAGAGTGGAGAACCCAGCAGCCGTAGGCTGTGTCTGTTTGCGTTTCGAAAGAAGCCCAGGCCTTGCAGCAGGCGGGAGCTGATCATCAGGAAAGCCCCCCTCCCCCCTTGAAAAAGGGATGCAAAACAGTCACACCTTACAGCGTGGCATTTGCACAGGACGTTCACAAATGTCATTGCACAAAAGCCCTGCTGATGCCACAGAGCTATAAATTTATTAGTTTCTTTCATTGCCTGTCACTCTCGGATGTCGTTCAACTTTAATGCATTTATTTTTCACTTGAGGTCTTCTATGCTTTGGTTAAGAAATTGGTTTGGAGGCTGGCACTCCAGTCCATACATACTGGCTGCATCTTACCATGGTGATAGGAATGATATATTCATTTCTTTATTTCAAGCTGAAATACATTTCCCAAAATTAGTATATATTTTTCATATGAGTGAATATATATACATATATGTATATAGAGTGAATGTTTACTATAAGAAGAAATTAAATACAAATAATTGTAATATATATATTTTTTGTTTTATGTTTTGGGTCACACTCGCTGATGCACAGGGGTTACTCCTGGCTTTTCACTCAGGAATTACTCCTGGCAGTGCTCAGGGGCCCATATGGGATGCTGGGAATCAAATCCGGGTCAGCCACATGCAAAGCAAATGCCCTACCCGCTGTGCTATGGCTCCAGCCCGATTATAATAATTTGTAGCAGGCTTCTGCCAATGTATGCTCCTTTGAATGGTCCTTGTGTCCTTGGGGGAGTCAGAGATGGCATGCAGTGCCAGAGGTCAAACGCAGGGCAAGAACTTGTTAGGCACATGCTTCATCACTTTAAAGTTGTTCCCTGTCCCAGATATGCTTTTATTTCCTTTTCCATTTTTTCTTAGAAGGATGGGGGAGTTTGGGGCATACCTTATAGTGCTCAGGGTATACTCTTGGTGAGGCACAGGGAAACTTAGGTAGTTCTGGGAATCAAACTAGGAGTGGCCACATATAGGGCAAGCCCTGTATTAACTCTCTGGTCCTTGGAGATAATGCTTTTCAATCAAGTCAAGTTCTGTTATTAGTGATAATAATTACCAACAATTTTTTCCATGAACGTGTTCCTGCGTGAGTTTGCACAAATATCATTATCATCATCATCATCATCCCGTCGAATTTGGAGAGGGGCCTTGAGCGTGGCTGTGGCTAGGCTCCAGAGGTCTTCGACCACCGGGAGCTCTGTTTGGGATGGGGAGGGAAGCTGGAGCCCATCCCCTCCGAGGAGCTCCGGGGAAGACAGCCAGGTGTGCGAGCAAGAGACTCTCTGCACAAATATAACACTTAATATATTCTTTCACTGTATCACTGTCATCCCGTTGATCATCAATTTGCTCAAGCAGGCTCCAGTAATATCTCCATTTGTCCTAGCCCTAAGATTTTAGCAGCCTCTCTTTACTCGTTCTTCCCAGCAGTGCCACATTAGAGGCTCTTTCAGGGTCAGGGGAATGAGTCCCATCATTGTTACTGTATTCAGTGTATTGAATACACCACAAAGAGCTTGCCAGGCTCTAATGTGTGAGCAGGATGCTCTTGTACCTTGCCAGGTTCTCCGAGAAAGAGAACTAGGCTATAAGAGGTCCAGCAACCTCCAATATGGCCTTGAGCTTCCAGGAGCATTATTTTATAATCTCTGGATCTTGGCCAGTGATGGAATTACATGGCACCGAGGGCAGTTTGTGGGTGTGACTGCCAAGCTACTGAAAAATGGGGGATCTGCGAGGAGGAGGCCCAGTCCCGATCCAAGCAGGCTTGGAGATCTCAGCCCCGGGTCCCGCACACCTGGGTACTGCCGCTTCCCTCATGCATAAGGCTCATCCCAACGTGTGGTGAGGGGCCTTGAGCATGGCTGGGTTCCAGAGGTCTTCGGCTGCCATAGCTCTGGCAGCCAAATATACTCTTTACTTAATAAAATTGTAGATTTATAAGTCAGTAAAGATAATATCATCATCATTTGTAATGTCTTCATTAAAATGTTTTTAAGTTTTCAATAGTATTAATATTTTCTGCCTTACCCCTTCTGTCCCTCCTTCCCTAACCCCTCTTCTCCCTCTCCACCCCCCCATCACCACACCCAAATACATACACACACGCACACAGAGCTTGGTAACCTGAGTTCTGTTGTCAGTCAAGGTTTTATTTTCATTCACCATTGTCTGTTCCCTTGCTCTGTTTCTTTATATGCCACATATGAATGCAGTCATCCAGTTTCTGCCCCCCTCTAATTAATTTTGCTTTAACAAGACATTCTCTAGATTCATACTAGTTGTGGCAAAAGACAAGTTTCCTCTTTTCTCAAAGCTGAGTAGTTACATCATAGTGCATATATACCATGATTTATTTATCTACTCATCTGTCGTTGATCATTTCTAGACCTTAGCTACTATAAACAGTGCAGCGGGGCCTGGAGATATAGTGCAGTGGGTAGGGTGCTTGCCTTGTCTTGGATCCCTGGCACTCCATATGGTAGCCCCAAAGACCACCAGGTATGTTCCCCAAATGCATAGCCAAGAGTAATCCCTGAGCACAGCCAGCTGTGGCCCCAAAACATAAAAAAAATTAGTTCTGCAATGAATGCAGATATGTAAGTACGTTTTTGAATTGTGTTCTTGGAGAGTAACTTTGCCAAAGGAGTAAATTTGCTGATTCATATTGTAGTTCTATTTAAAATGTTTCGAGTTACCAGTTTTTCAAATCATGGAAGTCTGTTATTTAATATAACTTTTGTGTTTACATCTACTTATATCTGATTATAGTCTTGTGAATGCAAGTGAATCACAATTTTAGACAATATAAAATTCTCACTTCAATTAAGATGAAATGTTTTAGAGGTGATATAGTTTAGAAAGTAATATATATGACAAGCTCAAATAATTACATGAGTCTTATATAATGGGAATATGAACAAGACATATAATATTTTTTTCAAGTTTCTATTGCACAGATGTATTTACCTGGGGAGCATTTCAGATATTTTTACATTTAGAGAAAAATGTCAATGCTCTCTTAAATTTACTTTTTTGTCAAAATCTCAAAAACATTCTGTTTTAAATATAGCTTGAAGATTTACAACACCAGTGAGTCAATTTTTTACAAAGTTATTAAAAATGTTTGGCAGAATGTATTAAAAATATTTGACATTATTATGAACTGGACCCCTAGTTGACATGTCTTTGTAAGTAAGAAGATAGAAAAGAATAACTCTTTGAACTTTGTTTTCTTTTCTAAAATTAATCATTAAATAGATATGCTGTAACACAGGCAACACATTAATATAAAACAGAGTACACTAAAAAAAAAATTGAACATAAAAACAGGCTAGGTAAGATTCATTGTCTCTACCCAGAGCCAACTGAAATTTTTTGAGCTCATTGCCTTTACCTATAAAGGGAAATGTCTCAAAAAAATCTCTTATGATAATGTCAATAGCTCAAACTTCACATTTTAATTACATTCAGAAAAGATTCTTGGATCTGTTTCAGTCTTTGTGAAAAGCAGAAAACCAACTTCATATTTGTAGATAGCAAACTTTCAAATATATTTTATCATTTTTCCAAAAATTGTCCAATAATTTCACTTTACAATTGAAAATACTGAAATTCACAGGCAAAATAATGATTTGTAACCTACAAAATCATTAAAACCCAAGATATGAAATCACCTTCAATTCCTACTTTCAGGCTGTTTTCTTCTTCACCCTGACTTGAGTGATGCGCTTGGAACAAATTAGTGAATGTCTTCAGCATTACATTTACAGATGTAGACAACTTTTTTTCAGATAGCTACCTTGTAGATGGAGGTGTGGCTACTTCTTTATAATTCAGTGGGGTGTGGTTTTCTCAGTTTGAAAGATGATTTACACAAATGTAGAGTTCCTGGTAATCTAAGGAGAGATTACTTCAGAGTAATCTTCTGCAGAGTTGCAGAAGTAAGATGTTTAAGATGAGATTTGGGTTTCCAAGAGACCATTGAACAGGCAGATGGGAACATGGTTAAGAGCTTAGGGACAATGCTTAAGCTGAAGCTGTGCTACAGGGTACCCAGGTTGTCTGAAACCGGAGGCATGAGAATGTTGGCAACAAGAAATTCACGCTGGTGTTCATCTGCATCTAGAAGCAACAGAAAGAGCAGTCGAGGAAAAACTTTGGAAGCAGTGCCCAAGGAGGAGATAAACCAAGATTTTTTAGCATGGTGGAGAAGATGCGGGAGAGCTGGTACTAACAAGTCAAGTGAGAAGCATACACTAGCCCCATCATACAGGAACATATTTTCACAGGCACAAACTTGTTTAATTTCCCCAATTCTCATATAAGGTCCCCAAGACTAGAGGAATTTGGAAAACTCACCCAAAAATAACCATTTTCTCAAGGGTGAAATTATCTAATTTAGTTCTGTAGGACTCCTAGGACCATGGTGATAGCATTTTTTTTCCAGGGGAAGGAGATCTGTGGAGAATAAATTAAAAGGGGTAAAGCTGATGCCAAGTTCAAGATCCTTGGTATCTTGGAGAAACAGTTGTCTCAAACAAAAAAGAAAGAGGGGGGAGAGAGGGGAAGAGAGAAAATAATAGAAAACGAAAGTGATTATTTTATTTTATTTTTTAAAAAGTGATGAATTTAGATTACTGACTTATTCATGAAGATGATGGAATTCAAGGGAAGGATTCTGAGGTTTTTATCCGTAAGAGCAAAAGAATGTCTGAGTGGCCTCAAAATTCAGAAATAGTTTTGGAAATAAAGAGTCAGGGGAGGTGATGATTTCTTCATTATTTTTTCAGCCATTGATAAAGTTAATTGAATTTGGCATGAACTCCACATTACTTTTTTTTAAAATTGGATATCTGTGAGATAGACCATTACAAAGCTGTTCGTAATTGGGTCTCAGTCATACAATGATCCAGCACCCATGCCTCCACCAGTGTATATTTCTCACCACCATCCCCAACCCCCCAACTCCCCCACCACCACCACCAGCCTCCCTCTATGGAAGGCACCTACCTTCTTGCTCTCTCTCCTTTTCCTTTTGTGCATTACGGTTTGCAATACAGATGCTAAGAGGTAATGGTATTTGTTGAGGGCATTCAGTAATTTTATTGGGACAGTAAGGCTGGCATAGATTTTCAATTGGGTGGCAGCTTTGGGGTATGGATGTGACTGCCAAGGCTTTCAGAAGTACAGGAAGGTGGGAGGAGGTAGCCCATCTGAACCCCAAGAAAATCTGGAGATTTCAGTCACAAAACTCACATACCAGAATTTTCAACAGATTGTATCTTGATAAGGTCTATCCTGAGACAGTGAAGTCAGGCTGGGGGTACGGTGGCGATTTTGGATTGTAGAAGCAGGCGACTTCTGGGGGCTCTGCTTGGGTGGGCCACCAGGCCAACCCGCCACCCTCTGATTTACGCCGGCTGTTCAGCCATGCCCACGTGAGTCGAAGCAAGTCCAGTAGTAGAGCTTACATGGTGGCACTAGAGTTGATTCATGGGGGTGACTGCCAGAGCCATGAGTATTGGGAAGTGGGGGGAGGTAGCCCATCTCAACTCTGAGAAAGCCTGGAAATTTCAGTCACAAAACCCACATATCTGAATTTTCAGCAGGTTATATCTCTGTGAAGGCCATCTTGAGACAGTAGAGTCAGGTCAGAGGTATGGCAGCAATTCTGGATTATGGAAGCAAGCGTCTGCTGGGGACTCTGCTTGGGCAGGCCACCAGGCCAACCCGTCCCTCTCTGGTTTACCCTGGTCTGTTCAGCCATGTGCAGGTCTGAGATTAACTGCAGCTTTTGATCTCTTTTGAGATTTATCAATTGATCTCTAAAATAAGGCCAAAATATGAGCTTATGTAGCAGAGCTGGAGGTGGTTTGTGGGCATGGCTCCCACATACCTAACTTTTGGCCATTTAATTTCTTGGTAAAGTTGGTCCCAAAGTCAAGCCAAAGGCACAGTGGCAATATTGGGGTGTCAGGAAGCCTGAAGGCACAATCAGGCTAATAATTCCCTCGCCCCACAGGTACAGGTTGACCTGCTGGCAGCACCGTACTCCCAATTTCTTTAGGTTTATTTCAATAGTCAACTCAGTTACTTAATCTTTATATAAATCTAAAGAATATTGTGCAGTGGATGAGTTTATTTTCTGTGTGAATATGTAAAGCAATGAACCAAAAAACATTAAAATTTCAAGTTATGTAAGCAAAAATAGATTCCAATTGGACCACACTGAAACAGAATGCAGAAAAAGAGTTGAAAAGGTGATGTTTTCTTGAGGTTCATTTCAATAGTCAACTCATTTCTTTAATCTTTATACACGATCTAGAATATTGTCAGTGGGTGTTCATTTTCTGTCCTAATACTATAAGAATATAAATCATGGCTCATTAAAATTTTCAAGAGTTTATATGAACATAGATTCCAGTTAGACCACACTGAATTGGAAGGTGCTTAGAAATACTGTGTGCAGGAATAAAAGAAAAGGCTTTCTCTGAGTGACTATAAAAGCAGAGTAAAGAACTGTTAAATTTTCTATCATCTAAGTCATAGTTCTTTCCTTATTTGGGATGGATGACTTGACTGGTTTTGATTGGTTGTTCTTTTTTTTTTTCCTAACTCCCACCCGCCCCCACCCCTCCCTTTTAAAAAGCTGAAGCACTGTTCAATTAAAAGAACTACAAACTTTTTCATGATTGAGTTTTAGTCATACCCAATGACAGTAGAAACAAAGCCCAGGAGGGTTGGTCCATGGTAGGAAGCATGCTACCAAGGGGGTGGGGAGTGCAGTTAGAACAGAGAAAGGATCACCGTGTTTGGCTGTTCTTAACCTGAGGCAGTTACCAGAATCAACTCTGGTTGGAGATTCAGTTTACTAAAATAAGCTGAGAAAGTCATCTAAATCTAAATACCTTCTTGTTTAATCAGTTAAACAATTTTTAAAAGTTCTCTACCTTTCATACCAAACAACTTTCCTTCCACTATATTCTTATTTTTTTAATGTTTGTATTTTTTAGTAGTAGGAATCTAAAATTTTTTAATAAATTATTTATTTTTAATTAGTGAATCAACATGAGGGTACAGTTAAAGATTTATACATTTTAGTGCTCATGTTTCCCCCATACAAAGTTCAAGAACCCATCCCTTAACCAGTGCCCATTCTCTACCACCAGTAAACACAGCATCTCTCCCACACTCCCCAGTCCCGTCTCCCCCCACCCCACACTGCCACTATGGCAGGGTATTCGCTTTTGATCTCTCTCTCTGCTTAGGTGTTGTGGTTTGCAATAAAGGTGTTGAGTGGCCATTGTGTTCAGTCTCTAGTATATATTCGGCACGCATCACCCTTCCCCCGCATGACCTCTGACCACATTTTACTGGTATTCCCTTCTCTGAGTTGCCCAGAATGAGAGACCAGTCTCCAAGCCATGGAGACAACCTCCTGGTACTTATTTCTACTAATCTTGGGTGTTAGTCATATAGTCTATTATTCTATGCTCCACAGATGAGTGCAATATTTCTATGTCTGTCTCTCTCTTTCTGACTCATTTCACTTAGCATGATACTTTCCATGATGATTCACTTATATGCAAACGTCATGACCTCATTTTTTCTAACAGCTGCATAGTATTCCATTGTATAGATGTACCAGAGTTTATTCAACCAGTCATCTGTTCTAGGGCACTCGGGTTTTTTCCAGATTCTGGCTATTGTAAACATTGCTGCGATGAACATACATGTGCAGATGTCATTTTGACTATACTTTTTGGCTTTTCTGGGATATATTCCCAGCAGTGGTATTGCTGGGTCAAATGGGAGCTGAACCTCTAATTTTTTGAGAATCGTCCATATTGTTTTCCAAAAGGGCTGAACTAGTCGGCATTCCCACCAGCAATGTAGAAGGGTCCCTTTCTCCCCACATCCTCTCCAACAGTGGTTGCTTTGGTTCTTTTGGATGTGTGCTAGTCTCTGTGGTGTGAGGTGGCATCTCGTGGTTGTTTTGATCTGCATCTCTCTGATGATTAGTGATGTAGAGCACTTTTTCATGTGCCTTTTGGCCATTTGTATCTCTTCCTTGGTAAAGTTTCTGTTCATTTATTCGCCCCATTTTTTGATGGGGTTGGATGTTTTCTTCTTGTAGAGTTCAAGCAGTGCTTTATATACCATTGATATCAACCCCTTATCTGACGGGTATTGTGTGAATATCCTTTCCCATTCTGTAGAAAGTCTTTGTATTCTGGTCACTGTATCTTTTGCGGTGCAGAGCTTTTTAGTTTAATGTAGTCCCATTTGTTGATCTCTGTTTCTACTAGATTGCTTAGTTCCATGTCATCTTTGAAGATACCTTTATCTTCAATATAGTGGAGGGATTTTCCGACCTTGTCTTCAATGACCCTTATGGTTTGTGGTCTGATGTTGAGATCTTTAATCCATTTTGATCTGACTTTTGTGCATGGTGTCAGGTCAAGGTCTAAGCCCATTTTTTTTGCATGTGGTTGTCCAGTTGTGCCAGCACCATTTGTTAAAGAGGCTTTCCTTGCTCCACTTTACATCTCTTACTCCCTTATCAAAGATTAGATGATCATACATTTGAGGTTGTGTGCAGGGATATTCCATCGTGTTCCATTTGTCTTCAGCTCTGCCTTTGTTCTAGTACCATGCTGTTTTAATTGTTACCACTTTGTAGTAGAGTTTAAGGTTGGGGAGGGTGATGCCTCCCATCATCTTTTTCCCATGAATTGTTTTAGCTATCCGTGGGCATTTATTGTTCCATATGAATTTCAGGATTGCTTGATCCGTTTCTTTGAAGAATGACATGGGTATCCTTATAGGGATCACGTTGAATCTGTATAATGCTTTGGGGAGTATTGCCATTTGGAAAATGTTTATTTTCCCTATCCATGAGCAGGGGATATGTTTCCATTTCCTCATGTCCTCTTTTATTTCATGGAGTAGGGTTTTATACTTTTCTGTGTAGAGGTTTTTTACTTCTTTAGTTAAGCTGATTACAAGGTATTTGATTTTCTGGGGCACAATTGTGAACGGGATTGCTTTTTTTATGTCCCTTTCCTCTGTCTCATTGTTTGCATATAGGAAGGCCATGGATTTTTGGGTATTATTTAATAGCCTGCGACTTTACTGTATAGGTCAATTGTTTCTAAGAGTTTCTTACTAGAGCTTTTAGGCTTCTCTAGGTATAGTATCATATCATCTGTGAATAGTGAGAGCTTGATTTCTTCTTTCCAATCTGAATCCCCTTAATATCTTTTTCTTGCCTGATGGCTATTGCTAATACTTCAGTACTATATTAAAGAGAAGTGGTGAGAGTGGGCATCCTTGTCTTCTCCCCGATCTTAGAGGAAAGGCCCTTAGTTTTTCTCCATTGATGATAATGCTTGCCATAGGTTCGTGGTAGATGACTTTGACTATCTTGAGGAAAGTTCCTCCAAAACCCATTTTGGTGAGAGTTTTTATCATGAATGGGTGCTGGATCTTGTCAAATGCTTTCTCTGCATCTATTGATATGATCATATGGTTTTTATCTTTACTTTTGTTGATATGCTGGATTATGTTGATTGATTTCCAAATGTTAAACCATCCTTGCATCCCCGGGATGAATCCCACTTGGTCATGGAGTATGATCTTTTTGATGAGTTGTTGGATTCTATTTGCAAGTATTTTGTTGAGGATCTTCGCATCAGTGTTCATCAAGGATATTGGTCTATAGTTTTCTTTGTTAGTGGTGTCTTTGTTTGCTTTTGGTATTAGGGAGATATGTGCCTCGTCGAAACTGTTCGGGAGGGTTCCTGTCTTTCCAATTTCCTGGAAAAGCTTGAGGAGAACTGGCAACAAGTCTTCTTTAAATGTTTGGAAGAATTCGCCAGTGAATCCGTCTGGACCTGGGCTTTAGTTTTGGGGGAGACTGTTGATTACAGTTTTGATTTCCTTGATATTCATGGGCCTATTCAGGTATTTCAAGTCTTCTTGGTTCAGTCTTGGGAGATTGTAGGTATCAAGGAATTCGTCCATTTCTTTTAGGTTCTCTTGTTTCGTCGCATACAGACTTTCAAAGTAGTCTCTGATGATCTTTTGAATCTCCTTGGTTTCTGTTGTGATGTCCCCCTTTTTATTTCTGATTCGGTTTATTAGGATTTTCTCTCTTTCTTTCTTTGTGAGTCTTGCTAACGGTTTATCAATCTTATTTATTTTCTCAAAGAAACAGCTCTTTGTTTCATTAATCTTTTGGATTGTTTTTCAGGTTTCCATATCATTAATTTCTGCTCTAAGTTTTACCATTTCTTTCCTTCGATCTGGTTTGGGTTCCTTTTGCTGGTCCTATTCTAAGATCTTGAGCTGCGAAGTCAAGCTATCTATATAAGCCCTTTCTTCCTTTCTGAGGAATGCTTGCAGAGCTATAAATTTTCCCCTTAACACAGCTTTAGCTGCATCCCATAGGTTCTGGTAGCTTGTGTCTTCATTCTCATTTGTTTCGAGGTATTTTTTGATTTCTTCCTTGATTTCTTTCATGACCCACTCATTGCTCAACAGTGAGTTGTTTAATTTCCAAGTGTTTGATTTGGTTCTCTGAGTCTGTGGGTGTTTAACTTCCATCCTCAGTGCATCATGGTCTGAGAAGATAGTTGATACAATTTCTATCTTCCCAATTCTATTAAGGTATAATTTGTGACCAAGAACATGGTCTATTTTGGAAAATGATCCATGTGCTCTGGAAAAGAATGTGTATTTTTTCTTTTGGGGGTGTATAGCCCTGTATAGGTCTATTAGCCCTTTCTCTTCCATTTCGTCCTTAAGAGCCATTGTTTCTGGGAAAATTAAAATGGGAGGAATCAACCTCCCCAACTCCCAACTCTACTTCAATGAGGTAGTCATTAAAACAGCTTGGTACTGGAACAAAGGCAGAGCGGCAGACCAATGGAACAGGGTTGAATACTCTGACACATCCCCCCAAATATATGACCATCTAATCTTTGATAAGGGAGCAAAAAAGGTGACGTGGAGCAAGGAAAGCATGTTTAACAAATGGTGCTGGTAAAACTGGACAGCTACATGCAAAAAATGGGCTTAGACCTCTACCTATCACCATGTACAAAAGTCAGATCAAAGTGGATTAAAGACCTCAACATCAGACCAGAATCCCTAAGGTACATTGAAGACAAGGTCGGCAAAACCCTCCACGACATTGAAGCCAAAGGTATCTTCAAAGCTGACACACCACTGGCCAAGCAAGTGAAAACAGAGATAAATAAATTGGACTATCTCAAACTAAGAAGCTTCTGCACCTCAAGTGAAACAGTGACCAAAGTACAAGGACAATCTACAGAATGGGAAAGGATATTTACGCAGTATCCATCCAAGAAAGGGTGATAACAAGGATATACAATGCACTGGTTGAACTCCACAAGAAGAAAACTGCCAACCCGATCAAAAAATGGGGTGGTGAAATGAACAGAAACTTTCCTAAAGAAGAAATCCGAATGGCTCAGAGGCACATGAGAAAATGTTCCACATCACTAATAATCAGGGAAATGCAGATAAAAACAACCATGAGATATCATCTCACACCACAGAGACTGGCCCACATCCCAAAAAACACAAACAACCGGTGTTGGCGTGGATGCGGGGAGAAAGGGACTCTTCTTCACTGCTGGTGGGAATGCCGACTGGTTCAGCCCTTTTGGAAAACAATATGGACGATTCTCAAAAAATTAGAAATTGAGCTTCCATTTGACCCAGCAATACCACTCCTGGGAATATATCCCGGAGATGCAAAAAGGTATAGTAGAGATGGCATATGTATTTCTATGTTCATTGCAGCACTGTTTACAATAGCCAGAATCTGGAAAAAACCAGAGTGCCCCAAAACAGATGACTGGTTAAAGAAACTCTGGTACATCTACACAATGGAATACTATGTAGCCATCAGAAAACATGAAGTCATGAAATTTGCATATAAATGGATCAACATGGAAAGTATCATGTTGAGTGAAATGTGTCAGAAAGAAAGAGACAGACATAGAAAGATTGCACTCATATGTGGAATATAATGTAACTGAGAATACAAGTTGGCAATGATGCAACTTCTGGCAGATATCTCTCTGGACTTAGTTACTAAAATACAGAAACCCAAAACCGAGAGGCCGCTAAGTGTGGTCACTCGACTTCATACCTCTTCATCCTCAGCAATGGAAAACAAATTATCTAATGCTTCCTTTTCAGCAGGTCTGACTTTAGGGGAGAGACTCTCCAAACAATAATAGTGAGTTTTGTTGAAATATTGAATGCAATCAAAGTGAAAGTAAAGTGAAATTTATTAGTTACACAGGAGGGGTGGCTAAGGGGCGTTGGATGGATGGGCTAGGGGCGTGGGGGCGTAGGGGTGTGGGGGTGCGGGGTGGAGCTATACTGGGATTCTTGGTGGTGGAATATGTGCACTGGTGAAGGGATGGGTATTCGAGCATTGTATAACTGAGATTTAAACCTGAAAACTTTGTAACTTTCCACATGGTGACTCAATAAAAAAATTAAAATTAAAAAAAAAAGAGCTATTGTTTCCTTGCTGAATGTTGTTCTTGTCAATCTATCCAGAGGTGATAAAGCAGTGTTGAAGTCTCCTACTACTATCGTGGTGCTAGTTATGTCTTCCTTAAATTCTGTTAGGAGTTCTTTTAAGTATTTAGCTGGTCGTTCATTAGGTGCGTATACGTTTTATAGTGTGATTTCTTCCTGTTGTACATATCCCTTGATGAATAGGAAGTAACCTTCGCTGTCCCTTCTAATCTTTTTCAGCCTGAAATCTATGTTGTCGGATACTAGTATGGCCACCCCCACTTTTTTGAGGGAGCTGTTTGCTTGCAGGATTTTTTTCCATCCTTTGATTTTGAGTCTGTGTTTGTTTTGACTATTCAGATGTGTTTCTTGTAGGCAGCAGAAAGTTGGGTTTAGTTTCCGAATCCATTTTGCCACTCTGTGCCTCTTGATTCGTGCAGTTAGACCGTTAACATTAAGAGAAGTTATTGTCATGGGATTTTGTGCCATTTTTCTGTAGGGTTTGTTGTTCTTATAGGTTTTTTCCCTTGTCTTCCCTTAAAAGAAGAACTTCCCTTGAGTTCTTCTTTTAAATTTGGTCTTGAGTCTATGAAGTTCCTGAGCTGTTGTTTCTCCGTGAAATAGTGTATGGTTCCTTCAAGTTTAATTGAGAGTTTAGCCGGGTAAAGTATTCTTGGTGAGGCATTCATTTCATTGAGTTTTTTCACTATATCCCACCATTGTCTTCGGGCTTGGAAGGTTTCTTCTGATAGGTCTGCTGTGAATCTAACGGGTGCTCCTTTGTATATGATCTCCTTCTTTGATCTTGCTGCTTGCAGTATTGTGTCTCTGTCCATAGCATCCATCATTCTGACTATGATATGCCTTGGGGATTTTTTATTTGGATCCCTTTTAGCTGGTACCCTTCGGACTCCTTGGATCTGGATGTCCATATTTTCTAGCTCTGGGAATTTCTTAGCAATGATGTCTTTAATTGTGTTTTTTTTGTTAGGATTGGTCCCCTGTGGTTCTGGTACTCCAATGATTCTTATGTTGTTTCTCTTGAGGACTCTAATTCGCTCTAGAGCCATTTTGAGATCTTTTGGCATTATTTGTTGTTGCCTATATGCTTTCTGCAGCTCGTCTTCAAGATCACTGATTCTTTCTTCGGCAGTAGTCATTCTACTGTTAAGGGCTCCTACTGAGTTTTTTATTTCATCTACTGATTCTTTTAATTGTGTCACTTCTGTTCATAGCTTTGAGATTTCTGCTCTCATTTCTTCCTGCATTATCTTGGTGGATCGTTCCAATGCTGCATCCATATCCTCCCTTAATTTATTGGATGTTCGCTCCATAGTTGCTTTACGTTCTTCAACCATCTTCACGATTTCCTCTCTGAATTCTTTATCAGAGAGGAGACTGTATTTCTAGGGAGCCATTGCTGTGGTTGCTGAGACCCTCCCTTCCAAATCTGCTGGTGGTGGGGATTTTCACTGTTTCTTCATGTTGTTTTGGGTTTTACTCTTAAGTGCTCTCCTTAGCTAGAGAGGACTCTCAAGAGAAAGCGTGGGACTATGATCTTTTACAAAGGACTTTATGTGCAGCTTGATGTGATCACTGACAGTTTTTGTAAAATTAGGATAGGCTAGGTCAGTTGACTGTTAACGTATAATGACTAAGATGACGAGGGTATTCTTCAGAGGAATAGATTCTATCAATTATGGCCAAAGCACAATGCAATGAGTGGGAAAAAACTCTTCGGCATAGTATTTTATTGTGCATGTATGCCATTTTTTGTAAAATCAGATATTTAGCTAGAACATCTTATTGAGTACATTTGTATTCTTATTCAAGTTCCTAAAGGTTCACCTGATTTCTATAAATTCAGGAGCTGCCTGCCAGTCAACGCTTGAATTGATAAGGAAAGAGCTACAACAGAATCTACATACAGAATTGAATTTGCCCTGGACATTTCCTGCACCAGTGAGAGTTCTTGGTTTTTGTTGATGAGAGCAAAATACTTGTCAGTGAAAGAACATGCTATGGACAGTAACAAGACTCCGTCTCTGGTTTTCTTTGGCTGATTTCTTTTCACCAGAAACTAAGTACAGGATCAACTGGATTGGCAAGAAGAAAGACCACAAGAAGCCTGATGTTGTACTGTATAATGCAGAAGCTTATACAAGCATAGTAGAGCTGGGAGGCTGAAGCCCTGCTCATCCCCATATGCTTCCAGCAGATGTGATGTTGTCAGCTGATGTGATGATAGAGCCAGTTAAAGCAAAGCACTGAAGTCTGTTGAGATACAGAGCTGTGTTCTAAAATGATTTTAAAGTTAGGAAGCCTCTTGCCTGCTACCTAAAGGAAGGTGACTCAACTTTGCCCTTTGATGCCCAAGATAAGGTTGATAAGACTTGGCAAGACAGAAGTGTTGCCAAGAAAAGTATGCTGGTGGGGCACACTTCTATGTGTAAAAAGCTACGCCAGCTGCTGGCTAAAAGGCAGAGCGAGTGTCACAATAGGTTAAATGCAAGAATTGCTTGAGCACCTTTTCTGCACGTGATATTTTACATGAGCATTTTTAGGCTCACAACAGTATGAGGAGGATGTACAAACTTTTCCCATTCACCTTTGCTTCCACACAAACATTAGTTTCCCCCATGATATCAGCCCTCACAAGTGACTGTTTCAACTTACGCTGACAAAACTGCAAGAACATATCACCTGTGTAAGTACAACAGGTTATATTTGGGTTCATACTTGGTTTTTATCCAAACCATGGATTCTGACAAATTTGTAATAATGTGCATACATCACTGTTGTCGCATACAGAAGTTTCAGTACTCTACAAATCGCCGGGTTCTGCCTGTTCAGTCTTTCCCCCAACCCCTGGCAATTATTGATCTCTTCACTGTCTCCGTAGTTTTGCTTTCCCTAGACTATCATACAGTTGGAATCACATAATAAGCACATACTCAGTGGTGTACAATATACTTCATGTAACCTGTCAGAGAGTTTGTGTAAAAAACACCTAGTACATGCTTCTTGGACAAATTAGTAGAAGGAAAATAAAGAGTAGACATAGCCTTTTTGAGTGGCATTCAAGATTATTGGGGTCATTGCCCTTCATTTTACCACATCTATTACCTTTTCTGTTTCTGTGTGTAGCGTCATGAGGGGAGCTGAGAGCCTCACCTGTGCAAGGATGCACTGCACCACTGTACCATCTTTGGGGGGTGGAGTGAGGGAATGGTCAATCTATAACTGAAAGTGCTCAGAGTCTATTCCTGTCTCTGTGCTCAGGAGTGACTCTTGGCAGTATTCAGGGAATCATATTTAGTGCCAGAGATCTAACAGGGTGTCAGCTACATGCTAGGCAAGTCCTTCACACTCCCACCCCCCAACACACACAATTATCTCTCTGGCTGTTCATTTCCTTGTATATCTCTTCACATTCTCTCTTTCTCCTCCCTCCCTTTTTTTCTTTCCCCCATTTCTTTTTCCCCCCTACATTTTTCTTTCCTACTGTTCTTTAGTCTTTTTCTTACTTTCCTTTATGTCTCTTTTTTTCTCATCAGCACCTGTTTTTCTCTATCCCATGTCTTCCCTGTTTGTTCATTTGCCTAGAATTTACTTATTGGTTCCTTGAGCCCTGGTGCACAGTTTAGTGTTCTTGGGGAGTCTTAGAGCTAAATTGATCACCTAGCTTGCTTGATGATACATTCCCACTCATAAATGACAAACTGGTATTCCTATCACCATTTGTCTGGAGTGAATTTTCTCCAGTCACTCAAAATCCTAGATATTAAATAGGCCTGTCTGAATGGATTCTGTAAACCATTTACATTTGGATAACTATCCACACTGGAATTCTAAAGTGATTATGAAAATTGAAACAATACAGGGCAAAATAAAACATTTTATAGAGAGTAAGATCGTACTAATGGCACAATGTAATCTATTCATTGTATTATGGTCCTGTGTTCTCCAAGGAGGGTCTGAAAACTATGAGATATTTCTATATCAAAATTTACATTGGCCTCTCAAAATCCCTCTGAAGATATCAGTTGCAAAATAGATCAAGGTCTCTTGATTTCATTAGATTTGCAAGAGTGCTCTGGGAGATTATATTTCTTTGGCTGAATCACTGAAGCTCAGAGATTAGCATTCCCCTGGGAGGTATATTAGCATCCTTGGAGAGAATATGGCTTCTGAATTCTGAATTTCAAAGGGCATGGAAAAGAGCTAATAATTGATTCAAAAACTCACCGTGAGACGTTCCGGGGAAAGGTCAACACAGAGAATCGATCACCAACTACATTGTAGTCGAAGGCCATGTGGGGGAAGGGAGTTGCGGGCTGAATGAGGGCTAGAGACTGAGCACAGCGACCACTCAACACCTTTATTGCAAACCACAACAGCTAATTAGAGAGAGAAAACAGAAGGGAATGCCTTGCCACAGTGGCAGGGTGGGGTGGGGGGGAGATGGGATTGGGGAGGGTGGGAGGGACACTGGGTTTACAGGTGGTGGAGAATGGGCACTGGTGAAGGGAGGGGTTCCCAAACTTTGTATGAGGGAAGTATAAGCACAAAAGTGTATAAATCTGTAACTGTACCCTCACGGTGATTCTCTAATTAAAAATAAATAAAAAAAAAAAAAGAGTTAAGAAAAATAAAAAAAAAAAAAAAAAAAAAAAAAAAAAAAAAAAGGTATAGTAGAGATGACATCTGCATTTCCATGTTCATTGCCGCTGTTTACTATAACCACAATATGGAAAAAAACAGAGTGCCCGAAAACAGATGACTGGCTAAAGAAACTTTGGTATATTTACACAATGGAATACTACATAGCTGTCAGAAAACATGAAGTCATGAAATTTGCATATAAGTGGATCAACATGGAAAGTATCATGCTGAGTGAAATGAGTCAGAAAGAAAGAGACAGACATAGAAAGATCGCACTCATATGTGGAATATAAAGTAGCTGAGCGGTACAAGCTTACAATGTTGCGATTCCTGGCAGACATTTCTCTGGACTTAGTTACTAAAATACTAAAATACAGAAATCCAAAACTATGCTGCTGGTAGTGCGGCCTCCTGACCTCATATCTCTTCATTCTCAGCAATGGAAAACAAAGTACCAAATGCTTTTCTTTTCAGCAGATCGACTTTAGGGGGGAGAAACTCCAAATCAATAATAGTGAATTTTTTGTTGAAATATTGAATGTAATCAAAGTAAAGTGAAAGTAAAGTGTAATTTACCAGTTACACATGCGGGGTGGGGGGCTGGGGAGGTGGGGGGAAGGGGGGAGGTATATCGTGATTCTTGGTTGTGGAATATGTGCACTGGTGAAGGGATGGGTGTTTGAGCATTGTATAACTGAGACTTTAACCTGAAAGCTTTGTAACTTTCCACATGGTGAATCAATAAAAGAATTAAAAAAAATAAAAAAAAAAAAAAAAAAAAAAAAAAAAAAAAACTCACCGTGAGAATTTACCCCAAATCTGCTTTTTTTCCTCTTAATATTTATTTTTCCCCTTTGCTGGTCCTTCCCTTCTTGCCACCTTCAGCTTGCCCTAGGCATCTACTACTTCCCTGCTTCCCATGGCTAGGGCATCTACCATGAGCTCTAGTGCTAAGTACACTATCTTGAGTCCTTAAGCTTCCTACTGTTCGTCATTGACTGCACAGGTGTCTACTCTTCCCTCCAGTTTTATTTCTCAACATTAATTTGCCACAATGCAAACTAAAATCCTAATATTTCTAAAATAGACAATTCTACTTAATTTAAAATGCCACTGAATGGGACATATTTCCCTTTCAAATAAATGAATACATAACCCAAACAAAATATTTTTTTAAAAAAAACTTGTTAAACGGGTTTATAAATGTTCCAAATTAAATATCCCCTTCTTTTCACAACCCCAGTCAGTAACTCTAAGCATTCTAAAAATTATCATGCATAGGTATATCTGACCAGAGCTTTCCAGTAGAATAGTCTGTGGTGTTAGAAATATTTCCTCACTTCATTGTTAATAGATACTACAATAGTTACTAGTCTTGAATGGTTGATAGTCACAGTATATAAGAATTTTTGCTTAGTCTCTTCACTTTTTTGTGTGTCAAACAGAATGTTAGTAATGAAGAACAGATTTCTGGATATATAAAAAAAGTTAAAAAACCAACTTTCCAGTGGCACTCATGCAAATGAAAAAGAAAATCTATAAACTGATTTTTTCCCACCGGTGGAAAATTATTATTAGGACTTGAGAAGTGGTAAGCAGCAGAAAGTAGATGAACAGTAAATCAGAAGTTTTATAGAATTTAGATGTAGGTTTATGAGTTGGTTTGGGACATCAATTAAAAAATTCAATTAGATGCTGGAGATATCACAGCAGATAAGATGCTTGCCTTGTACACATCTGACTTAGGTTTGATTCCTGGCCTCTTACCATGTCCCCAACCCTGTCCAGGGATGAGCCCTAAGTGCAGGGCCAGGAGTAAACCTTAGATACAGCCAGATATGCCCCCCCAAATAATTCAGTAAGTCACCTAATTCATGCCTAACAATTAATTTGATAATTGTAATCAAATAGCTCATTTATGCAAAACCAAATTTAGAACCTAAGGAAACTATGCTCAGTTAAAAAATAATTATAATAACTTTGTATGGCAATATAGTAAGGACAGTTTGCTATATTAAGCATATATTGGGAACTCAAGTGTCATAAAGCACAGCACTGACAGAGATGTCAATACTGTGTCATCATCATCATCATCATCATCATCATCATCATCCCATTGATTGCCGATTTTTTCAAGCAGTCTCAGTAACGTCTCCATTCATCCTAGCCCTGAGATTTTAGAAGCCTCTCTTTACTCGTTCTTTCCAATGGTGCTGCATTGGAGGCTCTTTTAGGGTCAGGGGAATGAGACCCATCATTGTCATTGGTTTTGGCATATGAATACGCCATGGGGAGTTTGTGAGGCTCTCCCATGTGGGCAGGAAACTCTCGGTAGCTTTCCAGGATCTCCAAGAAGGAGAACTAGGCTATAAGATGTCTTCCAGGAGCTTGGTTTTATAGTCTCTGGATGTTGGCCGTTGATGGGGTTACACGGCGCCAGGGGCAGTTCCTGGGTGTGACTGCCTAGCTACTGGAAAATAGGGAATCTGGGTGGGAAGAGGCCCAGTCCCAATCTGAGCAGCCTTGGAGATCTCGGCCCTGGGTCCCACACACCTGTGTTCCTCTGCCAGTTCCTTCATGTGTGAGGCTCATCTGAACGTGTGGAGAGTGGCTTTGAGCATGGCTATGTCTGGGTTCCGATGGTGTTCACCTCTGGAGGCTCTGCTCAGGGTGGAGAGGGAAACACACCTGTCCCTTCTGAGGGGCACTGGTGAAGACAGCCAGGCGTGGGGGCAAAAGACTCTACATCACTCTCTTCCGGGAGCTTGGTTTTATAGTCTCTGGATGTTGGATGTTGGTGGGATTTCATGGGATCGGGGACAATTTCTAAGTGTGACCACCTAGCTACTGAAAAATGGGGGATCTGGGCGGAAGAGGCCCAGTCCCGATCCCTGATCCGAGCAGGCTTGGAGATCTCAGCCCCGGGTCCCACACACCTGGGTTGCTCTGCCGGATCCTTCATGTATGAGGCTCATCCGGATGTGTGGAGAGGGGCCTTGAACATGGCTATGGCTATGTTCTGGAGGTCTTTGGCTGCCGAATATGTGAAGAGGGGCCTTGGTCATGGCTGTGACTGGGTTCTGGAGGTCTTTGGCTGCAGGGGCTCTGCTCAGGGTGGAGAGGGAAACTCAACCCACCCACTACAAGGGGTCCCAGTGAAGACAACCAGGCTCAGGGGCAAGAGACTCTGCCACAAATAATGTGTAATTGATCCATTTCCCAAAGTGAACCCAATCCAGGTGCAAAGGCATTTTGACAGAATTCTGGGGGTTGATTCACCCCCACTGGGCATGTATTAGCAAAATCTCAATGACGTGCTTCAGGAGAGATAAGACTCTAAGGCTATTGACTTTAGCATGTGTAGATCCACATTATCTGTAAGTAGTGAATACTTTTTGAAAAGGAATATCATTCATCATTCACAGTCTCTCAAGCTGCCTTGGGAACATAAGAAATTATCATGGAAAACATTAGTAAATTGCACATTGTATGAGCTACCCAATAGAACCTTCTATTAATAATGCACACGTTCACTATATGCAACACTCTGTACCTTGTGTAGTTAATAGGTAATCTGTTGCTTTTAAAGCTCTTGGGAGGACTATGGGTTAAGAGAGAGCTCAGCTTAAATGACTCCTAGGAGAAAGGTTTGTGGAGTTAATAGATAATTCGACCTTAAAATCTTCACATTTGCAAAATTTGAAAAGTAGATTAAATTGTTTTTTACATTTTACTGTCCTGGAGCAGCTTAAATACACATTAACTATCAGAAGTGCGTATTGGTATAAGGTTGCCAACTAACAGTTTTGCCAAGTAGGGACATTAAAAAGTGTCATTAACTTGTACCATTGATTTCCTAAGGGAAGAAGTATCAAAAAGACAGTCAAATTTACCTTCATGAAAATTACTTTATATGACCATTATTTTTCCTAGATACTCTCCTCTTCAGTAAGGAATTTTGAACTCTCCCCATCTAGGTCCTTACATCCCTTAATTATTTTCACTATTTTCCCAAAAGCCATAGCACAATGGGTAAGGCGTTTGCCTTGCACGCAGCTGACCTGCGTTCGATTCCTCCATCCCTCTCAGAGAGCCCAGCAAGCTACCGAGAGTATCCCACCCACACAGCAGAGCCTGGCAAGCTACCCGCAGCATATTTGATATGCCGAAAACAGTAACAACAATGTGCCTCAGGCATCTCCTCAGACCCTGAGCCACCCCACTTCCCTGAGCACCATCCCATCCACCCTGAGCCACCCTCCAGCTCCACTCCCCGTTTTCTCCCTTTCCCAGGTCAGTAACTGAACCCAGGATACCACTTTTCGCATGCCTATGCCTCAGGCATCTCATCGGACCCTGAACGTAGCCACCTCCCTGCGACCATCCCATCTGCCCCCGAGCCACCCCCCAGTGCCAGTCCCAGTTTTCTCCCTCTCCCAGGTTTCTGACCCCTCACCTGGCACCTCACCCACATAACAGTAGTGGGCGTGGCCTCTGCAGAATTGGGCCTGGCCTATTTCAGCAGAAGTGCCTTTCCTGGCACTCAGAAATCTCATCTTTATTTCCATCACCTAATTCTATGGAGGTCATCCTGGCCATCTCAAACACATTAGGACAATAGTCCAGTAGTGTATTCAATCATCATCCTGTTGATCGTCGAATTTCTCAAGCAGTCTCAATAACGTCTCTATTCATCCTAGCCCTGAGATTTTAGAAGTCTCTCTTTACTTATCCTTCCCAACAATGCTGCATTGGAGACTCTTTCAGGGTCAGGAGAATGAGACCCAGCTTATTACTGGTTTTGGCATATTAATACACCATGGGGACCTTGCAAGGTTCTCCCATGTGGGCAGGAAACTCCCAGTAGTTTGCCAGGTTCTCCCAGAGGAGAAGTAGGCTATAAGATACTGCGCAGCTGTGCACTTCTGGGAGCTTGCTTTTAAATCTCTGGATGCTGGTCGTGGATGGGATTACACAGCGCTGGGGTCAGTCCCCGGGTGTGACTACCTAGCTACTGGGAGAAAATCTGGGTGGAGGAGGCCAGTCCTGATCCGAGCAGGCTTGGAGGTCTCAGCCCCAGGTCCCACACACCTGGGTTCTTCTGCCAGTACCTTCATGCGTGAGGCTCATCCGAATGTGTGGAGAGGGGCCTTGAGCATGGCTGTGGCTACATTCTGGAGGTCTTCAGCCGCCGGACCTCTGCTGGGGGCGGAGAGGGAAGCTGGAGCCCATTTCCTCTGAGGCACCCCAGGGAAGACAGCCAGGTGCACAGGCAAGAGACTCTCTGCATCGCTCTCTTCCAGGAGCTTGCTTTTAAGAATCTGGATTCCAATTGCACCATAATACTGGCATCACTAGAAGCTCTAGAAGTTCAATATAAAAAAACACATCCTCCGAAGTTTAACTAGAGACCTCACCTAAGCAATTTAGGAGCACCTGAGAGCACCTGATAGTGAACTGGAAGGTTCCACCCCCACTCTATTACAAAAACATGAAGAAACAACGAAAAGCCCCACCACAAGGAGAAAATGACAAAAAGGGTCCAGTAACCTCAACAGGCATTACCCACAAATATGATCTTTCCGATAAAGAATTCAGAGATGAAATATTGAAGATGTTCAATGAACTCAAAGAAATGGCTCAACAGATATCCAGGAAATTAAAGGAGAACATGAAAGAAACAATGCAATGGACAGTCAAGAAAATACAGGAAGAAATGAGAGCAGAAATAAAAAAGCTACAAAATGAAGTGTCACAAATTAAGGATTCTGTAGATGAAATTAAAAACTCAGTGGGTTCTCTCAATAGTATAATGGCCACTGCCGAAGATAAAATCAGTGAACTTGAAGATGAGCTGCAGGAAGTTTACAGGCAACAACAAGCAATGGGAAAAGACCTCAAAATAGTTTTTAGGTGAATCAGAGACCTAGAGGATGATTTCAAGAGGAACAACATTAGAATCATCAGAGTAACAGAAGGAGAGGGAGACAACCCCAATAAAAAAGCCACAGTTAAAAATATCATTGCTGCAAAGTTCCTAGAGCTGGAAAGGCAGGCATCCAGATTCAAGGAGCCCAAAGAGTGCCAGCTAAAAGAGACCCTAGTAAAAGAGACTCCAAGACATATCATATAATAATGTATGCCACAGATAGAGACATAATATTGCAAGCAGCAAGGTCAAAGAAGGAAATAACATACAAAGGAGCACCCTTTAGATTTACAGCAGACCTATCAGAGGAAACCCTCCAAGCCTGAAGACAATGGGGGATATAATGAAAAAACTCAATGAAATGAATGCCTCACCAAGAATACTTTATCCAGCTAAACTCTCACTCAAACTTGGAGGAACGATACACTATTTCATGGATAAACAACAGCTCAGGAACTTCATAGACTCAAAACCAAACGGAAAAGGACTAGAAGGACTAAAAGGGCTACTGTAAGACAAGAAAAAACCCTACAAACACAACAAACCCCTACAGAAAGTTGACACAAAACCCATGACAATAATCTCCCTCAAAGTCAATGGCCGAAATGCACTAATTAGGAGACATGGTGGCAAAATGGATTCAGAAACTACAAGAAACATTCTGCTACCTACAAGAAAAACATCTGAACAGTCAGAACAAACACAGACTCAAAGTCAAAGGATGGAAAACAATCCTGCAAGCAAACAACTCTCTCAAAGAAGCTGGGGTGGCCATACTAGTATCTGACAACATAGATTTCAAGTTGAAAAAGATTAAAAGAGACAGAGAAGGCCAATTTTTACTGGTCAAGAGATATGTATAGCAGAAAGAAATCACACTCCTAAACTTACATACCTAATGAGTGACAGACTAAATACTTAAAACAACTGCTAACAGTTTTTAACAAGAACATTGCTAACAACACAATAGTAGTTGGAGACTTCAACACTGCCCTATCACCTCTAGATAGATCTACAAGATTAAAACTCAGCAAGGAAACACTGGCTTTGAAGGAAGAGACAGAAAAGAGAGGGCTAATAGATTTATACAGGTCTTTGCATCCCAAAAAGAAAGAATACACATTTTTTCCAGTGCACACAGAACATTTTCCAAAATAGACCATGTGCTAGGTCACAAAACATACCTCAATAGAAACAGGAAGATAGACATTGTATCAGCTACCTTTGCAGACCACCATGCACTGAAGAGAGAAGTCAACCACACAGAGAATGTTGGTGGGAATGCGGAATGGCTCAGCCCTTTTGCAAAATACTATGGACGCTTCTCAAAAAATTAGAAATTGAGCTTCCATTTGACTGAGCAATACCACTTCTGGGAATATATCCCGGAGATGCAAAAAAGCACAGTAGAAATGACATCTGCACTTACATGTTCATTGCAGCACTGTTTACAATAGACAGGATCTAGAAAAAAACCAAGTACCCAAAGAACAGATGTCTAGTTAAAGAAACTTTGGTACATCAACACAATGGAATACTATGCAGCTGTTAGAAAAAGATGAAGTCATGAAATTTACATATAGGTGGAGCAACCTGGAAAGTATCGTGTTAAGTGAAATGAGTCAGAAAGAGAGGGACATAGAAAGATTGCATTCATTTGTGGAATATAAAGTAACAGAATGTGAGACTTACACCCAAGAATAGTAGAGATGTATACCAACAGGATTGCTCCATGGTTTTGAAGCCAGCCTCGCATACTGGAGGAAAAGGCAGCTTAGATAGAGAGGGGACCACCAGGTAAAGGGTGCTGGGGGGGGCTCTTGGTATGGGAGAGGCGGGCTGAAAGTAGACTATAGACTGAACATGATGGCCACTCAATACCTATATTGTAAACCACAACACCCAAAAGGAGAGAGAGAACAGGGGTGGGGGTGGTGGGAGGGATGCAAGATCATTGGTGGTGAAAAATGGGTACTGGTAGAGGGATGTGTACTCGATCATTGTATGACTGGAACACAAGCATGAAGGTTTGTAAGTTGGTAAACAGTACTCCCATGGTGATTCACTAGTAAAAAAATTTTTAAAAAGAACAGTAATAAGTCTCACAATGGAGACATCACAGGTGCTCGCTTGAGCAAATGGATGAGCAATGGGAAGACAGCGCAACAGTGAGAGTGCTACAGTGCTGCAGGTTTTCCCAAAAGAAATGTTATGTAAACTGCAGTCTCTGCATTACTCCGTATTTCAAAATCCCCCGTGTTTCACCATTTACTCGACCCATTGCTCAAGTCCTAGGTGAAATCTCATGATGAGAAATACCTGTTTCTAAACTTTTCTCCCTTTACTCTGGAAATTGCTGCAGTATAATTAGTATCTTTTTGGCTCTACTTATCTGTGATTGTTTACTAAACTTGTTTGATTACCACCACAAAAAGAGAAAAAGAAATTCATACTTATTTTTAGAGTTCAGTTGTCTCATGAGTTACTGGCTTTATTGACTGTATAATTATAGAACAGAAAATTTCTACTGCATAGGGCTAATCTAATAATATCTATACCAGAATTTAAAAACATGCTTTTCTGTACTGGCCAGGGAACTTGAGAGGAAAAAGGATTGATAGTCCAAGACAGCTATCAAACGATTCCCTACAGAAGAAGAAGGTGTTTGGCTTCTCTTAAATTAAGGGCTTTTCTGAACTTAGATTTTCACGGCCTGGTGAGCTTTGACATTCTTCTAGCTACTTCAATCCGCTTATATAAGAGAGCACGGCCAAACTTATTTTAGGATTTAAGTTTTTTGAATTCCAGATCCAGATCCAGGTCCAGGTTTCAATATTTGATGGGACTGAAGGCTTTTTGGAAACAGCTGCTCTATTTGGAATACCGGGTTTTTCTCCTTCCAGCCCTGGGCTGCCCCCACCCAGTCTCCATTTACTGAGTCTAACGGGCAGGCCCGCCAAACGGCCTCAAATAGTCTCCATCTGCTCACCACCTAATCTCTATTTAAATCAAGCTAAGTAAACACTTTTTCTGGGGAAGCTGGGCACAGTTCTGCTGGGGAATTGTATGGAAACATCTCTCCTCACATCTTCTACAGCATTTGTTCCTGGAGTTTGTTATTCTTAGAATCTTTTCAGCCTCTGCAGTAATTAGCTCTGCAGCTTTCGCTTATTTTAAAAATGATTATCTATCTCACACACACAAAAGGAGAGGCAAAGCTTGTGGTTATTTGGTTAATTTAGTAAGCAGAGTCAGCCACAACAGATAATTAAGGCTTCTTTAAAAAAATAAATAAATCATTCAGAGAATGAACTGCTTTGTTAAGCTACCTGCACTGATCTCATCCATCAGATAGTGGGCATTTCTTCCAGGCTGCTGAGAAGCCTGTATCTAAACTAACTTTAGCCCCTGGCTCCCCACTCTTTTGGAACACTGACCTGCTCCCTCTGAAAATTCAAGAAAGTGAAACTAAAGAGCACTAGTTGTTTTATTGTTTAATCTGCAGTCTAGTGCTAGTTTCCTGGAAATCATACTAGGAATGCCGTGTTCTTCCTAAATGGAAGGGAAGTGTGCCTAATCCAAATAGAAGGGCATTTTCAGCATTTTCAAGAAGCAAGATGAATGAATCCTGAGTTTCAATATTCATTGTGAGTTTTAATCCCTAACTGTTTGCCAGAAGGTCATACATATACAGGTGTGGACCACATTTTGCTACCCTGACAGTTTAAGGTGGGCTTTTCCAATCCCTAGGGAGACCTTTAGTCCATTGTAGCAGCGACAATTCTATGTTTTGAGAGCTTCTCCTTCCCCACCCCTTTTGGATACTCTCCTCCATTATATTTATATTATCCAAAAACTGTCCGTGAATCTCTTCCTTATTTGCTGTTTTTTATTTTTTTGGTTTTGGTTTTGACTCCAAAAGGTTTGGGTTCCATTACTCTTTATTATTATTATTATTATTATTATTATTATTATTATTATTTTCACGAGTCACCGGGCTGGAGCTATAGCACAGCATGTAGGGCGTTCGCCTTGCACACAGCCGATCCGGGTTCGATTCCTCCGCCCCTCTCATAGAGCCCAGCAAGCTACCAAGAGTATCTTGTCTGCACGGCAGATCCTGGCCAGATACCCATGGTGTATTCGATATGCCAAAAGCAGTAACAAGTCTCACAATGGAGATGTTACTGGTACCCACTCGAACAAATCGATGAGCAAGGATGACAGTGACAGTGACAATGACATGAATCACCATGAGGTACAGTTACAGACTTACAAACTTTCGTGCTTATATTTTAGTCATACACTGACCGAGAACCCATCCCTCCACCAGTGTCCATTCTCCACCACTAATGATCCTAGTATTCCTCCCACCACCAACAACCCTTTCCCCACCCCACTCTACTTCTGTGGCAGGGCATTCCGTTTTTCTCTCTCTCTCCTTTTGGGTGTTGTGGTTTACAATATAGGTATTAAGTGGCCATCATGTTCAGTCTATAATCTACTTTCGGCTTGCATCTCCCATCCCGAGTGGGACCTCCAAGCACCCTTTACTTGGTGGCCCCTTCTCTTTCTGAGCTGCCTTTTCCCCCAGCATGTGAGGCTGGCTTCAAAGCCATGGAACAATCCTCCTGGTATACATGTCTACTATTCTTGTGTGTAAGTCTCACATTCTTTTACTTTATATTCCACAAATGAGTGCAATCATTCTATTACTCTCCCTCTATTTCTGAGTCATTTCACTTAACATGATACTATCCATGTTGCTCCACTTATATGCAAATTTCATAACTTCATCCTTTCTATCAGCTGCATAGTATTCCATTGTGCGATGTACCGAAATTTCTTTAACCAGTCATCTGTTCTTGGGAACTCAGGTCTTTTCCAGATTCTGGCTATTGCAAACAGTGCTGCATTGAACATACAAGTGCAGATGTCATTTCTACTATACTTTTTTGCATCTCCAGGATATATTCTCTTAATGCCTCTTCAATTCTGACTTTTCTCAATGGTTCATTGCCCAACTCAGCCCTGGGCCAGAAGAATACCACGCTGCTCATTGACTGACTAGTCCAGGGGTGTATTCATTACACAGCTCTTACAAATTTGAACCTAGCAGACCTGTTTCACTCTTTCTTGTTTTTTCTTTTGTTTTCAGTCTTTTCTTTACAGGGAGTCTGCTCTCCAAACAGCTGTTCACATACCCAAGGATCTATTAAGATAGTTATTCTATATCTACTGTGCAATTTTTACAGTTAGTGTTTCTTTTTAGAGACCAAAACAATGAGAAGTGGTCTCTGTCTATTCTTTGGACAGCTGTCACTTTCACTGTCACTGTCATCCTGTTGCTCATTGATTTGCTTGAGCAGATCCCAGTAACATCTTCATTGTTGTTACTGCTTTTGGCATATAGAATAACCACGGGTAGCTTTTCAGGCTCTGCCATGCGGGCAGGATACTCTCAGTAGCTTGCCGGGCTCTCCGAGAGGGACGGAGGAATCGAACCCAGGTCGGCAGCATGCAAGGCAAATGTCCTACCTGCTGTGCTATCCTTCCAGCCCATTCTTTGGACAACAGCTTCAAATATTATCCAAGAGTCTTTTTCAAGCCATTGTGGATAGATTGCTGAATCAATTCAGTTTAGCACCAGTATCAAATTTCAAGTTATAGATAGAGACCAAGATGGGTCTTTGGTTACTGTATTTATTACTAGGAGAGGTATGGTTCATCACAGGAAGATTGAAAATCTCTCACACACATGTACACTCTCTGTTCTGGCACAGAAAGAAAGAGGAAGGAACGTAAAGACTATAGACTTTATAGCAACCAGAGAAATTGACCACATGTCTTTCTTTCCACTTTCTGACTTCATTACATTAAATGGATTAATTGCTACAATATAACTTTATGGTTCATCTACTAAGAATGATAATGCAATCTATAATTTATAATTTTGATGTTAAATTTTAAAAATGAGTGCTAGGTGAGGGCAACTACTGTCTTTTTCATCCTGGTGTTTCCTACACCTAGCACGTTAATCACAACAGAGTTGTTACTTATTGAAATAGAAGAAAAGGTGGGTGATTGAATTAGGTAAGTAATGTAAAGATGCTATAGGAGAAAAGGAGTTATTTTTTTAAGCAAAAAGAAAACATTGTAGGAGGAAGAATCTTATTTTAAAATCAAAGATCAGTACGGCTTTAGGCACTTGTTTCTAGTAAATAACCAGAACCTAGAATGTAAATCTGCACCAGACCTGTGGACAGTTTTTCCAAGGTCTTTCTTAACTTACAGTGTCAACAAGGACAGCAATACTGATAATAATAGCAAACATTAGCAGAATACTTACAGAGCAAACATTGCAGAGCACTCTTTTAAATACCTCATGTGCTTGGTTTCATTTTATCTTCAAATATGACCCTCAGAGTTAGGACTCATGTTTTTCTTAGACACCGAAAAGTAACAGAACCAAGGCCATATGGCCAGACATGGCCACACCACTGCTAAATTGCTATTGCCTTTTGATCAGTTCAAATGTATGTCAACTTTAGTTCACTGTCCTTATTTTCTTGCAGGAAAATAGAACCTTTGCCCCACTCAATTTTAAGTTTTCAGAACCTAGATAGTACTTGACTCATAGTAGGTACTGAATGTCAAATAAATGAATTGATCATTCAGCCCACTGTATACATGGGCACTGTTTTCAGTGCATCCTAAAGTGTTGTGTTAACGTTTGGTTAGGCAGTCAGAGGCACTGAGATATGCACGCAAAAGAAATAAAATGATTCATGGAGGATCACAAACTATCTCTGGTATTGTGACCCAGAGCAGCCTGTTCAGCCTCCTTTTATTAGCTAGCTCATTATCATATCCAATGAAATTCAGCCACATAGGCAGAATATGTAAAGCATGTGAATTTATCATGTAGTTATGTAAATTAACCTAGTCAGTTAACAGAAACAGAAACATAGTCACTTACATAAACGGAAACATATTCATGACCTCCTCACATCCGGGGTCTGTGACAAATAAGAAAGAATATTTGCATTCAAAGCCTAGCTTGGCCTGAGGTATGTGAGATGTACACCAACACTAAGTAAATATTTTACTTAAAATATTCTCCTCTCTCTCTCTCTTGCTCGCTCGCTCGCTCTGTATGTGTGTGTGTGTCTCTCTCCCTATTTCTCTCTCATGATCTCTCTCACTCTTTGGGTTGTTTTGTCACACATTGTGGTATATGAGGGCTACTCCCAGCTCTGTGCCCAGGGGACTGTGAAGTGCCAAGGATCCAACCCAGGACTCCATGTGCAGAACTTGACTCTAAGCTATATTTCTGACCGCAAAGGAAAATGTTCTCTTACTTTTTTCCCACTCTCCGCTCAATCATATTCATTGCTATATTTTATTCTCCTGCCAATCAAAATTGTGGTAAAATCAGATTTTGAAATTCCAAATCTAAACAACTTGCAGAATAAAGCAATAGACTTATAGTACATCTCACTCTAAATTATAGGCACTATTTCCTTTTTTCCCCTTAACTTTATTAATAATTTCAAGTAAAAGTACACAAGTCCTTCTTTTGGGAATCATGGTCTGTGATGTAAGGCTGAGTCTTAGATGTATACATTCTTGGGCAGTATTTTGTCTTTTGTGCAGCAACACATTGCATTTGGCTCAGAAAAATATCCTCCATACTAAAGAGCAACCTAAAACTAGGAGAGGGAAATGAATATTTAGGCTCTGATGCCCTTTCATTGAAATAAAAATATACCCATTTCAATTTCTTTCAATAACTACGTTTTTGCCTTTATTTTATTTTATTTTTATTGAATCACTGTGAGATACAGTTATAAAGATTTCATGTTTGAGTTTTGGTCATACAAGGATCAAACTATATTAAGCAATCTGATTATTGCTTTCATCCAATAGTATTCCCAAGGGATATTATTTTCTAGTAACCATCAGCATAGATCTCTAAGGCCTAACTATCCTGGCTCCCTCTTCAACTTCCACTATTTGTAAAACTATACCCACCTGTCATCTTTAGTAAAGCACTGTCATCTGATCCATATTATTTCTGGGATCCTTGCCTCACTGCTATTAGGAATCCATATTCTGAATGAGTGTCTCCTGCCATGAGTCCAAAGCAAGAAGGTGAAGGCTATAAAAATACAGTGTTGCCCGTGCCACCCTCACCAATGTACTTCTTACTACTTTGGCCAATTGGGTGTTGTCCAACTCTCTCAGTGACTGTCTAGACTTGTTCACATTACCTATAGCATACCACTTTTCCAATTCTTTCAGTATCTCATTTCACCATGAATCAGCATGGTATTTTCAGCAAATCTCCTTTACTGAACTTGAACCATCACTTAAACCTAGCTTCCAAGAATCAGTCTGTCTGCATTTTTTCCCAAGTCTGAGGAGTCTTACCAGGATATTATATCCTATCTCATAGGATAGTTGTACCTTCCTGACCATCTTCTTCCTTTTCTAACTAATCTAAGAGGATCCGCATTTTTAGTCCTTCACATACTCCCCTTTCTAGAGCTTCAGATTCTTTGTAGTAGGCATTTTCCTCTCTTAGTAGACTTGAACATTCCTTACCAATATTATCTTTTGACTCAGCCACAGATTTTCTTCTGTGTTCTGGAAGAGGAGGAGGAACACATATTGAAGGGACTTATCTTCAAAAGAAAAGTTACCACAGTCATGTAAACCAAGGATGGGGTGTACTGGTCTTTCCAAGGGTAAAGTGCACCATTTTTGTGCAAACAAAAGAAATAGAGGAATCTGTCAGCTCAAGATATTCTAATATATTGGCCCAGACATCCCTATTCCAGTTCCGGGGTCCCACTCTTTCCCATTTAACAGGCTGAGCTTGGTATAACTTCTAGAATCCTGCTACTCTCAGAATTCAGTTTATAAACCTGATCCTCAATTTTGCTGCTCCCTGATTGCATGTGAGAGTGTATTTGTTAATGAGACCATTGGGCTTTTGCCATTCACCTTAAATTGTTGATTTACCATTGTCAAATTGTCATTGTCTTTCCACAGTGCACCATTTGCCCCCTTTACCAGTTGTCTAATTCAATAGCTTTTAAAAAAAAATTGTAACAAATTGTTTTATTTTTCTTTCTCTTTCTTTTTTAAAAAAATTATTATTTTTTAAATCAATGAATCACCGTGAGGGTACAGTTACAGATTTACATATTTTCATGCTTGTGTTTCAGTCATGCAATGATCGAGCACCCATCCTCTCCAATAGCTTTTTAATAACCACGTCTTCAAATTGCTCTATGGTTATCACCACTCCCCTACGAGTAAGCACTCCTGCCCTTCATTGTTCTATTATAGTTCATAAGCTGTGAGAGATGGAACAAGATTCCATTATTATTATTATTATTATTACTCTATTATTACCTAAGTGATGGGATATAGTAGTTTCTGTCATCCAAGTTCAAATTTCCATCTTGGTTTCTGTTTACTAGTATCACTCCTGATAGTCTGTTGCCCAACTGATTGCCTGGCAAACTGTTATGTAATGATTTACCTTCAGAAAGTTCATTAGGGATTCTCACTAGTAACACCTATGGGCCAGTGCACGAACTAAGGTTGGGCATAGGAGTTGAATTGTAATACCGTCTTTTCATGAGCCCTAGATAATCCATCCCAGTTTGTATAGCAGTATTGCAACAATAGCTACCCTATATAAACAATCAAAGTTCCCACCTATAGGGGACGTCATTAGAATATAAATCTACCGAAAACTTTTTCCTTGTTATTAGAATTCTAATTTAAAAAACAAAACTATTTTCCCAAAGTCCTTTGCCACTGTGCATAGCTCTGTGGCAGGGCTCAACATAATAAAAGGTAAGTTCATATTATTGATTTCAGAATCTATAAGGCTCTTTAGAAGAGCATTTCAACTTTTCCCAACATCCTAGTAGCGGCTGATTTTATTGTTAGACTTGCACCTTCATATTGTGACTGACTAGAGAGAAAAGACAGTACGTATCAACCCCAATATCCTTGAGTCACTAAACCAGTTTAGGATGTCTTGCATCAAAACTCTGTACTTTTCTTTTCTCATTCTTTATGTGTTAAATGCAAGCAATAACTGATAATGATCTACAGTAAAATGGGCCTAGGAAACAATTTGAGTGTCGAGAACAGAGGCTGTCAGAAATTCTGGAGAATACAAATGTTTAAGAAGTGAGAAAAGGAGTTCAATGGGAATGACAGACAAGGGAACAGAAATCAAGTCAGGTACAGGAAAGAGCCATGGAAATAGTGATTCCAGTAGACCAAGAATTAAAATTTATCCTTTGGATCCAATGTTTAGGATTCCAGGTAGTTTAGTGTTTCCATAAAAAAGCCAATTGATAATTTCTTTACTGACATTGCTTAACACTAAACTAATCATTGTAGTTGTTTCATTCAACAAATAATTATTGAATGCCAACAAATAATTATCAAGCAAACACAAAACTATATATAGAATTCTAACCAAAACAAACTGATAGCTTAGAGTCTCAGGGTTTATAAAGATGCCTTCCAAAGGCTATTAATGGATACAACATGGACATTTGAATGTTTAGGTTACTAAAATGCATGGGTCAGAATTCTGTCATAAATTTCCTAAGTAAGGCCCGCTTTACAGTCTGCATTACACAAATACTTATTCATGTTCTTTATAACATGGACACCTAAATCTTTCAATCACGTTATATGCGCTAGAGGCCACCATAGAACTTATGGGAGTGTCTTGGGAGAGAGCTGTGAGATTGAGTCATAGTCAGCTACACCCACACACCCACTGAACCAGATGTGACTGTGTGTGCTGCTTCAGCCAGTGCTATCTGAGTAACTTAAAGAACAAAGAGAAATGGGTTTGCAGGTATTCATGTGCATGTATAGATAGTAGCATCAGAGAAGTGTCTACAAAATGCCTTTTGAAATGAAATAGGCTACCATCAAGATGCTTGTGAAATCTTTTTATGTTTTTACTCCTTTACTAAGTAAACAAATAATTTGTCAGCTTGAAAATAAATCTAAGTGCATAACTAATCGTAGCACATCACAAGAACTATCCTTATTCTGACAACTGTTGGAATTCTTCTGCGGCTCATGGTGAAAACAAAATAAAACCAAGGAAAAAACAATTAAGGAAGAACCACTCCATGGCGTAGTTGCAGTCATCTATCTCATTACAAAGTGTGCACCCCAAACGTATCTCACTTCAGATAAATTGTGTTGCTGGGTTTGAACTCTTTGACAAAGCAAACACATTTCCATTGTTTCTTCAAACCACTGTGCTCTCTACGGGTCAGTAACACTGTCGATTTAGAAGCAGTTACAAAGCAAGTCAAATCAACAATAGCAGCTGATTATTAGAGGGAAAGAAATGAAAGGAATTGGAAGGTAAAACACATGGGCCAGAAAATACATATTATTTTCCCTCTGGGTTGCTAGATATAGATTGGAGTGGGCATGACGAAGGGCAATGACAAAGAAAGATTAGCAGATTTCAACTACCCCTAAGTACCTGTTTGAGACAGATGAGTGAGAATTCTTTATGTTAGGGTCACCACAGTTTCAATTTCTAAACCTTCTAACTCAACAAGAGCTTTCCCAAAGGGCTTCACAGAATACAAATATATTTCACGTTTTGTATGATTCTATTTTCTCAAGGTATTTTGTGGCTGAAACATAGGGAGAGCAGAGAGTAAAGATTGTAGGACAACAAAATTGTGAGGCAATTTTTCCATTTATCGTTAGCCCTTTAGATATGTTGCAATTTCCATATGGAAATTTTATTGAGTGCAAGTCATATAAAATGGTAAGAAATACTGACAAAAGGGTAAAATAAAGGATAATATTACATAACATATATAACTAAAATGAATTGATATTATGTAGTATTTTATATATATATGCAACATATATGAATGATGAAAATTAGAACAGATTAAAATTAAAACATATTGAGAACTAAATGATAATTTCATTTGTATTAAGACTTATATGTATGCTGTCTTAAAAACTGTAAATGGATTTTGAAATGCAAACAAATTTACTGAATGATCTGTTTATTATTTAACAATTTTGGTTTGGAGAAGATACAACTATGCAAAGCACAGGAACAAAACCTGAGCAAAGGGCATATTTGATGAGGTTCAATGAGATCATCAGACATACACCTAAGCCATGCATTTTAGTGTTCAGAAAAAATTAAAATATTGTTGTGATTTTTAGTTAATGAAAAGATGAATAATAAGCCACCAGAGGACAGTAGCACTTAGAGTCAGATTCTTCTTCCAAGTGACCCAGAACCACGAGGAACATTCCAAAATGAATTATCCTTCAAATATCTACCTAGATAGTTAAATGTCTGGTTATTCTCTTAGCATCAAGTGTCCTCTCAAAGTTGAGATTAATTATTGATGGAAAACATATGTGTGGTTAGTTGGTTTAGCCAAAGAACTGGTCAAGTACAGCCAAGTTTCTTGCTTTGATCCCCCACAGGCTGCCGTGCTTGGTTCTAAGCCTTAGCCACATCTGTTCTTCCAAACCCAGAACTCCATGCCCTTGGCCACAAAGGAGATTAATCAAGGGAGTATGGTTAATGCATGCGAGGTCATCGAATCTACCAAAGCACTCAAATAATGTTCCACAATGCTAGGTAACTGATGAAACTCTCTGTTTTACGAATAGGCTACAGTTACTATTTTATTTTAAATGCTGCTTTACCCCTGCAGACTGAAATTTGGGTTCCTTGAACATGAGTACTTCTTCTAGGCTAAGATACTGAGATGATCAAATTGGATAAGAACCTGTAAGTCTTTGGATTCACATCACTGCCTGATACAAAATTTCTCTTTTCAGCAATTCCAGGAAAGATATGTCTGGCCTTTTTCAGTAGGTGAAGGGTAGAAAGGACTCGTGTGCAACTGCAACTTGTTTTACTGTGGGGTGGTATGAGAGTTGACGAGTTCTTTTTATTGATCTAGTAAGCCTAGTTTTACTTGTTGACAGTAAATAAGTTTTACTTATTTACTTATTGACAGAAGATTTAGCGATTTTAATCTTTGAAATATCAATCAAATCCTATATCCTCTGTGGCAATTTACCATAATAAAGCCAATTGGATTAACACTTGACCTATCTCCAGAGAGATTTGGGCACAGAAAATAAGATAATCACTAATGGACTGTCCAGGTGTTAGAGCAAACACAGGTAAGTTCTCTGACTGGCCAATACAGTATCATTACCCCACCCTGAATCCCAAAACATGAGCCACTGTTTAAGTTAACAGACACAATAAAGACAGCCAGGAACCGTATCAGAACTTAACAGGTGCTGTAGGATAACATTGGTTTGTCCTTCTTCCCTGGCCAGTGGGAGCTTGTGTTTGTTGATTGCCCCCCAACCTGTCAATTACCTTTGTCTCCTGACCAAACTCTTACTTGTAAATATTGCCTTTCTCTTCTCCTTAATGTCCTTTGCATGGTTATTATTTTAGAGCAGTTGCTTTTTGTTAAAAAGACAAGCCTGTGGCTTGGGAGTTTATTGACTCTGGATAATGTTAATTCCTGGACACCTGCTCTCTCAACTTAAGCCTCAGTTGCCCTTACTTCCTAGATCTCCCAAAATGGGGTCCCGATAAGGGACTGGATGGACCCAGGGCAAGCGGTGAACTATGAGCTATCCTGGCATTGAAATGGGCCTGGCCAATGTGCCATAATGCTTAACTGTAAGTGAAGAGCTTGGTCATGGACAAATTCTGTCATGATCCAAAAGTAATAACAAGATTTGGACCCTGCTTGGGTTAGGAATGGTTGATCCAGCCTGAGCACTGTAGTCTGAGTCTGTGGTAAGATGTCCCCAGGACAATCACCCTACTAGACTAAAAATGTCTATTACTGTGTTCATACAGAATGGTAAATATTAGGAAGGAGAATTTAAAATGTTAATCACATTGCAGGTCTAAGGAAAGGAGAAACACACCTTAAGGGCTGTTTTGCCCTTGTGGGTTGCAGGTGGTCGGGAAGTCTGTAAAAACATTTTTGATTCATGCTTCCCTTGGGGAGGTGTGGTTGGGGAGGCGTGGTGAGAGGATAAAAAAGAGGGGTTGTGTGAAGAAAGAGGAGCTAGAATAGACCAGATGGATTAGATTGGGTTGTTGGATTGTTGGATGGATGGATTAAAGGAGTAAAGAAATAGCATAGCAGAGAGATATAGAGGAGATAGAGCAGGAAGAAAGAATTGTGCGGTTAGAGAGAGACACACAGAGAGAGAGGGTTGGAGAGAGCTGGGAAAGACAAGAGATTGAATAAATGGCAACTAGTCAGCAACCAGCTTGGCCCTCGTTCTTCCTTCATTCGTTCAAGGCAACAGCCATCCAGGTGAAGAAGTGCCTCAAGAGCACCGAACACGGGTGGCGAGAGAGAGCCGCCTGGAGAGCCCGTCAACATCCTTTCACGTGTAATTCCTGCTCGTGTGAGGGGCTTACACAGCCCTTCGGACAGGATTTTACACAGATCTGAGCGTGAGCGTGAAATATTACCCAGGGTGCATATTAAGATCAGAGGCAGGAATATTTCACATAGCCAATCAGCAGGCATCCTTAAAGTACAAGATTGTGACTATTTCCTATTCTATTTTTTTCTTATGCTACCCTCTACATCTGAAAGAGCCTAAATTATTTCATTCTTTCCTTTCCTGGGTGCACATTTGCCACCTCATTTTATTCGAAAAGACATTAACTGTTTTGCACAGGGGACAATCATGAATCTTGCAGATTATGTTAGGGAGCATGTTCTTACAAATGATATAGTTTTCTAAATTTTACTGAATACCTTTACAAGATGGAAGTATACATTGAATTTCTCAATGGCAATGTTATACACATACCAGAAACAAATTGTTTGAAACTACGTGAAGGGTGATGTTATTTTAACAACTTGTGATCAAAATTTATCACTGTATCACTATATCACTGTCATCTCTTGCTTATCGATTTGCTCGAGTGGGCACCAGTAACATCTCCATTGTGAAACTTGTTACTGTTTTTGGCATATTGAATACGCCACAGGTTCCGGGCTCTCTGAGAGGGACAGAGGAATCAAAGCCAGGTTGGCCGCATGCAAGGTCAAAATTTATAAGTGTTAAAATATATTTACATAAAGTTCTCCTGCCACTTGCTGGGTACAAGCAAGACAATATCTACTTTCTATAACATCTCTCCTTTGTTCTACTTACAGACAATACCAGAAAGAACAGTCATCGACAATTCCAATCTTAGTATGACCTTGCTGTTCTTGACTCTTAACCCAGCACTTTTTCTGGTGTGTAAACACCATCAAGATAACGAAGAAAATATCGGGTCAATTTTGAGAAAGTGAATTGCTCTATAATGGTCAATAATAGCTCTACTTTTGTAAATCATGTAGTTCCAAGACATAGTTACGAACAAATTGATGGAGCACCCAATCAAGTTCTCAAAGAGCAAATTATTAGACATAACATTTTTCTTATGTCTCTATGCATTGATATGACTCAAATACTATAAATGTTAAATAAATTGAATTATGTTTTATAAATTGAATTATGTTTTATCATAATCTTGAGTAATACAGATTTTCTTGATTTTACATCACAAAAACAAAACATAGCAATTGTTAAATTTGTTGATTAACATTTTTAGACAGTTTATTAAAAAACACTCAAATTTTATTTTTAAAGTCAATAAAATTAATTTAACTGTGAAATAATTGATGTTTCATTCAATTGTGTAAAATACTAGTTGATGCATACAATTTGAAATATTACTAATGGTATTTTAAATAATGTGAATTGATAGCCACAGAAATTTATAGAAATTTCATAGTCATATTTGTAAATACATTTTAAAAAACAATTTAATGTGATTAGTAAAAGGCTCAGAATTACAGAATTACAGAAATAAAAATGAGTTCATTTTAAAAGAGGAAGCTTTATATTTTATAAATGGAGCATATTCTTACAAATGATATAGTTTTCTAAATTTTATTGTATACGTTTAAAAGATGGAACTATCCTTTATATTTCTCAATGTCAATGTTATGAACATACCGGAAACAAATTGTTTGAAACTACTTGCAGAGTGATGTTATTTTTAACAACCTGTGGTCAAGATTTATGTGTAAAAATATAATTACATGAAGTATGAATCTTTTCTGAAAATTGAACACACTTTGAAGCTTTATTTATCTATAAAACTTCCATAAGCCTCTTGCTAGGAAAAGTTACTATTCACCTACATTCAGGAGCAATTAGGACATGGAAACTAGAAGAATCTCAACTGTGTACATAATTCTTTATTCCTTGGAATGAAGGCAAGATACTGAGAGATTAAAGCAATATTCCGAATAGCCAAGACTGAAATAGACATGAAAGAATGAACTTAATAGGAACAGTATCCATGGGATCATGCATAGCTCATGTCATTATTTTTGCATGTTGCAACAGATCTTGCCTGACAGACTTTTCCAGTGAAAATGCTATTTCTTCCTATAACTTAAGAGTCAAATATTTAATATTTGCATGGCAGGTAGATAAACCCAAATCCTTTAAGCACTGTTCCAACAGAATATCTATTTCTTTACTTGTTTGCTTTCTTAAGTATCAAAAGCATTAACAATGGGCCCCCTATGTTCAACTTTAGTCATATTGCAGCTGAGTGAATGAAGATGGTCCTTGTTTACTATTTTTCATATTATTTGAAATGATACCCTGTTTTGGGGGAACCTTGGCAAACAGAGAGAGATGCTGCTATATCTTTAATTTCCTGTGACTGTCTCATTTCCTGCCTGATCAAGCTCATGTGTCTTTAATCAGAATTGCTGAGTGAAATTCAGAATGATCATTGGAATTGCTGTTTGGGTCAGTTCTCTGAGGAAAGCTGTAGTGGAGAGAAATCTTACTGGTCAGGGACATGCAAAGAGAGAATTAGCCTGGATGTGACTGACACAGGCATGTCCTCACAAAGTGGCTTCAAAACACAGAGAATCAAGCAAAAAACAAATAAAACAACCAATAAAACCCTACATAGGAGAAATGTCTAGCTGTGTCTTTCATTTTACCATTCTCTTAAATAAACTCTTTAGTAATAACCATTATACTTAAATCTAGCTGTATTCTGAATAAATTGCACATTGTGATTAAAAGCTAGATATATATGAAGAGTTGAAGACAATAATATTTTTTAAAAGTGTTTCTTATGCTGGTACCCGCATAATCATCCTCTGTGGAATAAGGATTCATACAGTATCATAGTCCACCATTTCTTCCTCCATCAGCAGTCAACTATATTCTTAAATGTGGCAAATCTGTAGAAAATTATCAATGGGATTATGAAAGTACCAAAAAGAAATACCTTGTTGATAGCAGATTAATAGAATCTATAAACTTTAATAATTAGAGCTGACATCAAAGGTTGTTCGGCCTGTTGACTAATTCCAGGTAGAGGTCAGTCAGTTTGGTTGTCTAAGTCAAAGAAATGTAAACAATCAGTATTGGAACTCTGCTCTACTGGTCCACCATCAAAAGGTATGTTCTCAAATAATGAATATATTTTTCTCCTGTTATTGGGCCTGTGTTCTAGTAAACCTCCTAATCCTCTTCTTCCATACCATGTCAGCTATAGAGCCCAGAAAAACTAAGTGTTCCCTTTCTCCTTTCTCTGTGTCTATTGTGCCAATAAAATACAGATTAATGTTTGCGAGTCTCAAGGGAAGCTTTGCCTTTGGGGGTAGAAGAAATATAGAACTACCATTGTCTTTCTTTTTCTTCCTGCCTTGAACACATATTTGCAGTCTGGAGCCAAGCCAGAGTTGTGAAGTGACAAACATGAAGAGACATTCAAGAACATTGTGGAGATGCCCTGACATGTTTAGGCCACTGAGCCATCCACAACAGCTACTCATTTCCAGATTTCCTGTTATATGAGAAAAAAAAATAATCTCCTCCTTTTTTAAGCCTCTGTTTATATCTTTGTTATCTGCAGCCAAAAACATTCCTTACTGACATTTCATTTTCCTGTTTTGTCGATAAATTATCCTATGTAATAGAGATTCAGGACACCAACTCGAGAGCTGAAACTGAGGGTAAATACATGTTTGGTGGCGTAAGTCAGCTGCAGAAACTTGGGGAGTAATTCCTCAGCATTTGCTTCTTGTCCTTGTGAATCCTGTTCTCTGCTTTCAGAGTCAGACTTTGTACTGGACAGAAGGAGTCCCCCAAAGATATAAGTTCAAATCCTTGATTTGCGGAAATTGTACCTTATTTGAAAACAGGATCTCAGCAGATAAAACTTAGTTAAGGATCTTCAGATAAGATTATTCTGAAATTAGGGTGAACAATGCATCCAGTGAAGGATGTTTTTATTTATTTTTTTAAAGACACTTTGATGCAAAAAGAAAAAAATTATATGGAAATGGAGGTAGGAATAAGGAACAAGTCTAGGGACACCAGCCAGTTAATGGACACCAGTTATTGCCTGGAATCATGGGGAATGTGGAGCCAGATATGGTATAGATATCTTTATGTAAACCACTCTTCAGAAGCGCGTGACATTACTAGTACTTTGACTTCACTTTTCTGACTCCACAATTGTGAGAGAATATATTTCTGTTGTTTCAAGCCACCCAGTTTGGGGGTTTGTTGTTGCTGTTTTAAGAAAATATAATTGTTTATTGGAAAGTACAAGAAAAAAAAAACTCCCCAATGGGTAGGGCATTTTCCTGGCCTGTAGCTGACCTGGGTTCAATACCCAGTACCATATATGGTCCCTTGAGCACAGCCAAGACTGGTCACTAAGCACAGTGCCAGGAGAGGGGGAGGGGAAGGAAGGAGAGGGGAAGAGAAGTAATGGAACTCCCCTAATTGAGGAAGGACTTAGTATAGGACTATGTATAATGTGGTTCATTTGTGTTTTTTTTTTTAATAGGAAAACTGGTCTCTGTTACTCATTGAGTGATAAGAAAGTTACAGAGAATTCAAGGATTTTACAGAGAGGTCTGGTTAGTTAAAGGCCTTTTGGGCTATCTACTTGGCCATTTGCCTTAGGTGTTTCTATTATCTCTTAGTCTCTAGTCTAAGCCTAGCATCTGATCCACTGACTTTGTGATAATACATTATGACATCACTAGGAAGATTCTATGCTCCCAAAAGTTGCCCTGATGCTTCCAGAAAATAGCTTGCAGAAGAGCAAAGTGAGGCACAGTTAATCTAAGAAAACGTATTGCCAAAATGGGGGATTTTGGAGTATCGGTAAAATGACCTTCAATCACAACTTGAGCATAAACAAGGCTGCTTCACTGACTTAATTCTTCATGAAAATATTAAAGCAGAATTGATCATTGGATAAGAAGACTAAAAACTTGATAAAAATATCAGTCAATATCCTGTTACTTAGATATAAAAAAATCATTTAAAATCTATTTTAATTTTGCAATATCTTGGCTGTATATTTATACCAGAGCAGAGCATACCTGCCATAGCTACATGCAAGGCAAATGTCATCTCTTATACTATCCTTCCAGTAACAATGGATTCTTAAAGTACGAAGGCCGAATAGGCAGACATTCTGCCTCACCTCACACTGATCACAAATAAAGATGAGGGGCTGTTCAAAATTTGTGTGGCAGTTTATCATATTGAATTTATAAAGCAAACCTGAGCAGGAAGAGAGACTGTTCATTTCACCAGTAAAAGAAGTCAGCAGTGCTAAGTGAGAATTTTGCATCTTTCAGGATTCCACAGAACCAAGCACTTTTATTCAAAGTTATTCCATTATAAAACAAATTATCAAATGCTTCCTTTTCAGCAGGTCCGACTTTATGGGGAGAAACTCCAAACAATAATAGTGAGTTTTGTTGAAATATTGAATGTAATCAAAGTGAAAGTAAAGTGAAATTTATCAGTTACTCAGGTGGGGAGGGTCTAGGGGTGTGGGAGAAGGCTAGGGGTGTGTGGGGGGGGTGGAGCTATACTGTGAATCTTGGTGGTGGAATATGGTCACTGGTGAAGGGATGGGTGTTCCAGCATTGTATAACTGAGACTTAAACCTGAAAACTTTGTAACTTTCCACATGGTGACTCAATAAAAAAAAATAAAAATAAATAAATAAATAAAGCTGGCACTGAAAAAAAATAAATAAGTAATCTTTTAAAGAAAAACAAAGTTATTCCATTGAGAAACTATCTCAGAGCTCTTCAGAGAGTGGAGCTCAGCTATAGATGCTTCTGCCTCCATTATTTATATTTTTGAGCCCCATAAATCTGGTCCCTGTGTCCACAGTAATGGAAAACTACTCCTTTTCCACTCTAGCTTTGTATATGTTGATCCGGACTTTGGCTGTATGTTCATGCCATTCCTACTTTATTTTCAATCATCTTTAATCAAGAAAAAGGCACTGCATTTTATTTTAAATACTGTTTCTTCATTACAATTTCTAGAAGTGCACATTAAAATTGTAATTAATGGGAAAAATGTTAATTCCAGTGATAGATTATTTAATGAGTTCATGATTCATTAACTTAAAAAGAATCCATTTGTTTGCATTAAATGAATCTCAATAATGGAACTACATAATTATTTAGTATGAATGATGATAGCACATTTAAGAAAATGAGAACAAATTTTTGTGAATTTTAGAGATTAGGATTAATTAATAACAGCTTTATGTAATGGTTTTATATATTATCTATGTAAATTGTTCCATTATAATTTTAATATTCTTCTGCTGCCATAATTCTTTGGATTGTCATGTTCTCTTTTTTTTTTCTTGGTTTTGTGCCACACCCAATTGTGCTCTGAGCTTATTCCTGGCTCTGTGCTCAGGAATCACTTCTGGCAGAGCTCAGGGAGAAACACGGGGACACCAAGGGTCATATCCACATTCATGTCTGCTGCATGCCTGCATGCGAGGCAAGTGCCTTATGAGGTATATTCTCACTCCTATCAGTACTATCAACAATGTCACAACTATGGTTGCATTTTATTTTAACTCATATAGCAAAAGGCACAAAATTGAACCAAAAATTAAAATCACATTCTTTATGTGATTTAATAAAATCTACTTCTGTAATAATAGGTATATTTTGTAGGAAAGACACAATTGTTTTATTTTTACCTGAGTAGATATGATATTTTACATTGATTATCTTAAAAGTCTTTATCCTGTTTTTAAGACACAAACACTACATACACATGATAGTTTTGTAGAAAGAATGTATTGCACTGGCGGTTTCTTTCTCCTAGAAATAAGCAGCTAGGTAGAATGGAGAGTAACTATTATCCAAGATAATTACTAGCTCTAGTAAACAATATTTAGCTCAATTATTTTATTTTTATGCACAGAAGAAAGGACATCCTTTTAAGGTTACTTAAAATCAGCATTGTGTAAGCCATAGTTATTTTTTTCACCATATTCAGGTAAAACAAATAGTTTGGATTAACAGAGAATTTATTTTATTAGGAGGACCTGGAACAAACTGTCCTGTTTTGTACAGTGAGATATTGATGCTTTGATGATACGTATCAGTCAGCAGCAGGTCTGAGATTAGGACCCTAGGGTTATGAAATTCTGCCCAACTATCTATCACAAAAATGCCAAAAAAGCTTATTTTAGGAAAATGGGATAAGGAAGAGAAAGGCAGAGGGGGGATGAAGGGGAAACATTTTTGGTCTCTAGTAGATTGATTGACAAAGGAAAGCTTTCATAGCTGTGTCCAGATTTTTCTGGAAACCCTGATCCGTTCATACATTGCCCTTCAGCATTGTTGCAGTCCAATATCCTGAAGCCTTTGGTCAATTTATTGTGTGTTTAGCTAAAACAGTATGTGAATCCCTAGTAAGTTCACCAATGGTGCTGCCTCTGAATAGGGCCTTTTCATAGTCAAGTGAACCACGTGTTAGGTGGAAAGAGGAAGGACCGATTTGGAACCAGGCCTAGAAAATTAGGTGATCTCAGAAAGGCTAGAGAGATGATGCATACTTTCTAAAACCTATGTTACTTGAATTTCCCAATAATTACTATCTGGATTAATAAATTCCAAATATCCACTTCAGATGTCACTATATAGACTTAGCTTTAGACCTGTCAGCAATATGACAAGTGGATTAAAGCAGAATCACAGAAAATCTTTTCATGAGGCAGTTTATGGCAGAGACCATATTCATCACTGCTTTCACAATAAAACAAGCACACTACGCTTTTTTCACTACCTTTCTGAAAAGCACAATGGAGCCCATTAATTTATATATTTGAAACAATACCTGACTTGTTGGTTGGTTAATTATCCCCAAATGTTTTCATTCAACAAATATTGATTGAGACCCTTCTGTGTGGGGGAAGTCTGGGTGGAAACAAATGTGAATAAGACACAATGAGCTTGTTATTATGAAGTTCACAGCTAGACAATAGCAGGGGATTCGTAATAATACCACAATGAGACGTTCAGGACCAGATATAGGGACACGAGGGAGAGAATTATCTCCTTCTTTGGCAAGTCAGGGCTTTTTGTGAAGGGAGGCCACGTATGATCTAGCGCAAGGACACAGGAGAAAGAAACATGACACTAAAAGCATCCAGAAGAAATAGCAAAGCCATAACAATCTGAAATAATACAACATCTGAGGACTTACTACATCCCAGGTGCTGTTATGAACATTTTCCTGTATAGCAAGCCTTGAATAACATCTTTTCATTCTGCATCACTTTATTATAATGGTAAAGATGGAAACGTGTCCATTCCCAGATGCGACCTCTGTCTGTGCAGAGTTTACACAGTCTCCACACATCTGTGTGGGTTTTCTTTTGCTAATCTAGTTTCCTCCCACAACCTGAAGACAAGCATAGTGATCACTGGAGTATCAAGATTGTGAGTGTGTGTGTGTCTGTGTGTGTGTGTCTGTGTCTGTGTTCGGTTGAGGGGGAGGGGTGTTCTGCAATGAAAGGGTGCCTAGAATTGGTTCTCATCTTGTGGTCAGGATAGGCTCCTGCCAGCTGTGACCTGGAACTGTGACCATCCCCATCCACTCTTGGGACAGAAAATGAAAATGGTTGCAATGATTATTTCACACAAAAAATTTGGATGTACATTGTTGCTTTCTTGAGACTTTAGGTGATGCTTTTATGACCAGAAATACACCATAGAATCGTAGCTCTCATGTGTGTCTGACTCCCGATGGTACCACTGGTTTCCTTATAGGCAGATTTGCTTATTGCTTCTTTGTCTAAGAACCTCTAGATGCCTCTAAGAACTCAGTTCATTTGCTTCATCCTCACATCAAGTCTCTCACATGTATCCATTGGCTGATGTAGGATATAAATACTCCTGTCCAGGAGGACCAGCTTACTCTCCCGAGATGTTAGAGGTGCATTTCCAGTCAGCAGCACCTGGTCCTGACTGAGCACTCTGAATGCACACAGAGGTTGGTCGCTGTAGCTGAGGCTAGTCTGTGTGAAAACAGAAGGAAAGAACCAGATCGAGAACTATGGGGAGAGTTCACAGACTCAGGGTCTTCGTAAATGACTCATTAGAGAATCTGAGCAGAGTAGCCATTTGAAAGAGACAGTGTTTCTGGGTGATCAGAAAGGCCAGAAACAAAAGGTAGATACAGAGAAGCAGAAAAAAATCAATTGTCATATGCTGGCCGAACACACACAGATAACAATTCCTACCCACAATCATGCTGGAACACTGGGTCACCTTCATTGTTGACATTTTTATCCTTTTGTTAGTCCCCCTCTAGCTGTGGGTGTCACGTTCCTTTTCAATGCAGAGGGACTGTGAGGACACTGCCTCACATGCCCAGGGTGTGAAGACGGATATGCAGGAGGATTTTTCTTCATTTCTCACAGCATAAAACATGTCCATGCTGTTCTCTTCCAGTAGGCAATACTTTCTATTTTGTATCTTTTGTTTTAACAGTTGTAGGGGATCACATAGGCAGTGAGGTGGGGGAGGACATTTGGTACCCAGGATGGAACCCAGGCAGTCATAATGCAAGACGTTTGCTGTATCACTTGAGCATCAATCCAGCAGAGCACTTCTTTGCCTAAACGGCAAATGAGGAGAGCCAGTGAATGTGGTACTTAAGATCCCCAAAGTGTTTTCTACACCCAAGTCAACACATCATGTCCCCATGGAATCTGTGTGCATCTACGTGAACCCAGGGTTTATAGGAGCTCTGAAGCTAATGGCCAGTGACCAGGCTTTTAGACATAAATAGGTCCTGGCTTTTTCATGTGAAAAGTAGCAAATTAAAAAAAAATATGTCAGCCACCTGACATATTGATCAGGTGATGGAGCAGGCAAAAATATCCTCTGGGTTACCAAGACTGACCGGGCTTCCCACCATTGTAGTCGTGACCCTGATGATGCAGTTGGCTCACATGTGTTTGAGCACAAAAAATTCAATTATATTCCTGACCTATTAGTAGATCAATACAATTCTCTATCCTTGCTTTCTTCCATTCTAGGTAGCACTGTCTCCAGGGTGTTAAATATAGAGAAGATAAAAGCTTTCAAGATGAAGTGCTAATTTTTTTCTAAACTCTTAAAACTGGTGTTTCTCCGGAGACTAGTGCTGAAGAGGTGAATTAAGAGAGAAGAAAAGATAGGAGAGGGGATGGGAGCAGAGAAAGCAATATTCTTATTAAGGAAGCAAAAGTATGTCTTCGTAACTGTCATCTTAAAGACTGCAGGTCATCTGACCATCATACAAAGCAACATGCCTCATCCTTTGGTCTAAACTCCCAGGTGCAGGACCAGAGAAGTAGAATCTTCCTTTCTCTTAAAGAATGCTAGAAGAACACCTGTGTCAGTTTCTCAATCATCCTGACTTGTTTCTTGTTTTGTTTTTTTTTACTCTTTCAATACTTGTATTTGGAGCAACATTTGGGTTGCTGAGAGACCTGGAAATTTTTTTCCGTGGCTTATTATTATAAAAGGACGGCAGCAATGCTCTGACATTTGATATGTGTGTGACAGAGACTGTCGAAAACAAAGCTGCACACCCAGTATTCTCAGGGTTTACTCCTTCATGTGACTTTCCTGGCAAGAGCTCAGGGAGCCATATGGGGGCAGCGGTGGCTGGTGATGGGACCTAGGTTGTCCCTGTACAAAGCTCACAGAATAGTTAAGTTGGGAATATAAGCCTACAGAGGGTAGGTAAGTTGCCTCCCTATGTACAATTGCTTACCCCACCTTACCTATGATTTTGAGGAGTTTAAACTAAGTTGGTTAACTTACAGAGCTGAGATTTAAACCGAGGCCCCAGAGGGCAGAGATAGTACAGTGGGAAAGACACTGACCTTGCGCTTTGCCCAAGTCAGCTTCCACTGGTTCAAGAGCAACATATGGGCCACCCAGCCAGACTGCTCAAGGGGCGGAGCACAGGTCTTGAATGCAAAGAGTCTCAGATTGGATCCCTGGCACTGAATCATCCCTTGAGTAGTGCTGGGACTGACACAGCTGTACTCTCGTGTGAATAGTCCTGAGCACTCCTCAAATTCAAAAACTAAAAAAGAAGTCTCCTTTGGGTCCAGAAAGATAGTTCAGAGGTTTAGTAATAGCTTCATATGCAGCTGACACCAGTTTGATCATCGATACCACAAGGTTCCCTGAGCATCACCAGGACCAGGAATCACTGTCAGCAATGATTTTTGGAAGTGATCTCCTGCCTGTCCTCTCCTAAAAAAAAAAAAAGAAAAAAAGATACGCATACATGCACATACACATATACATATGCGTGTGTGTGTGTGTTTGTGTGTGTCTGTTATTTTTTTGGAAGTGATCTTCTGTCCTCTCCTAAGGGGAAAAAAAACAATACACGGTGTATGTGTGTGTGTGTGTGTGTGTGTGTGTGTGTGTGTGTGTGCGCACGTGCGCATGTGCGTGCATGCACTATGTTGCATTGCTTTTTTCTAATGCATTAGAAATAAGTGTCCAGTGCTGCTTGGTGATATCACTTAGTGATGCCATAGCCAGTACCAGCATGTGCTTTAGCATGAGCAGGCTGTCTCCTTGAGCTTTCCCTTTTCCATTTGTGAAATAAGATTTGATAGGAGTAACTCTCTAGCTCCCATAGTCTATAAAACCTCTTCCTTTGCTGTGGCAGCAGCAGCCTCAGCTTTGAAAAGAGCATAAATTTGTACTATTTACAGTAATCCCATGAAACCAGCCAATAACTTTTGAGTGCAGACTATTCCAATCCAGCACCCCCGAATATCTCTGTCCCCAGACCAGAAAGGTGAGACAAGATTAGATTCTCTTTCCCCAGATAGAGGGTGTAGGGCAGAGAAGAGAGATATATGGTGGAAGAAAAATTAAAGTTTTGTTGAAATTGCTTTGAGAAACAAATTCAAGTGGCTTGCTGACAAGGAGGCTTATCTTCATCAAGTGTTAACGTTGTCATTAAGACAGACACACAAAAAGTTTGCAAAAGAAAATATCTGCTTGCACTGAAAGAGAGCTCAATTACTGTATCTTCTTCACTTCATGTACTGGAGTCGGGATTCAAACACAGGCCATGTCTCTCTGTCTAAATGAGGTCACTCAAACCAGCCATTTTTAATTCAAAGACTCAGACTGGTGCTATTCCACTGCTATTCCATGCAGTGTTTCCCTTCACACCCCTTTCACTCTGGGTACCACTTGCACTCGGGGTACCATTAACAGCATTCTTTGTATGTGCCTAGAGACATCCTCTAACCCCAAACCTTTGAAGACCAGGATTTCTAGTCTGACCTAGATGAGAGTCTGAGTTGGGATATTTTTCAGCTGAAGTTTACAGAATGCTGTGGGTCCATTTGATGGCCACATGTCCCCAAGTGTCCAGGAAGAAGAGCTCCCAGGACTGAAACATCTTCCCATGAATTCTATTGACAGATCTCAGGGAATCTCAGTGGTTTTCCACTTTTTTTTTTTTTTTCAGAAGTCTGCTACGTGTTTTCATTAGGCTGAATACACAAAAAATCCTCAACTGGGTAATAATGGAGAGAAAAAAAGAAATATGTATACAAGTGTGTGTGTGTGTGTGTGTGTGTGTGTGTGTGTGTGTGTGTGTTCCCACAGTTCTTGCCACAGAGTTCCTAAAGCCCTTTGAATTTCTTCAGTGATAGAGTGAGTACTAGGATCAACTTTTGTTCCAAATATTTGGTCTTTGATCCCAGTTTCTGACACAGAGCTGTTAAAGCCCTTGGAATTTTCTGGGTGATAGGAGCGCCTTTTGTGCTGACATTTTGTCTTTGGGTGGGCTCCTGCATAGTTTCGAGGTGGGGAGGGGGTTGATCACCAGAAAGTCCAGCCTGATAAAATGCTTGGAATACTTCCCACCCCTCCTCCTCCTCATTTGCTCAAAAAGGGGACCAGGCTGAAGATTGGGTGTGACTGAGACTCCACTGTGAGGAAGTGCCTGAAACAATCCCAAAGCACAGGATTTGCAGAGAGCTTCCAGGCTTATGGCCCCTGGTACTGGAAGCCACTCAGGAAAAATCAGCGGCTCTGGGCCCTTTCCCCATCGTGTGTCCTATGAATGGTTTCCCTCCAGCTATTCATCTGGCTCTTTTGTTCTACTCTGTACACTAACTAACCTGGTAAAATACAAACATTTTCCTGAGTTCCGTGAGCCATTATGCCTCATTTTTGCTCTTTTAACTCAGGGAGATGTTTATGTTAAGTCCGATGTTGGAAGAGTGAGTGATGGGCAGGAATGGCATGAGGAGTGGGCTCACTTTAGTGGGATACAGTCCTTACCTGGTTGAGTCTGGTGCTAACTCCGGGTTGATGTTGTTGAATTTAATTGAATTAAAGAACATCCACCTGTTTGTTGCTTGTTGTGGAGAGAAAAAAAAAAACCCATGGAGCTGTGTCAAAAGAACATTTTTGTGTAATAAAGGAAATCAAAAGAGTGATTTTCCTAGATACTAACTATCTCCTTTATTCCAGTGCCTTAGTCAAAGCTATGAGCCTCTCAGATGTTCAGTATAATATTGATAAAGGCAGTAAGTCAATATATTCTCTGTTTGCAATCCTTGCTCCTCCTTGCTTAGTCCAGCAGTGTGGTCATGGCACACTCAAAGCTTTGTCCTGAAGTGCTGGAGTGATAGCACAACGTGGGTAGGGCATTTGCCTTGCACTCGGCCAACCCGGGTTCGATTCCCAGCATCCCATATGGTCTCCTGAGCACCGCCAGGAGTAATTCCTGAGTGCAGAGCCAGGAGTAACCCCTATGCATCGTCGGGTGTGACCCCCCCAAAAAAAAGCTTTGTCCTGAGATCTACCCCATGCGTAGAGAAGGTGCATGAAGATTTAGAATGAGCTGTGGCCTCCCCTTTCAAACACCTGCAGTCACAGCCTCTGAGAGCAGTTTCTGTCCTCCTGCCTAGATGGATTCTAGCTTTTGAGGGCCAAAATCAGACTTTTGATGTGACTAAGAGTAGAGAGCAGAAACTGTCAGCCTATATGCCCTTTCTGACCAGAGAGAAGTTGTCAATTCTCCCTTACAGATGTAAATTTAGTTACAATATATAAATTTCCCCTGGGATCTGATAGTTAGAAAAGGGCTTAAGGCACCTGCCTTCCAACCTGGGTCCTTGGCTTGATGCTGGCTGAACATTTGACCCCCTAAACACTGTCAGGAGTGATTTTGTAGCACAGAGTAAGACTTGAGCACTGATTGGTGATTTGACTCATCTGTGGTGTATAGAGAAACAAAGTGAGAAATGACTGAAATAAAACAAAGAAAAACTCACAAAATATTCAGTCAAAATAGTAGTTACTGGAAGGGATTTGGAAGGGGAAAGATCTGGTGAATAAAGTAGATAAAATGTGTCAGTTGTACTGTGAATTTTAATGTAATGTTATAGGTGTTAGTTTATAATGATGAATATCTGCTATATTGTAATACTATGCAAATTCAATAAATGAGCAATTGCTTTTAAATAAATAAATTGGAACTTTTAACAATACTAGATCTTTTGATAGTTTGCAAAAATGACTGATTCTCAGATATCTAACTCCACAGTCTTTTGTTAGGTGAACAGTAACCATAAGCAACTTTTAGGAGGGTGAGAGTTACAGCTTTTCAGTCTCAAACTAAATTCTTCCACAACTCTAGAATTTATTAAACAAGTACTAGCAAGTGGTCTGTTCTGTAAGGGTGGTGAGGTTTTACCTGTTCTGAGTTTTTTTTTTTTGGGGGGGGGGTAAGGGGATATTCCTGGCCATGCTCGGGGCTTAGTCCTGGTTCTGGCTCAGGGATCATTAGTGGTGGTGCTCGGGGGACCACATGGTACTGGGAGAAATAAACCTGGGTCAGCTGCATGCAGGGCCAGCGCTCTGACTGCTGTTCTATCTCGCCAATCACCTGCTCTTGGTTCTTTTAGGTGGTTCTGACCAAACCTTAAACAAAAGGTTCTGAGAAGATGCAGCACAATACTAATTGCAAAATTCTAGTGGCCCCAATATGAGTGCCATATAACTCTTAATTCTCTGCCTAGTAGTTGGATGGAAGGAAAAGGTTTGGGGGTACCATTCTCAGATGTACCAGCCCTAGGGGTCCCAAACACTATTTATACAAGTTCTGGAAATGTTTTCAACATCTACTTAAATTAATTTTGACGTATCAAAATAGAGTCCCTCTTGCCCCTCTAAAAGTCATACTAAATTACAATTGATTAAAAAAAATCCCTAATTCCTAGTATGGAAAATGTTCTTCATTTGGATGTTTCTGTTTTTGTTTTGGAGGCCACACCCAACAGTGCTCAGGGCAACCTCTGGCTCTGTAATCAGGAATCATTTCTTGCAATGCTTGGCCAGTGAGGGGGGGATATAAAATTTTCCCCCCTGGGAACCTGGGGTTGGCAAATGCCCAACTGTGCTAGCTCTCCAGCCCTGGGAGATGATTATTAACATAACTACTAATATTGATCCGGCAAAAGCAATTGTAGAAGCCACATTTGTAGTATGGCTTTCTCTAGATAATATTGGCTATTGTCTCCTGTAACATGGTTACTTCCTGTTCATAGTGCTCTCACAACACATACCCCTTCACATTGTCCAAACCACAATGGGGTACTAGGGATTGAACCCGGGTTTGCCAGATGTAAGTCAAGCTCTCTACCCACTGTACTATCACTGCAGTCCCCAGTAGCATATCTTTAAAGGTACTCTGGGAATTCTTCTTTTGAGGGGGAAGGGAGCACAGGTGCTTCTCTCAATTAGCATTTAGGGGGCCTGGGACCACTCCCCATTGATATGGGACTAAACAGTCCAACAGCTCAAACCAAGGCCTGAAGATGTCATGTCTCTTCAGGCCTGCACTGCAAGGGATGAGCAGGGGTGCTGGGGGTCTCCAGGGCCGCACCTGGGCTGTGCTTGGGGGGGCGTATGATAATAAAGATCCAACCTGGGATGGCCTCATGCTTCCTAATCCCTGGTTGTGTCTCTGGCCCCTCTAGGGACCAGGCACAGCAGTGCTCAGGGGAACCCGGACAACTCTTGGGGATCCTTGGACCAGCCCTGTGTACTTGATAGTTTAGTACTTGGACTGGGTGGTACTCAGGTCCACCTGGGCTACACAGGACAGTGCTCAGGCATTGAATAGGGTCTGGAACCTACTATGCATGAACTATACCCTTTGAACTATCTCCCTTGTTTCTCCTCTGAGAATTTTTAAAATACCAACAATCACGTATTGTTGCATTGCTGAAGTATTTCAAACTGTGTTAGTGAAGTTGGAGCAATAGCACAGTGGTTAGGGTGTTTGCCTTGCATGTGGCCAACCCGGGTTTAATTCCCAACATCCCAGATGGCCCCCCAAGCACTGTCAAACTTCTACATGCTTCCAGGCTCTGCAAGGTCCAAACCCTGCAAAATCAGTCCTTCCTTTATTACCCAACCCTTTACATAAAGTCAACAAGATAAGCAAAAGATCATTAGAACATTGTACTTCATACAAAAGGGTACACTTTGTTCCCCAGAAGGTATTTGTTTAATGAGATTCCCTTTGTAAGAGGGGGCTGAGAAAAGCTCTAAAGAAGATTTAATCTTTTTTTTCTGAGTCCTTGTAACATCTCCTGAGGAAGCAGTCCCCACGTGGAAAGCAGGAATGTAAAATTAGTGTATTCAAGCTGCCACCCTCTAAGGAATAAGGTAATAGAGATAATGTCCCACCATTGACTGGAAAATTATTGGCACCTACAGCTTTTTTAATTTACTGATTTCTTTGTGCTATTTATTTTTCTCCACGATAGTTGAGCAAAAGTCATTTAAAAATAAGTGCCAATTTATCTTACATTGTGAAAATCCTCCTTATTTCGTGTCTGTTTATTTTCCCTCTGCCTCCTACCTTTTTGGTTGTCCTAAAATATTTTCCTGATTGCTTCCTCATCTGTGTCAACCTCATATCAGCTAACAGTTCTCTAACTTCCTGGTAGGAAAGAGGGTTAGAGAGGAAAATATTTAGAATTCCTTAGATAAGGGATGGATGAGATTAACCAGGTATAAGTACTTGACAAAATTTCCAGGAAATTCCAATATCCGGCATCAGCATTCTTCTGTCTTCTCTAACCCAGACACACAAACATTGGATTTCAAACTTGAGATTTTATTATTAGCACCCTAGTGATTACTGTGCCAGAATTGTGGTTATTAAATAGTATATTTTAGCCCTAGTGCATTCTGCTCACAGTTGAAATTTTATCAGTCTCTCCGCCTCTCTCTTCCAATCCTGGTTCCCAACTTTGGTTCTACACTGAAGCTTTGAAATGCAAGTGCCTGAGGTGCATCACAGATTAGTCAAATTAGAAAGTCTAGAGCTGGGAGCAATAATTTCTTAAGCACCCCAGGTGGTTCTAGGAACTGAGAAAGATTGCTCTAAATGTATCAGGAAATATGCTGCTTCTAATCCATTCATCAAAAGCTCACAAAAAAGTCCAGTGATTCTTTGTCTTTATTGTGCATTCCTATGGTAAAGTGACTAGATTAGCAAATGGAGGCACAGATCTATGAAATCTGAATCGCACATATACCAAGAATAATTTTGGTTTTTGGTATAAGTATGTTTCATTGGGTTAGAAACTATCCTGTTTTCTATCTGGAAGCTCTACCTTAGAGAATTCTGACGACATAACCCTAGGCTCAACTTTAATCCAGCAGACCAAGAAATCTGTACTTTTTAATGTTTATATATTCCAATCAAACAGAATAAATGAATCTTAAGCAATATCTCCTTTGAAGCCAGTGCTATACCCGGGGGTGCATGAAGCCAGTGCTATACCTGGGGGTGCATGGGGGAACATATAATGTCATAAAATTTGCCATGCTTTATAGGATATCATCGGTTTGTCCTTTCTCACTTGCCACAGAGTTTGGGCTTATCTGGTGATAATCTCTAAACAATTCTAGACTACATTAGTATGTCCTGCTCCCCTTGCCACTAGAAGCTTAGGTATATCGGTTACGCCCATCAAGGTGCTCCCGAGTCACTCCCACTCCTTTGTCTATATGTAATCACTTCTATGCTCCCTTCCTCAACTAGTCAATCAGCTCTTCCCCTAATCAGACTCTGTTAATTTGTAAGGTCAGACCTTGCTAGGACAGTGAACTTGTATTGTAAGTTAATATTGCCTTGCTCCTCTCCTCATGTCTTCTGAATAGTTTACTTTAAAACAATGTCCTTTTTGTATGGACAAAGAAAGACAGTTGTTAATATGCTTTGGTAACATGGGATTTAATTGGCTTTGAATATTATTCACTCCTGGGCATCTGCTTTCTCGACTTAAGCCTCAGCTGTCCTTTGCCCTTACTTCCTAGCACCCCCAAAAGCAGGGTTCCGATGAGGGATGGGACAGACCCAGGGCAAGCGGTGAGTTGTGTGCTACCCTGGCATCGAGATGGGCCTGGCCAAAGTGCCTACTGCTTAACTATATGTTAAGAGCTTGGTCATGGACATGTCATGTCATGATGCAAAAGCAACAATGAGACTAGGACCCTGTTAGGGATAGGAAAGAATAATCTGGCCTGAGCACTGTAGTCTAAGATTGAGATGACCCCAGGAGAGCAATTCTATAAACTTAATGCATCTCTTGCTCTGTCCAAACAAAATGATTAATTTTATGAATATTTATATGCTAGTTGGACAAGGAAAGGAGAAACACACCCATGGGATTCTGCTCTTGGGTGGGTGTCCAGCTGAAAGAGAATCTGTCCTAGAAGAAGCATCCCCTGAGGGTAAGAACTTTACCCTATTGATTATGACCACACCTATGTGTAAGCCCCAACCCCTCATTCTGGGGCATTTAAATAGGCTGTAAGAGTGAGCTGGGATGCGGGCCAGTCCTGGTGCTAGATCTGGAGAAGCCAGATCCAGATCCAGATCCAGAGGAGAAGGAGAATGAAGTAGCATGGGGGAGAAAGAAGCAGGAGGAGACTCAGCAGAGAATGGAGATGGGAATGGAATAAACTGCAACTGAGATCAACCAGCATGGCCCTTGTTCCTTCCTTCGCTGCCTCATCATCGCCATCAACCTTCCCAGGGTGGGGGAAGTGGCTGGAGACTACTGAACAACACGGGCCACGGGAGAGATAGAGCGTTGCTGCCCTGTGCCCGCTGCGGTGTGGTGCCCCACACACCCTCTCTCCCTTTCTTTCGAGTGTGTTTACACAATGCTTATGCCATGGAATGCAGTAGGAGTAGATAGCACTTACTGATAACTCAGAAAGTCCAGACCTTGCTAAATGTGGACTCATCTCTTATCCCAACAATTCAATGAGTAGGTTATTAGCTGGGAAACTGAGGTTCAAATAATGGCAGGTAACTCAAGGCTCTACAGTGAGTGATCAGCAAAGCCATAGCTTAAGGAGCTGTATCCTTAACTGGTATAAGATACTGCTCGTTGGTAGTATTGATAGTGCAATGGTTAGGGTATACGTATGTACCCAATCTGAATTTGAATCCCAACACTACATGGTCCCTAGCATTATAGGTGGAGCCTTGGAGAACCTTGCACCCAGCACTGCTAAATATGACAGTGGAGCCTCCAGACCTCAGAGTGGCCTAGATGTCACCAGCACCGCAGGACCCAAGCAGCCTCTCACCCTCTGGCCCTTGTATTGAATCCCTGGCCTAATTAGCCGAGAATCGCTCCAGGGTTCCCAGACCTCCTGACTACTTCTTGGGAGCCTCCCTTCAAACAAAAGATAGATAGTGCCTCTTACATGTCTAGCTAAATAATCCTGAATTCTTCTTATCGGGATGCCAAAATATGTTTTTTTTAATTTATCCATTTATTCATTCAACAAGGGTTTATTGGATTATGTAAATCAGCATCTGAGGTTAGTTCTGGGAATATAATTGTCAACAAGAGAGGAATCCTTCCCTCACAGAACATATGGTAGAAACTGGAAGGGGGAAAAGTAAAGTGAATACAATTAAAATGTGATTAGTGCTAAGAGGTATGGGAACGCGCCAAGAGAGGCAATAATTTCAGGATCTAGTTGGGTGGTCAAAGACAGTATCTGCAACACAGCATTTATGTTGAGATATAAAGAATGAAAAGAAATTGAAGTCGTGATCATGCACAGAGAATGAAAGGAAAATCATTCCAAGAAGAACCCAGGGCCCATGGAAAGGCCCTGATGGGGAATAGAGTTGTCCACAGGAATTAGCTCCTGCCTTTGACTAGCTACAAAGGGCGCTGGGGTGAGAAGGTGGCTGACGGAGCAGGTGCCTTGGGAGGCTGGCTGCAGCTCTTTGTTTTGTATTCTGTGTTACATCTCATTTGCTTCATCTTTCAGTGATTGGAATATTATAAAGGTGAACTTGTCTTCTGAGCCATGACCACTGCATTGTCATCTAGAGACTCTCTTCTCATCTTGATAAGATCACTCAGGCGTTACGTGTGAACAAGGTAGAGCTTGGCCAGCTCTCAAAAGGAAAATCAGATACAATTTTCCAGGTAAAAACCAGACCTGAGCAGTCAAGTAAGAGCCCAGAGCAAGAAAATCGAAGTTATGTGAGGAAACTAGAAATATTTTTTAATAACACTTGTGCATTGTCCATTTGTCATATTTTTATACAATTATATTATCTCTAAGAAAATCTTCAGAAGGTAATAAGAATGATGTTTCTTTGTAATAACCTACTACATGTTACTATATCTTATTAACAATAAAATTTAGATCTATTTTCATGACAGCAAGACTAATGATGAAGACTCATAGTGCTTAGCTGTATGTCCGTCTCATAGGACTGGCTCTCTGCATCAAATTTCACTTAAGCAGTGTCCACTGGGACACTATTGTAGCACCAATAGGTATGTTATTTTGATGTGTGGAGGATACATTTCATTTTCCTCAACTTTGACACTCACTTAGCAACAATCAATGAGGCACTGATAGCATTATTGATCATAATGATGGCGTTGTTGATATTAAGAGTCTCTGTGAGCCCTGCAGACCTCTGAACAAGGGATCCAATTCACAAAAGACAATAATTTTCAGGATATACTGAGTTTGACCCTTTATCCTCTTAATAGAGTAAGAAGCACTAAAAGTTAGAAGTTCAGCCTGAGACTGAACCAGACACTTAGACTTCCATTTTGCTTTTTTTTTTTTTTGGCCAGCCACACCTGGCAGTTCTCATGGGTTACTTCTGACTCTGCACTAAGGAATCACTCCCAGTTGGTGCTCAGGGGCCATAAGGAAAGCCAGGGATTGGGCCCATGTCAGCCACATGCAAGTCAAGCATCCTAGCTACTGTACTATCACTCTGGCTCATAGAAATTTTTAATTTCAAGAAAGTGAGGATTGAAAATTGGAGATAGTTTAGTGGTTAAAAGCATCTGCTTTTGCAAGGCATGAAGCCACGAATGAATGAAATCCCTGGTGCTGCCTACCTGTGCCAACTGTGAACTCTGCTCTGCGTCTAGGTCCTCTGGAGTCACAACAGTGTGTGTGATTTCTGGTGCACAGTGTGCCATGTGTGCACACAACAACCAAAGTGTGTGATCCCTTGGTTGTGGCAACAGAAGGAAAAAAGGGAAGGGGGGGTAAAAAAGAGAGAAAAAGAAAGGAAGAAAGAAAGGAAGGAAGGAAAAAAGAAAGAAAGAAAGAAAGAAAGAAAGAAAGAAAGAAAGAAAGAAAGAAAGAAAGAAAGAAAGAAAGAAAGAAAGAAAGAAAGAAAGAAAGAAAGAAAGAAAGAAAGAAAGAAAGAAAGAAAGAAAGAAAGAAAAAGAAAGAGAGAAGAAAGAAAGAAAGAAAGAAAGAAAGAAAGAAAGAAAGAAAGAAAGAAAGAAAGAAAGAAAGAAAGAAAGAAAGAAAGAAAGAAAGAAAGAAAGAAAGAAAGAAAGAAAGAAAGAAAGAAAGAAAGAAAGAGAGAAGAGAAAGAAAGAAAGAAAGAAAGAAAGAAAGAGAGAGAGAGAGAAAGAAAGAAAGAAGGAAAGAAGATGAACTTTTGGGCCTGACTCCCAGCCACACCCACACTTGTGGGATTCCAGGATTCCATCTGCAACTGGGCTGCTGTACTGGGCACACAGGTTCCTTCCTGTAACTCAGGGGCTGCCTTTACCCCAGGAATTCTGTACTGGAGCAGCCCTGCCTTTGAAGAGAGAGGTTATTACAGTGTAAGCATCTTGTTGAACAAGCACAACTGGAGTCTTAATCAGAAATTAACTCTTGCATTTTCCATGCCACTTTAAAATGAGCTACAGTTTGGGGGCAGAGCATTAGTACAGCAGGTTAGGGTGTTTGCCTTGCACACAGCTGATCTGGGTTAGATCCCCAGAATCCTGTATTGGTCTCCTGAGCACCTCTGGTGTGGCCCCCAAACCAGAAAACCAAAACCAAAAATAAATAAATAAAATTAAATTAAATCAAATCTATTTGTGTTAACCTTAAACGATAAAACATACAAACTTTAAACATTTTTTTTAGCTTTTAACTAAATCACAATTGCATCAGATACATTAAATCCTAATTCAATCACGATCACGATCACGATATCCCATTAATCACCGATTTCTCCAGAGGGCTCAGTAACATCTCATTTCGTCCTTTCCCTGAGATCTTAGAAGTCCATCTCCACTCGGCCCTCTTAATGATGTTGCACTGGGGGCTCTTCAGGGTCAGGGGAATGAGATCCAATTGTTACTGGATTTTGCATATGAATACACCATGGGAAGCTTGCAAGGCTGTCCCATGTGGGCAGGAAACTCTCAGAGGATTGCCAGCTTCTCCCAGAGGGAGAACTAGGCAAAAGGTATCCTCAGCCGCTGCTTCTGAGAGCTTGCTTTTAAGTCTCTGAATGTTGGCTGTTGATGGGATTACACACACCTGGGTTCCTCTGCTGGTACCTTCATGCATGAGGCCTGTCCGAATGTGTGGAGTGGGGCCTCCAGCATGGCTGTAGCTAGTTTCCAGTGGTCTTCGGCCTCCGGGAGCTCTGCTCGGGGTGGGAAGGGAAGCTGGAGCCTATCCCCTCCAAGGACCCTCGGGGAAGACAGCCAGGCATGCGGGCAAGAAACTCTTGCTCAATTAAATCCTAATTGCACCTCAAAATTAAAAATTAGATTCTATCTCAATATTGTAGTTAGCAGCCAAAAATGAATTTAGTGTCTAAGTTTGTTTGTTTTTCACTTCAAGCTCAGGTCAGTTTTAGACTAAAAGTCTGAAATAAGGAAAGTGGACAGATTTGACCCTCTCTCTATTTCTTCACTGGGTTCTTTTTTCATCCATCTCCCTCTTACCTTATTTCAATTTTGTTAGCCAATTTCAGCCAAACTCCATTAGGGAAAGAAAGGCAGTACCAATCCTAAATTGGTATGTTTAGAATTACTTGCTTTACTATCGGAAAAGTAAAAATAACCTGTCTTGCATCAGTGTCACTGTCTATGCATACAATTTATTAACTTTTTTGTTAGCAATCGACTCATTACAAATATTATGCAGGAACTGGAGAGATAGTGCAGGGGCAGACGCATCTGTCTTGTATGTGACTATGGCCAAGAATGTGGCTCAAATTCCAAGCACCACATATGGTACCCCAAGCAAAGGGCAAGGGATAAACCCTGAGTATCACTTGGTTGTCCATCCCCTTCCCAGAAAATGAATATATTCTGACCCTAAATTGATCTTTTCTTGTTATTTTATATCAAAGCAATGACAAAATGTAGTCATTTACTTTTTTCATGTAGCATAATAATATTGAGGTCTATTCATGTAGCATGTTTCTGGATCTTTTTTTTCTCTTTTATAAATAATATTGTCTTATACTAAATATGTGTGTATATATGCATATGTACATATACAAATATATATATATCATAGGTTTGTTATGGACATTTTTGTTTCTTCTGATTAAAACTATTATGTGGTTCTTCCATGAACATTCATATACAAGTCTTTGTATGAACATATGCTATTATTTTTCTTGGTAAATATGGTAAATCTGATTAATTTATGAAAAACTGACAATTTGTTTTCCAAAGAAGTTGGGACACTACTTTTCATTTTCTGATTTTTCTTTTTTAATATATCCTTGATCTTATAAGTGCTATGGAATCTGTCACTGATTTCCTTAGACAATATAATAGATTCTGTATATTTGTATTTTAATAATTATCACATGGTCCTATCTATAGATATAAGTGTGAAAGAGGTCATTTTAATGTTTTAGTATGATACAGAGATTGATTCCAAGCAGAAACAACTGTTGGAAAAGGCAGACCCTTTTTTGTGATACGTTGGGATGAGCAAGATTACAAACTTTTAACCTACTGGAAAACAGGGTTTGCTTGAACAGTTTCTCATATGTGGCCTGTTTTTGTCATTAATTTATTGACAGACATGAAACATTCAATCTATGTGTAGTAAACAGGAAATTCCAAAATATCTCCTAGAATTCTTTGAGGGGCAGAGTATCTGCATATCATTCATTTTTATTTTTAATAGAAACTAGACAGGCTTATTGGAAAATAGAAGCGAAAGGAAAAGGAACTTCCAGTGCAGAGAGGAACTTAGTATAGGACTAAGTTCATATCTTCAAAAGATTCTCTAAAGCAGCCTAACTCCAGGAGATTATCTCTCTTGTGAGGACATCTTAGATGGCTAAATATTAGCTAACAGTCTCTGGATTGAGGAGGCACAGAAACACGGGGAACAGTCTGTGTCGATTAGAAAGAACCATTCTGTTGTTTCTTCTTTTTATCAGTTTAATAATGCTATTGGGATTTCTAAGAGAGCTTGAAGCCAATGTCTTCTGATTCAAGTGATTTTTCTTGGTATTCACTGAAGAGAATGAGAAAGACAACGTGTAGATTTAATCAACATTTGATTTTTCTCAGTCTTCTCAACCAGAGAGGAGCAGCTGGTTGTAGGTAATCTTGCCCTTGGGAATTACCCAGAGAAAGAAAGAGACAAGCAGCAGCTTCTACAAAGGCAGCTTTTATGAGACTGAGCTAAAGAACTACTAGGGAAGCAGCTGGGCTCACCGTCTCCATCCAAGTAATTACCGGAAGAGATAGATGGTTTTTAAGGTCACTGGTAGAGAGAGCAACTAATGGGCAGCCCTTCTTCAGGGAGAGTATTCACAGGAGAGAGGATGGATGAAGACATCAGTTCCTCAGTCGGCAAAAGCTAAAAGAACAGGGATCAGGATCCAGTGCTGATCCATTGGATGAGAAAGATCAGAATGAAAATCCTATATGTGTCAAATCTTAGTTGTATAGCTTTGGACAAAGTTTAAGTCTTAGTTTCCTGTTTGCAACATTTGCAGTGTACAGGCAATTACAGAAAATTTTTGTTTATACTTGGACCACACGCACCTATGCTCAGGGCTAGTAAGACTCTGTGCTCAGAAATCACTCCTGGTAGTGCTCAGAGGATGGGATGACACCCCAGTCGGTAATGTGCAAGGCAAAAGTGTTTTACTCTGGCTCCCAATTACACCAGTCTTACAGGTGTTTTGTGAGCATTAAATTTGATAATCGATGCTGATTTTTATCTTCTCTCTAGAAACTAATTTATTTGGAAGTTTCCATTGAATACAATATCCAGCTGATATTTTCTTTTGAAAGTATTCCACTTAATCAGAAACTGACCCAGTACCATTTAAAAGACATTACCTTCCAAAAAATCTGTCACTGTCATCCCGTTGCTCATCGATTTGTTCGAGCGGGCACCAGTAACGTCTCTCATTGAGAGACTTATTGTTACTGTTTTTGGCATATCCAATATGCAGAGGTAGCTTGCTAGGCTCTGCCTCGCGGGCTCAATACTCTCGGTAGCTTGCCGGGCTCTCCGAGAGGGGTGGAGGAATCGAACTTGGGTCGGCCGCGTGAAAGGCGAACGCCCAACCGCTGTGCTATCGCTCCAGCCCCTTCAAAAAAATAATTAAAATAATTATTTTCAAAATAAAATTCACTAAAGACATTTAGTGTAGAACTATTCCTGTTATCAAAGCCAATTAACAATATATCATGTTCACTAAGTGTTAAATTATTTTAATGTGGTTTTAAATATGTAACAAAAATGTTTATTATAGTGTTATTTACAATTTCATTTGAAATTAATTTCGGGGGGATGGCTCATACCTGGAGGTGTTCAAGGGTACCTGTGGGTGGTGGCCTGCTGCATGGACACAAGTGCCTTAAGCCCCATATTATCTCTCTAGCTCAAATTATAAATATTTTTAAAAAGTTGAAGCAGCAATCTCTGTTTAAGATTTTTAATTGTGAGTAAATAAAATGCAATGTTCTAATATAACAGAGTATTATAAGCACAAAAACATGTAAAATGGGTAAATGTGTATCTCCATGTAGAGAATGATAGAGGTGGGGGAACAGGTGGACAGATGAGGGGACCTGGTAAATATGAATTGGGAATAGACACTGTCTGGAACCTAAATTAGACCAGAGTCACAAAGACCTTTAAAATAAAAGACCCATCTGAGGAACTGAGAAAGTCTTTGAGATGCAGAATCCCAGAGAGTGAGCTGGACCCCTGATAGGATCAACTACACTGCAGGAACAAAGGTCATGCTAAGACTATCAAAAGAAAACCATCAACCATTCCACTTTTCCCCCTTGACAACACTCTAGCAACAGACTTTGTGAGGGCAGCATCAGGAAGCTATTGAGACACTAACTGATCAGATGCAGAGGTACGCATTTCCCCAATCCAGCGGCTTGCCCGTATCTCCGTCTGACATGTTTTCTTGGCTCATTTTTTGCAGTCTTGGAGTCTCCAGCATTTCTGGTTGAGAGCTGCAGTTCCTTTCTTTCACTTTCTGGTGCACTTTCTCCATCTTGGCAATTCACCCGGAGCTCTATTTGACATGTGCATTTTGCCCTTTTCCTCCCTGGAGAAGCCTGTGTTCTCTCTTGAGCATGTAACTCTCATATTTTTCAAGTAGACCTATCTGACTTCACTCTCTGTCTTCCTTCTGAAATTCTTTGCTGTAATGGTAAGTGACAGAGCAGGTAGAGGTTCAGGACTGATTTTCCTTTCATGCAAAGAGCAATTCCAGCTTTAGTCCACAGCTCCTGAGAAATGCTCTGGTGGCAGAGATGATTCCTCAGCTTAAAGATTACTTGGATACAGTTTGATGACTGCCACAAGGAACTGGTGAGACACAAATTCTGCTCTGTGTAGATGCTCAGACAGACTTTATCAGTTCTAACCCTTCCAGGTAGTTCTCATGTGCCTGAAGTGGAAAGAGGAAGGTGATAGAGTCTCCTTTCAAAGCTGCCACCTCTTCTCCCCACTTACATATGTCACCTGCAAGTGTATAAATATGTCCGCATATCTATATACATATATTCTTGTTAATATTTTACACAGAGAAGTGCTGAAAAACCAGTATGTTCACAACAGCAAGAAGTTCATTACAACCTATGGCTATCTTCGCTTACCCTTCATTCTGGCCTCCTGGCTCCAACTTGTCCCAGTGAGAGCAAATACTTGGTGTGGCTGAACTAATGTCTTCTCTTTCCCTTGGCTTCTAGGAAAATCAGATAGAATGTTCTGTGAACATGGGTTTTGGCACAACACCATAGAAAATCAAACAGTAAATTGGTTACCTTAAAGTCAAGGAATTGTCTTCTTAGAAGAAGAGGAAGACTTTTCTTTTGAGACTGGTGAAGGGGATAAAACTCACACAAGAAATCATACTATTAACATCAAAGTGGATTAATTCCCAAGCTGGTAGATCATTGAGAATTGTATGAAAGATTACATGACTTAGATGTTTAAGATATGGTTTATTGTACAGTTTAAGTAAATGGGTCTAACTCTCCCTCTCTTTGTGCTTCTCCACTTTCAATATTTAAGCCTCACTTTTTATATATGTATTATATCACTCATCCTGTCCCTTAATGCCTGGTCCAGATAACAAGTCATGAGTCCTGCCCCTAGTATTTGCTAGTGTACAATGGTCCTGTCTTATCTCTACATCATTCTCTAACCAGTGTATGTCTCAGCCATAGTCACATGCATGTGGGGTATATAATGTTTTCTTGACATGTTTGGGGGGCATATATTAGGGGTCAAAGAAGGGACACTCCCTAGCTGGGGGCTTTCTTTTATGTCTTCCACCCTCATATGTCTCATTGCTTATTTTGATTGAACCCTTTTTTGGTGGGCAAGATTGAAAATAACTAAATTAACCCTCTTTTGGTGGGCAAGATTAAAACTTAATCTGCAAATCCACCCTTCCACTCCACTGTATCAATACCACAGGCACACATGCACAGATTTTCCTTGGAAGTCCTCATAATCAATGTCTCAAAGTGTGGAATCCAAACCTACAAGCATCAGACTCCCCAGAGTGTTGCATAAAATCTTGAGCTTGATCTCACATCCATTCAATTAGTCTCAAGGATGGTTAATAATCTGAATGTTAACTAATCTTGCAAATGAGACATCAAACAAACACTGGGGAAAGCTTGAGTATTCAGAATGGCCAAGTTACTCAACCAGAGCAAGATGTTATGTTGCCTTCCATCCTCTATATGCATGTGAATCTGCCCATGGTTTTCTGCACATTTTCTATGTTGGTAGTTGCAAGTTGCTAAAGAAGCACCTTCACTTAGCTGAATTTTTTTTATGTGCAGAGAAAGCAATCTCATGCATAGGGATTTAAAACAATTGTATCATTGGTAGAGAGTGAAGGGAAGAAATTTTTATCGTCACTAGCTTGTTATATTTTCTTTCAGAGATGGCAACTATCTTATTTCAGTCATCTGGCCTTGGGTTTCAAAAATTGCCATGGCTATCTTCACTTACCCTTTAATACCATTTAATAATTCAATTAAATGCCAAAGATAGTAAATTTGATACTGATAGAGTTTGGGGAAGATATTCAGTCAAGTATCCCTTTATCTTTCTTACAATACTCTTTATTCTGGTCTTTTTCTCTTATTATAAAAATTTTATATTATTGCTTTTACTCCCCTTAGAAAATAATCAAGGAACTTTTAAACCTTTTATTCCTTTTTAGTTTGAAATGAAATAAATGGGATTTGCTGCACGTATCATTTCTGCTCCGTATTTGGACCTCAAGTCAATTTGATCTTGCTTCCTCTCCTGGGGCAAGACTGATCTTCCTCCTAAGGGCTTATAAATGGACCGGCTGCAGTTTGCAGGTGCAATCATTTTGCTGGAGCCTAAGTATATTTGCATATGCAAATATGTGGATAGGCCCAAACTGAGTAATTGTGCATGCAAATAGGTGATTAAGTAGACAATTACCGAATCTGCATGAACAAATGGAAGTTGTGCATATTCAAAAAGCAGGAGACACCTGAATATTATGCAAACAGGCAGCTTTCTTCCAAACTGGAAACCTGGACCCTGAGTTCTCAGAGCTGCTTAACTCCCAGCGCATGCCAAGGTCTCAGGATGCACAAGAGGAATGCAATCTTCGACCCTAGCTGCCATGGAAATGATCGGACCTTTGACAAGTTCATATTCAGGAAGTGTCATGGGAAAGGGCTGTTGATTTCTAACATTTCTTTCTGTAGACCAGAATTTTTGTTGAGGTGTGGTGCACACTTGACTGTGCTCAAGGCTTATACCTGGCTCTGAATCTCTAGGGGGGCTCTAGAGAGCCATAGAAAGTGCTTGGGAATAAACCCAGGTTGTAATACTTTCCTTCTCCAGCCCCATAGACCAGATTAAAGTGGAAATTTAAACTATTTTTTTTAACATAGGTTAAAAAATATGCTTTGGATAATTCAGTGGGTATATGCAGTCTGTTTACTCTTTGAAAACTAATCTCAAAGCAGGTACAGAGAATTAATCTCACAGCAAACCTCCGGACCACCATGAGTGAGACTCTGTAAATGCTCTTTCCCACAACCATGCTGCCAAAAAGTGAGAGCGGGACATATTTGATCTTAGGTAGCAGATCTCAGTCTGCCTTTGTGAGCTAGAGAGAAACGCCTCTTGGTTTTAATTGTTCTTTTCTTCAGAATTTGAGATCTTAGTCTGCTCCCTCCCACATCACAGTGATGGATGATGTTGTCAGTGAGTACATCAATGAGAAATGATTTCACATAACCAGGGGGCCTTTCTGACAAAAGATTAGTAGTGATGCCCAGACTAGCCCACGAGGAGCCAGAGGAAAGGAGAAGCCCAGGGAGCAAAAGAGTGCAGCTTCCTCCTATTTTTCACGATGATATTTTACCTCTGGGTTATTCTGCTTTGCCCACGTTCAGCATTATATGAACTGCTTAGGGTCTTCTACTTTACACAGTGAGAAGTAATATTACTGTGGACCATAAAATCAATTACTCAATTCAATCAATAAAGCAGTTAAGTGGAATAATTTCTTTACTTAGCACCTGTCAGGAGGAGATTTTAAAATAGTCTCACCGGGAGTCAGAAATGAATGGAATTAGCTCCGATCCACAGAGAAAGTAGCCAAGACTCCTGGCAGAATTTGGAGCAATCCCATGAAGCACGCAGGCACAGAGAAGCCCTGACTAGTGATGCTATGAGGCCTTATCCTGGTGAAGAAATCAGATACTCCAGAATCCGGCTTTTGTGGAAACACTCTGGATGAGGCAGGTAGATGGACAGGGCTCCCACTGCAATGGAATTCCTAGGAAACAAAGCCAAAATAGCCCTAAGGTTGCAAAAAGCCTTCCTTTTGAGCTCAGGAACTAAGACAGGATGAGCCTTTTCACCTGGTTCAGCACAAACCCAGCGAAGCCCTGTTCCTTCCTCTGAGAGAAGCTCCAGCTTCTCCTTGCAAAGGCAAGGAAAGGAATTTCGAAAAAGACCATCAACCACTTCCAGCTCTACCCCCTTCATAACCACCCGAACAAGGAATCTTGCCTACCTAGAAAGCTCACATGGGTCAGCTTGGGAAAAACCCAGTATGAGAAAACACACACAAACACAATTTTGTATGGCACTTATTTATAATTATTTTATTTTATGATATATGTGAACTAGAGCGATAGTACAGCGGGTAGAGCGTTTGCCTTGCACGTGGCTGACCCGGGTTGGATTCATCCATCCTTCTCAGAGATTCTGGCAAGCTACTGAGAGTATCCCACCCCACGGCAGAGCCTGGCAAGCTCCCCGTGACATATTCGATATGCCAAAAACAATAGCAAGTCTTACAATGGTTACTGGTGCCCACTTCGGCAAATCGATGAACAACAGGATGACAGTGCTATAGTGCTATGATATCTATAGTGAGTTGTATCCAATATAGGATACAAATAAGATTTATTCTGTACTTCAAATAATCTAGAAAACATGTCACACTTTTTTATATGTGGTTTCTCATTCATGCTTTAAAATCTCAATCAGGTTGGTGCTATTAAGCTTTTACATTGAGAATACAATTTAAACGTGTTGGCAGTATACTCAAGGTCTACTTCTTGGATTCAAATCTTAGCCCAAATCTTTATTTAGCAATCCAATCTTGAAAAACCTTCTTACACTTTTAATGCCCCACCCCTATAAAAGGTTTCAAGTTTCAATTTTTTTGTTGTTGATCTAGGTAAAAATTTTATATATCCTAATTTTCAATACTTGATCTATGTGTTCAGCACAATTATTTTCTCACTTTCAGTTAGATGTCTAAGTTCTAATCTGTGTTCCTTTTGCCTTGCAGAAACTCTTTAATTTGATGCAATTCTATTTGTTTAATTTTTATTCTGTTGCTTTTTGCCAAAGACTATTCTAAAGTCCAAATATAGGATCATTCAACCTATATTTATCTCAATGTACCTTTTAGATTCTTGTCTGATCTCAAGGTCTTTGATCTACTTTGAGTTGAGTTTTGAATAAGTTGTGAGATGTGGATCCAGCTTTAGTTTTTTTAATATGTGGTTATCCAATTTTTCCCACACCATTTGCTAAAGAGACTCTCTTTACTCCACTTCTGAATGTCAGCTCCTTTGTTAAAAAAATTCTACCCCATTGGTCAGAAAGCCTGCCCTTATTCCAGTACTATGCTGTTTTGATTATAATCGCTTTATAATAGTGTCAAGTTAGGTCATGAGATACCTCCCAGTCTCTTATTTTTCATTGTGGCTATTGCTATCCAAAGTCTCTTTTGTTCCATAAAACTTTATTACTGACTCTTTGAAGTCCTTGAAGAATAGGGGCAGGACCCCCAGGACATCCGCAGTGTAGAGGAGTGGTATAGTTACATATTAAAACTGCAGATCAAGGGATTGGAGCAATAGCACAGTGGGTAGGGCATTTGCCTTACACATGGCCAACCCGGGTTCAATTCCCAGCATCCCATATGGTCCCCTGAGCACCACCGGGGGTAATTCCTGAGTGCAGAGCCAGGAGTGACCCCTATGCATCACCGGGTGTGACCCAAAATGCAAAGCAAAGAAAAAAAAACCCTGCAGATTCAATGATAATAAAAGTAGGTGATCCAAATGACAACAACCAAACTGAAAAATGTGCCTATCAAAGAAGCAAGCTGAAGAATGGGGTCAGTGGGAAGAAATCTGGGAACACTGATGAAGAGAAGTTGACACTGATGGTGAGACTGCTGCTGGATCATAGTATACCTAAAACTCAACTAACAATAACATTGTACCTAGTAGGAAATGATCTAGACAAGAATTAAGTCTTGAAAGCAGATATAAGGATATACATGATAACCTCCCAGCATCTGTATCTCAAACCATAATGCCTAAAATGAGAGAGAGAAAGAGAAAGAAAGTGAAAGAAGAGAGGAGTCTGCCATAGAGGCAAGCTGGGGTAGAGGATGGATTGAAGAAGTGAGAGGGAAACTAGGGACCCTAGTGCTGGAACATTACCCTGGTGGAGAAATGGGTGTTGGAACATTGCATGAAATGCATTCATGAACAATTTTGTAATGCTCTATCTCACAGTGATTCAATTTTTAAAATATAACATTATAAATCATGTGTCTTAACAAAAATAATTTATTAAATTATTTTTTTGAAAAGTTGTCTGTATTGATGTGAAGAGTTGGTAAATACATAATGCATTTTTTTCTAAGCTACTTATGAGTCTGTGATTACCCTGAGGATAAGTATTTGTGGGATAATTTCACTTGGCAGGATGAAGTTAGGTTGTTCCTCTAAAATTCCCTTTCACTAGAAAGAATGATGGACAGACTATGGTTATGAAACAGGTATTTTTCAGAGAATTTCTTTTTAAGTAGTGTGAGCCTATCATTTCAAAGAATAACAGTTGAGAGAATTTGTTGGCAATAGTAAAATTAAAGCTTTCAAGTTAAAACTGGAATTTTGAAAAACTTACTTCCACTACTGAATTTGACAGTTTCCAAAGAATAGGAATTTTTATTATTATATTGTTGGTACTATTATTTGAAATGTATTAAAAATGAAGTGTGTCTATTTTGGAAAACAACAGAACTCAGGGGTCTGGAGAGATAATACTTGGAATCAGGCCCATAGCATACTGTGGACCCTGGTTTGATTCCCAGTACCAAATATGGTCCCCTTGAGCACCTCAAACAGTGATCTCTGAGCACCAAACAGTATGATCCCAAAACAAACAAATCAAAGAAAACAAGCAAAAATAAACTCAGTGAACTAATATTTTTCTGATAATCACTGCATATTTCAAAATTAGGCAAATATACATCCAATGTGCAAAATAGACAATATAATTAATTTTGCAGTGTTAAAATGTTGATTTAAATGGATTTTGATTCCACAGTGGAATTAAATCTTTTGAAAAAGCTAAAAATTGTCAAGTTTTGGTGTAGTGTAAAAAAGAAGCACCACAGTTATCTAGAAAACTATTAACATAATGGTTGCCTTTCTTCATTCTGTTCTTAGGAGATTTTTAAAGAAAATATACTTTAACTAAAACAACATATTATAACAGATTTAGTAAAGAAGCAGATATGAGAATCCATCTGTTTATAAAAACAAACATTAAGAAATTTGAAAAAATGTAAAATACTGTCTCTCATCTTACTGGTTATTTTTATTTTAAAAAACACAGTTACTTTTCACCAAAATATGCTGTCTATTGTCCTCATGTAATGGTTTTGTTATTGCTATTTTAAAAATAAATTGGAATATAGTTTTAAATACTCTGCTGATTTCAGTTAGGCTAAATATAAGCTGTAAATATACATAAATGAATATTTATTTAGACATAAATAGTTGAGATTGTCAATAACTTTCTTAAGTGTAAAGGTGTCCTAAAGTCATAACTTTTTTGAGAACTGCCAGTTGAAAGCAATTACTTGTTAATTCTGGCCCCAAATAAAATTTTACAGAGTTTATTTACAAAAGAGTTGTTTTGTCTAAATAGGAGGGAAAGACCCCAAAGTATGAAATTTTGCTCTTCTTCTATTTCCCTTTACCATATCCCTGATGAGTCTTAGAAAAATCTGTGTGCAGAAGCATTGACAAACTGAATGTCTTGTAGCAAGATTTCATCAGCCCTGGTCTTGAAGGGGTAGAGAGAAGTAATGTCAGGGTGAATTCTAAGAGTGATGGAGACCTCGGATCAAACTGTAGACATGGTTACCTCCCTTATATTCTTTTTGGTTCATCAGTTGGTATGCAGTAAGGAGTAGGAAGATTTTAACTAAAAAATATTTTACTTTTGATCACCAATCACTTAGTTATGTGTGGAATCACTGGTGAACACACCCAAAGTGATTCATTTGGTATGAAAAAAAGGTGGTGTATGCGTGTTGGGTGTACATAGAGACATTCTTGACACATACTTTTCTTTGAGTTATTAGTGTTGAGATTGGGTAACTGGAGTATAACTTGCAAATGTGGGACAATAGACTATTTTGAAAGACCAGGGAATGAAATGAAGTATAGGAACATACAGTAGGATGAAGTTAAAGCAGAAGGAGTAGAATTTTTTCAGATTGTTGTGGAGTCAAGAAAGATGGCAGTCTCAAGAATGGATGATATTGTTAAATAATGGAAATCATACCACTTTAATTCTGACCTCTGTCCTGATATCCAGACAACTACCGAACACTATTTTCAACTTCTGAACTTTCACTTATCTCAAAGGTCTCAAATTAAATTTGATCCAAATCCCCCAATTAATTGCTACAATCCTGGTTCTGTGTCCTTTTCAACTAGGGCTTCATCATTCACTGTGGCAATAAACTTAGATCACTGATATTCCTGATGACAAAGACAGTATCTTTGGAGTGAACAATTGTTTTAGAGAAGCAGTTCAATACCAAACTCCCTTTCAAGTTAGAGAAAATTGACTAGAATTATTGTCCCATATTTCTCCTCAGTCTCTGTCCCCTCAGGTTTGACATAGAGAATTCTGAGACACGTAGATTTGAAACGGAAGAGTGCAGACTCAGAGTACCTAAGTAGTAACAGAAATATCACTCCTCTTGGGCCACGTTTTATGACTGGAGGTGACAGAGGTTGTCTCTGCTCTAAACTGTTCAGAGGTTCTTTTTATGCAGCACATTTTCCTGAGTCTGCTTCATGAGCCTTTCATTGATGAGTTTGACCAGTCTTGATAAAATCCTGTCAGTGAAAGTCAGAGTTGGCATTTTCTTAGATTCACTAGTACTTACACTATGTCTTATTTTCCTTTTACTATTTAAAAAAAAAATTCCCTCCGGGTACTAGGAGGGCCTGTTCAGGATGGGAGATGCGGGCTGAAAGTAGACTATAGACTGAACATGACGGAGCACTGTATAACTGAAACACAAGCACGAAAGTTTATGAGTCTGTAACTGTACTTCACGGTGGTTCACTAATAAAATTTTTTTTAAAAATTCCCTCCAGATCTTATTTACCTATCCAAGTTCAAGACTTTATAATTTAGGAAAAGACAAATCTCTCATTACTTCAATCCAAGCTGTTTCCAAAGGTCTTATCCTAGCATTTATTCTCCTGTCAAAAAGAGAAGCAGGGGCTGGATCAATAATACAGGAGGTAAGATTGCATGCAACCAACCTGAGTTTAAACTCCAGCATCACAGTTGGTTCCTGGGGTCCTGCCAGGAGTAATTCCTGAGCACAAAGTCAGGGGTAAATCCTGAGCATCACGGGGCCGGAGTGATAGCACAGCGGGTAGGGCGTTTGCCTTGCACGCGGCCGACCCGGGTTCGATCCCCGGCATCCCATATGGTCCCCCAAGCACTGCCAGGAGTAATTCCTGAGTGCAAAGCCAGGAGTAACCCCTGAGCATCGCTGGGTGTGACCCAAAAAGAAAAAAAAAAGAAGTAATCCCTGAGCATAACCAGGTGTGGTCCAAAAATAAAGGCAAAAATTAAAGATTTAATTTGTAAACAAAAAATTTCAGAAAAAAAAAAATCCTGAGCATCACTGGCCCCAAAACTAATCTCTCCCAATTTTTTTAAAATAATTTTTAAAAAGCAACCAGGTCTTCATGACTCCCTTTTACTTGAACAATAATGTTGGAATATCTACATACTATTCAGTGACCTATGGTCTACTTCCTATTTTTGAATGATCAGCTCCTTGATAATGAGATTGATTCAAAATACATCTTAGTACCCCAAAGATAAAGCAAAATACCTAAGAGTAAAACTAAAAGAGAAACCATTTTATATATATATATATGAATACACAATAAATGAATGAATATTTGTTACTCAAATACTCTGTGCTAGACACAAATATTCGTCATCTCCCCAAGTTATGTCTCTCTCCAATTTACATGTCAAATATGTGTTAGATTTTTCATATGTATGTACATATGGAAAGTATAACTCTCTACAAAAATATAACATATGTGGAGACGTTTTGACCTTACAGTATTTTGCATGCTGCTGGAATACATTTAAAACAATATATTGTAGTCATTTCTACTCTGCCACCTTTCCAATAACATAATCAGCTCTTCCAAGGCAAGAGTCATGCTTCAGAATGTGTCTTATATCTTTGTTAAACTTGAATCCTAGACAGGAAGTGTGTGGCTGTGAGAAAGGCACTTTAGAAAATTTCCCATTCTCTTAACTCCTGCAGTACAGAATTTAGTATCTCACATTAAATAGGACCTTTGCTGGAGGTGCTTTGTAGAAAACCATTACCATGCTTGCTCCTGTTCCATGATAGTGGTGACCTTGAGGACCTTTGCATTCAGGAAACTCTTTGACTTCAACATTTCCACATATGTCCCACCAGTTTTTTTCTTTCTTTTTATTTTTTCATTTTTTTAAGCTTTTTTTAAAATTGAATCACCATGAGACACAGTTACAAAGCTTTCATGTTTGAGTTTCAGTCATACAATTATTGAATACCCATCCTCCCAATGTTCCCAGTATAACCCCTGCTTTTCCAATGCTCCCCCTGACTCTATGACAGACAATTTACCCCCATACTCTCACTCTACTTTTGGGCATTATGGTTTGCTATATAGATACTGAGAGGTTATCACATGTGTTCCTTTATTTACTTTCAGCACACATCTCCCAACCCAAATGATTCCTCCAACCATCATTGAGTTAGTGATCCCTTTTCTATTCCAGCTGCCTTCTCCCTCAGCTCATGAGGTAGGCTTCCAACCATGGAGCAATATTCCTGGCCCTTGTGTCTACTGTCCTTGGGTGTCAGTCTCATATTAATATTTTATATTTTATATTCTACAAAAGAGTGCAGTCATTCTATGTATGTCTCTCTTTCAGACTCATTTCACTTAGCATGATACTCTCCATAATCATCCAGTTACAAGCAAATTTCATAATTTCATCTTTCCTAACAGCTGCATAGTATTCCATTGTGTAGATGTATCAAAGTTTTTTGAACCAGTCATCTGTTCCAGGTTCTGGCTATTGTGAACAGTGTTCCAATGAACATACAGGTGCAGATGTCATTTCTACTGAGCTTTTTTTGCACCCTTGGGATATATTCCCAGAAGTGGTATTGCAGGGTCATATGGAAGCTCAATTTCTAGTTTTTAAAGAATGTCTGTATTGTTTTCCAAAAAGGCTAGATGAGTTGGCATTCCCACCAACAATAAAAGAGCATCCCTTTCTCCCCATCTCCATGACAATACTGCTTGCTTTTGTTCTTTTGAATATGTACCAGTCTCTGTCCCACCACAGTTTCAAAGCCGTGCTACTTACTATAAAGTACACAGATGGAAAAAAAACCCATAGAACATTTTTATAATGAAGAGTTTGATGAAATTCTATGAAAATCTCTATAATTATCGCAAGCAAGACCTTCTCATTACATTTTAAACTCTTTTTATTTTGATTATTGTCATTTATGTGAAATTGGGTGGGGCAAAGTTTGAGAAAATTTTGAAGTTGTTGATCCTGTATATGTCCATTCATCTCAGACTTAAAAAGCAGAGTATGGGTAGTAGAGGCAAGCAAAACATCTTTATGAACTAAACCCAACAACAATTAACTGATGCTATGGCTTATTTTCCCTTGTCTGGAAGTAAGAGTTTGGGGTCAACTACAGGTAATG